>NC_058132.1:12794587-12808207 GCF_016433145.1 Gracilinanus agilis | reverse complement strand
GTAACAGGGGAGGAGGCAGCATACAAATATATATGCAGTAAACTACAAAGAGGACACAAAATGGAAATAATTCATAGAGAGTAAAGACAGTAGATTTAAAATGGGTTGGGAAAGACTTTTTGTAATAAATGGGATTTTAATTGTGATTTAAAAAGAAGTTGGGTAGGTTAACAGTAGAGTTGAAGAGGAGGAGTATTCCTGGCCAGGGTGATAGCCAGGGAAAATGTTCAGAACCAAGGGATAGGATATCTTGTTCATGGAAGTCAAAAAGGCCAGTGTTGACAAAAGAGTAAGGTTTATACCTTACTGGAAGCCTGGAAAGGTGGGAGACCAAATGGAGCATTTTGTGTTTAATCCTGGAGGGAACAGGAAGAGTACTATAGTTTATTGAGTTATTGAGTCTCTCTCTCTCTCTCTCTCTCTCTCTCTCTCTCTCTCTCTCTCTCTCTCTCCTTCTCTCTCTCTATTTCTCTCTCTCTGCCTCTCTCTCTCTAGCTCTCTCTCTCTCTCTCTCTCTCTCTCTCTCTCTCTCTCTCTCTCTCTCTCTTTCTCTCTCTCTCTCATCTGCCCTGTAATTTAGAAAATGCTGAATGGAAAATGGAATAGAGTGGGGACACCCTTTGGCAGGCAGACACATTAATGGGCTATTATTGCAATAGTCCTGTTATTAAGTGAAAAAGGCCTGCACTAGACTAGCACTGTCAGTCTTAGAGGAGAAAAGGGGGTGGGGGTTGGAGGCCCACAGGATATAGTGGAGATTTTCCAAAAGGAAATGGGCAGATTTCAGCACCAGATTAGATGTGAAGTTGAGAGTGAAGATAGTAAGAAGTTGGAAGTGGACTTCTAGGTTGAGCCTGAGGGACTGAGAAGATGGTTTCCCCCTCTATAGAAATGAGCAAAGAGGGGGAGAGTTTAGGGGAGAAAGATGAGTTGTTTTGTATATATTGATTTAAGATGTCCACTGAACATTCAGTTAAGAGATGTCTAAATGGCCATTAGAGATGCAAGACTTGACTTCAGTAGAGAGGCTAGGGTGGAGAGATTTATGAATCATCAGCAATGGGAGGGTAATTAAATCTGTGGGAAGCAGATGAAATCACCAAGTGAATAGGATGGAGAGTGAAGAGAGAAGGCCCAGGGTTGAATCTTGAGAGCTACCTATGATTTAGATGAGGATCCAGCAAAGGAGACAGAGGAATAGTCCAAGAGGTAGGAGAAGAATCAAGAGGGAATGGGGTCCCAAAAACCTAGAGAAAAGAATAACAAGGAGAAGAGGGTGATCAAGAGTATCAAAAGCTGCAGAGAAATCAAGGAGAAAAGGCCATTGGATTTGGCAACTGAAAGAACATTGTTAACTTAGGAGGGAGTAGTTTCCATGGAATGATAAAATCAGAGGGTGGATTATAAACTGTTAAGAAGCACTTATTGAAGAGAAGAGAGCTTTTAATGAAATATTTATACAGGATCCCAGGGTCTGAGGAAGTCAGTCAGGGCTTAGGCTTTACTCCCTCCCCCCCCTTAAAACCCTTACCTTCCATCTTAGAATCAATACTATGTATTGGTTCCAAGGTAGAAGAGTAGTAATAAGGGCTACACAATGGACGTTAAGTGACTTGCCCAGAGTCACACAGCTAGGAAGCATCTGAGGTCATATTTGAATCTAGGACCTTCTGTTTCTAAGCCTGGCTCTCAATCCACTGAGCTACCCAGCTTCCCCTCCAAGGACTTTTTGAGGAGAGAGGGGCTCAGGGCGATGAAATGTTCATGTCCCCAGGGAAAAATATGACAATGTTCTGTGGTCACTTTAGTCTCTATAGTCATTTTGCTGTCTTCTCAAAAACAAGTTTCTAATTGGATAAGTCAATCATCAAGTCAATCACAGATAGAGAACTTGTTTGCACATAAAAGGAAAGATAAATATGAATTCTGTCAGTCTATAATTATAGGGGTCTCTGATTATAAATGATTACCTTACTACTTCTATTTATATATTATAGATATCTTTAGACTCAGTCAACTAATAACTGGAATTCTCTCTTACTATTCAATCAACAGTTAAAACTTAATAATCCAGGGGGCAGCTGGGTAGCTCAGTGGATTGAGAGCCAGGCCTAGAGACAGGAGGTCCTAGGTTCAAATCCGGCCTCAGACACTTCCCAGCTGTGTGACCCTGGGCAAGTCACTTGACCCCCATTGCCTACCCTTACCACTCTTCCACCTATAAGTCAATACACAGAAGTTAAGGGTTAAAAAACAAAACAAAACAAAAAAAAACTTAATAATCCAGAAAGAGAAACTCCATTTAAAATCACTCTAGACAAAATAAAATATTTAGGAATCTATCTACCAAGACAAACACAGGAATTATAAGAACACAACTACAAAACACTTTTCACATAATTAAAACTAGATCTAAACAACTGGAAAAACATTGAGTGCTCATGGATAGGAAGAGCTAACATAATAAAAATGACCATTCTACCCAAATTAATTTACCTATTTAGTGCCATACCTAACTACCAAAAAATTTTACTGAGTTAGAAAAAAGTATAACAAAGTTCATTTGGAAATACAAAAGATCAAGAATATCAAGGGAAATAATGAAAGAAAAATGTGAAGGAAGGTGGCCTAGTAGTACCAGATATTAAACTATACTATAAAGCATCTACTGTGGCTAGTTGCCTTTCTTTTTATTTTATTTTTTTAAAAGCATTTTTCCATGGTAACATGATTCATGTTCTCTCCCTCCCCTGTTCCCTCCCCACTCCCAGAACTGACAAGCAATTCCACTGTGTTATACATATATTATCACTCAATACCTATTTCCATATTAATCATTTTTGTAATAGAATAATCTTTTAAAATCAAAACCCCAAATCATATCCCCACATAAACAAGTGATATATCATGTTTTCTTCTGGATTTCTACTCCCACAGTTCTTTCTCTCAATGTGGATAGTGTTCTTTATCATAAATCTCTCAGGATTATCCTGGATCATTGCATTGCTATTAGTAGCAAAGTTAATTACATTTGATCATCCTACAATGTTTCAGTTACTGTGTATAATGTTCTCCAGGTTCTGCTCATTTCTCTCCACATCAGTTCATGGAGGTTTTTAAATACAGTTCATATAGAAATCAAGCTGTTCATCACTCCTTATAGCACAATAGTATTCCATCACCATCATATACCACAATTTGTTCAGCCATTCTCCAATAGAGGGACACCCCTTCATTTTCCAATTTTTTGTTACCACAAAGAGCCCGGCTATAAATATTCTTGTACAAATATTTTTTTAAATCTCTTTGAGGTATAAACCTAGTAGTGGTATTGCTGGATCAAAGGGTATGCAATCTTTTAAAGTCCTTTGGGCATAGTTCCAAATTGCCTTCCAGAATGGTTGGATCAATTTACAACTCTACCAGAATTGCATTAGTGTCCCAATTTTGCCAAATCTCCGCCCCCCCCCCCAACATTTACTATTTGCTATTGGCCAATCTGCTAGGTATGAAGTGGTAACTCAGAGTTGTCTATTACCTTTCTTCATCACACTAAAAGTCACTTTACTTTCAAGGTCATCCACTTAATGATAGGGCTTTTTGGGTTTAATAAATTCTATGCGACTTACTAATTTAGCATCTTTAGGAATTTTCTTCCAGTTCATCCCAAGTCCAGATCCCAGAGCCCTTATTAGGCTGGATCAAAAAGGACTGATCAGATGATGTAGTAAGGGAGAATTGAAATGGAGGTGGGAGAAGGAAGATAATTAGTTATCCTGGGGGAGAAGGTTTATATCTAAGAAGCAATCTAATTCAACAAATGATGATGCTGAGACCATGAAATGTCACACAGCTACTAAGTGTCAGAAATGGGATTTGAATTCAGGCTCTGACTCCAAATCCAGTCAATATTAAAGAGCACTGGGCTGTAGTCAGAGAACCTGGGTTCAAATTCTGCCTCTTACTGAGGTACAAACATTCACATGAGCTAGAGCCTCACAGATTGGACCTCTAGGTCTCCAGCATTCCAGGGGGTCCAAACCAAAGGAGAAAGGGGTTGGCAAACAGCAATATTCATCATTGAGAAGCTGGAGTCCTTTAATCTAAGAAGATCCCATTAGCCAAGAAATTGGCCAAGGAGGTGTTGGGCTGGGGAGGGATTTCCAGGAAGGGATATGACAAAATATAGCCCTACAACTTGGAAGGGAATACTAGAAGGGCCTTACAACCAGAAAGGGGAACTGGAAGGGAAGAAGGGAGAAAGGTGACCTCTTACCTGGATTCACCTAGGATTGCTTACAGTTCTCTTCAGGCCACAGCAGGGGTCGGCAACCTTTTTGGCCGTGAGAGCCATAAATGCCACATTTTTTAAAATGTCATTTCGTGAGAGCTGTACAGTGCTCACAGTGCCGCTCCTGTAACAGCGCCTGAAAAAAAATGGACTTTATTTATGGCTCCTGCAGAAAGAGCCAGATATGGCTCCAGAACCATATGTTGCCGACCCATGGGCCACAGAAAAGAACCTGTGATTCTGTGGAAGGAGATTTTCTGGGAGATCTGTCTTTAGAAATCAGAAACCTAACTCCACCTTATGTAGCCCAGCCCTCCAGAGTCCACTTCTTCCATTCAGGGTGTAAATATCTGTGGCAAATTCTAAATTCTGGGGCCTACCCCCCAGATTACAGAGCCCTGCAAGAAATCCAGCCTGAACTGGAATCTTGACTGTCCAGGCTCTTGGGTGGCCCTGTTTGTTCAATCCTTCTCAACCCCAGGTGCCATCATTTTCAGGTAATTAGAGAATCCCTTTACAGACTTTCCCAGAGAAGAATTCATAGAACTCTAAAGGAACTTATAAAAAGACATATAATGAGAGTACTGACTGTGAATTGGTTTTGCTTACCAGGAAGACAATCAGACCTAAAGAAAGGCCCACCATCATCCATCTTAGCCTTTGGCTATTGTGGCTTGAGAGTTGTATGGTTGTTCTTCAGTCCTTCTGTCAAGTTTGTCTTTATTTGGCTTGGTGAACTAAACATGGGGTTTTCTTGGCAAAGATACTGGAGTGGTTTGCCATTCCCTGCTCCAGTGAGAAGCAAGTGTGAGGCAGGTCTAAATGCTTGTTGACCGACTGACTGACCTTGGGCACCCAGTTTGCCATAGCCAGAGGGTCTCCAGTGAAGACTGAACTCAGCTCTGTCCCCAGCTTTATAGGTATCCTTGACCAAAGAAGAGGTTGGGAAATGAAGCAAAGCTGGAAGGAGGGAAGTAGCTTGGATGGAATGGAGAATCTCAAGTCTTCCATCTGACCAATAGCCAGCTGACCCTGCCAGGAGTGTGGCTTGGAAGTACTCCAAGATGCTTTCCAGGCTATTTTCCTATGATATATCATAGGTTGGGGGTAGAGGAGTGTAGAGAGCCATAAACAAACAATTTGATCTGTAATTCATATCAGATCCAACTATAACATGATTATAACCAATTTTAACTTCTTTCATTATTCAAAGTTTTCTTGTCTAATAAATCATGTTATTTTGAAGAGAAGGGGGGATATGTTGGGAGCTATTAAGAGAAATTAGAATCTCAAGTAGATATTTTTATCTGGACCCCTTCAAAAGATCAATACAGACCGGCAGAGCTGTGTATTGACTTTCCTCCCTATCGGAACTACAGGACGAGACAGGAGTGGGATATCTAAGATAAAAATCTGAGATTCCTCTTTTGATTCCTTTCATAATTCTCACTTCCTTCAAAATGCATTATAGTCTTATTGAAAAAGCTTTGGGCTCTCAGCACTCCAGCAGGAGAGGGGCTAACTCTGTTCCCCTTTGCCCAAGAACACAGATGGCTGGTACGACCAAGGTCGCACCCTTGGCAGGGCATTTTGCCCAGAATTAAAGTAAAATAATGAGGCTCAAAAAATTGTTTAATACCATCAAGGCTGAGAAACTGACGGGGCTTTCTGACCTAATGGAGATGTCCCAGGCTCCACTTAAAGATAATACCCGTAGTTGATAGTTTAGCATAGGTTTTTTGTCTACGCCTGGAGGCTTCTAAGGCTTTTGTTTTCACTATAGTAAAAATCTTGCTCTCTGTAACTGTGGGAAACTTTCTTGAGCTTTTGGGGGAAAGGGATCTTTAATTTCCTTTATAATAAAGTGGCTACTTCAGTATTTTTTGAAGTACTATGAGCTAACAAGCTGTGTTTCCAATCTGTTTCATTCTTTGCATCCAACGACCACCCAGGCCACTCAGATTAGTCTCTGGTAATAGAGCAGGTTCTCTATAGAGGAGAGGAGGGCGCCAGGAAAGGGCCACTCTTTTCCCTTAATCCTTTGGTTCTTCTTTCAGTAATTTCCCTCTAGATGAAACTCTTTGTTCCAGGTTAAAAATTCAGGGGAATCCTTCCCTTGGACCTAATTTCATAACCCTGCATTGATGATAAGCAGCCCTGCTCTTCAGTAATCTAGTATTTCTCCACAGTGTGCCTAGCACTGAACTGAGCTCTGGGAATAACAGAAAAAGCAAAAACAGTCTCTGCTCTCCCAGAACTCACAATCTAATATAAATAGGCACCTGGAAAATAGACACAAAGGTACCAGAAATTACTTTTGCCATAAAAGGGAGAGGCAATCCTTAAACATTTTTTTCTAAATCTTATGTGACCTGATAGTAAACAAGGACCTCAGAAAGCTTGCTGACTGCTTGAGGGTCCCTAAAGTCATAAATTTAAAAATATTAGAGGCCAACAAGTACAACCCTCTCACTTTGCACCAGAGGAAACCAAGGCAGAGTGGGGTTAAATGACTTGCCCAAAGTTTGTGGTTGTTTGTTAGTTGTTTCAGTAGTGTCTTACATGTCAGTGGCTCATTTGGGGTTTTCTTAGCAAAAATACTAGAGTGGTTTGTCATTTCCTTCTCTAGCTCATTTGACAGATAAGGAAACTGAGTCCAGCAAGATTAAGTGATTTGCCCTGGGTCATACAGCTAGTGTCTCAGGCCAGATTCATCAGAAAGATGAATTTTCCTGACTTCAGTCCCAGCACTCTATCCACTGCCCAGGGTTATGGAGATATTAAGTGTCTGATGCTAGATTTGAACCTAGGTCTTCCTGACTCCAAATCCCATGCTTTATCTAATATACCACAATGCTTCTCAAATATGATAAAAATCCAGACTCCAAAAAATCTGGGGCTTCAGACGAAGGCATGTTAACTGTTCCAAGCCTCAGACTATTATTAGACTGACTGAACTAAGAATATATACTACAGGGGGCAGCTGGGTAGCTCAGTGGATTGAGAGTCAGACCTAGAGATGGGAGGTCCTAGGTTCAAATTCGGCCTCACTTAGACACTTCCCAGACCTGTGACCCTGGGCAAGTCACTTGACCCCCATTGGCCACTCTTACCACTCTTCCACCAAGGAGCCAATACATAGAAGTTAAGGGTTTAAAAGAAACAAAAAAAAAGAAGAATATATACTACATGTAGGATATCTTCTAACTTAAAAGCCTGCCTTCCATTAATATTAACCTCATTTGACCAAACTTGACTCATGGAATAATAATGTTGAAGGAAGACTTTTGATATCTGCTGAGATAAGAAACCAAATAAGAGGAAGAAGAAATACAGCATCTTTATTTAATTTTTTAAAATTTAGAATATTTTCTCATGGTTATATGATTCATGTTCTTTCCCTCTCCTCCAACCCCTCCCTCCATAGCTGAGGCACGATTTCACATGAAATACAGCATCTTTATTCTTTTGTTTGTTTTTTAAAAACCCTTAACTTCTGTGTATTGGCTCCTAGGTGGAAGAGTGGTAAGGGTGGGCAACGGGGGTCAAGTGACTTGCCCAGGGTCACACAGCTGGGAAGTGTCTGAGGCCAGCTTTGAACCTAGGACCTCCAGTCTCTAGGCCTGGCTCTCAATCTACTGAGCTACCCAGCTGCTCCCGAAATACATCTTTAAAACCTTGCCAAAATATGTTATTTGGGGAAGAATTTCTCTGATGTCAAGTTTTCTAGATATGTAAATCCCTTTCTCTCAATCAGCCTTTTGTGACTTATTTATTGTGTACGAGGCCTTTTCATTTTTAAAAGTTTAGGATTTTAAGAACTGGATGTTTAATCTGTAGCTTCACTTGGTTTATTCATAGAACCCATTTAACCAGGTTTGTTTTCTGGGAGAAAGGAGGATTATTACTTTGCTTTACTAAGTTTTTTTCTACTTTTGTCAAGTTGAAGGAAGTATGGGATTGTGAATCTATCTTTTTAAACTTTGATAGCCTAAAAATATCTTTAAAAGTGTTGAAGACTTCTTCAATCATCCTTGATCACCCTAGATCGGATTAGTGGATGTAATCAAATCTTAAATACACCTTTTGAATCTAGATCCTTCCCAGACACTCTAGCC
This sequence comes from Gracilinanus agilis, assembly GCF_016433145.1. Classification (NCBI taxonomy): domain Eukaryota; kingdom Metazoa; phylum Chordata; class Mammalia; order Didelphimorphia; family Didelphidae; genus Gracilinanus; species Gracilinanus agilis. The sequence continues at coordinate 12,799,798 of NC_058132.1, read as the reverse complement.
TAAGGCTACATGCTCTTTCCAAGTCTTTACATGATCATTCAATTGTCCTTCCTTTCCTATATTCTCCAAAGTGTATATATATGTAATTTCCTATACTCTCTAAAGTATACATATATATATATATATAAAATCCCAAGTTCAGTGGAAATTTCCATTATTGGTGTCTTTCCAGAAGGGTGGCTCTGTGTGGTGGCTTTGAACAACATTGGCTCCTGCAACATGATTAAAGATGTGTTCTAGTATAAATAGTCTGGTAGTGACATGGGCATTGTGCAGAGATAGCAGGGACCCTGTACCCCTTAACTCAGGCAAGCTGTGAACAGGGAAATTCCCTTCCCCCTTCCTGTCCTAGAGACTTCTGAGGCAAAGACCATTATCCTAAGACATCTTTTAAGTTGAGATAGACAAAAGAGATACACCTCTGGGGCACACCTTGATAGCCTAAGCCCAGAGGATCTCAGACAGACCCCCTCACCCAAGGAATGCCTGAGTACAAGAAGTCATGCCCAAACTCTTGTAAAGGATACAAAAACCCCAGAACTGGGGCATTGGGGGAACAACCCCCAATAGTTGCTCCACCCATGTTGCTGTGCCATGTCTTGGTGGGCAACCTCCCAGGGTTGTTCCACTCATGCTGTCTTGCTGGCTATTAATACTATCTTACTAATAAATCTTTCTTTTTACTTTTAAGCTAAGTTTAGAATCCTCTCATTCTTGAGAAAGGTTTCCTTCCCTAATCTAGGGGTTCACCATTTGTACTCTTATAAGGGTAGTTTTGAGTGGTTTTTCAGATTGACAATGTTAAGGAATTATTTTTCTGTTACTCTAATTTTGTTTCTAAAAAGCCTCTTTAAGAATTTTAATTGTTCAGGGTTGCTTTTCTACCCTTCTGAACCTGGACTTAAGCATAATAAAGTCAAAGTTTTTAACCTCTAATTTCTGCATTGTGATAGAATGATTTCAGCAGAATTTACCTACCACTTCGAACTGAAAAAGGAGATCTTTTTTCCCACAACATACCTGACCTTGGGCCTGTTTCCAAGGTGGGCACATGTCTTCTCTCTGAGGCTTATGACTGTCCCTTGAATACTCTTAACTTTTCATATCCTCAATTTATTAAAATCTCTGATCTGCTTCATTCCATCTCAGCTACAAATTTAGGTGATTCTCCCTTGGATCAGAGGCCAGTAAACTATGGCCCATGAGCCACTGCCTGTTTTTGTAGTCTTTAATAAGCTAAGAATGTTTTATTACATTTGTGTCACAGTAGAGCTTTTTCAAAGAAGAATGTTTACTTCAAAAAATAATCCCTAGGTTCAAAGCCGGCCTCAGACACTTCCCAGCTGTGTGACCCTGGGCAAGTTACTTGACCCCCATTGCCCACCCTTTACCACTCTTCCACCTATGAACCAATACACAGAAGTGAAGGGTTTAAAAAAAAAAACAACAATCCCAGATATAGAAACTAACTTTCCTCAATTTGTGAAAGGCTCAATCCCCATCTCTCCTGCACCACCTTGTCTCTGCGGAGGGATGAGAGATGAAGTTCATAATTTAGCTCAGTCCCCTTCTAGCACAGTCCCCACTGGGAGTCTAAAACTTTCATACAAAGATGGCTTGGTGGCTGGGTGTTGTACTGGCTCCAAGGTTTCCCTGTCCTTCCACACCTGAAACTGAGGAAAAACAACTCAAAACTGGGACAACCGCTCCTAGAACCCATTTCTCTGAGCTGAAAGTAAAAGAAAGGTAACCGGAGAAGTTAAATGTGGCAGTGGATAGAGCCCCAGGCTTGAGTTCAAATCCAGTTTCAGACACTAGCTGCATAACCTCAAGCAAGTCACTTAACTCGTTTCCTCCTCTGTAAAATGAGCTGTAGAAGGAAATAGTGAAATATTGGAGTATCTTTGCCAAGAAAATCACAAATGGGGCACAGTTGGAATAAGAGCATCAAAATGGTGTGCAAGATACCGTGCTAAAAATTGGCAATTACACGTTTTAAAAAGCAGAGATGGTCTCTGTCTTCATAAAAAGTTGTGGCAATTGGGCAGTAGTGGGGTAGATTGATCTACCCCATCCAGAAATGAGAGTCCAATTCATCATTCTAGAGCAATCTGGATGTGGAGCTGCGGGTGCTGTTGCTACAAGGCCCGTCTCGGAGAGAGCCAGGGTTCTGTGAGTACAAGAAAATGGAAGGAAGATGAGGAAATGGGTCATGAAGGGGAGCTGGTTAACTGGGTCTCCAGACGGCCCCACCCACCGCAGGAAGGGCAGCAGAAGCAGGGTGGAGGCGGGGTCCTGGGGCCTCAGGTCCAGGGCGGGGCAGCTTTCCCAAGCTTCCTCCCCCAAACTCCCCTCCGGGGCTCCCGTCCCTGGTCTTCTCCCCTTAGGGCACTTGCCCACCCTTTTCTTCCTTCACTGTTCAGGGCGGGGCCCCATTCTTGGAGCATCATGAGAAGATATCCGGGGTCGCATCCAATGCTGGAGATGTAACGTGGGCCACCATGTTCCTTACTTGTGTGCCTCTGTCTGGGCTATCCAAACTTTCTACTACTGCTACCAGCATTTGGGTAGAGCGTGCCCAGCATCTTGGAAAACACGACGCCCTGCTACGATTTTTAGGTCAGGCTAGTGAGTAGTCCTGGGCATGCGCAAAGAGCGCCCCAGCCCTTGTCCCAGACTCGGTTTCCCAGAAGGCCGCGGGATTCGGCCGCGGACACTTTCCCATAGAAGGGTGAACAGAATCCAATTGAGTATGAGCGGCCGGAAGTGGGGCCTCCGAAGGCGGAAGGTAGGCCGTATTCCTGGCACGTGGGGGCTTAATCCCGAGTTGTGCCCCGCCTTTCTCTGAAGCCCTCCAGCCGGCTCTAGAGCTCTGTGGGGAAGGCACTGAGATGTGGGGGCGGTGGGGTCTCTGGGGTCTCTGAGGGCCGTGTTTGGGACAAGCCTGGAGGCGTCCGGCAACCCCCAGCCTTCCAGGTGAGGGGTGCCCTTTGTGGGGGCCTTGACTCGCTTATTCGATTAAACTGATATGGAGATAAAAAGGTGTTTAGCCACTCTGTTTTCATTGTTTTCTTGTATTATACTTGTGGATTTGTTGTCGATTTGCCTTTGAAGGCACCGGGTTTTTCATATAGTGACAGCTTAATAAATGTGCATTTGCATTGCTGTTGAATCCGAATGGCATGGCCTTATGGGATAGCCTGTTTTTAGACTGGAAAGAGACGGGAGAGATCTGTAGATCAGTGGCCTGGAAGTCCTAGTGAGAGCAAGGAAAAGGGAGAGGCCTTCATAACAGCAATGTGTGATCTAGGTAGAGCCATGTTTCTGCCAGAGAGAGATTAGTAAAGACGAAAAAAAGAAATGATGAAGTTAAGTAGAAGTTAAGAATAAAGAAATATTTGATCCTGGAGGATTGATGTTTCTACAGGCACTGTGACAGTAAAGGAGTGGCATGGAAGATATTACATTATAAGGGAAAACATTTGGATTTGGAGGCAGAAGATAATCCAAATAACTATATAGCTTATATTTGTATTTATTATATATTTTCATATAAACTTAATATAGTACCTTAAGCTTTACAAAGCATTTTATATATTTATTTGTTATCCTTGTTCTATCAGTTAATATTTATAGATAATGTTGGGTCACTTTCCCACTTGAGATTCAGTTCCCATCCTGAGAGTCATTTGGCAAGATGGAGATAATAATCCCTGTGCTTTCTAGGCAAACAAAATGCTTTGATATCCACTTCAGTTTGTTTAGGGGGGCAGCTGGGTAACTCAGTGGATTGAGAGCCAGGCCTAGCGATAGGAGGTCCTAGGTTCAAATCTGGCCTTAGACACTTCCTAGCTGTGTGACCCTGGGAAAGTCACTTAACCCCCAATGCCTAGCCCTTACCGTTCTTCTGCCTTAGAACCAATACACAGTATTGATTCTAAGATGGAAGGTGAGTATTTAAAAAAAAAAAAAAAAGCAGAGAAAGAGATGTCAGGTTGAAGGAGAGGGAGGTGAGAGCAGGAGGTTGGAAACCTGGAGAGAAGAAAGTAGTTCTACTTTAGATAGTAGTTTTATAGGATTTGTAAAAGATGTTAGAAAGTTAGAATTAATAGGCCTTGGCAACAGGGGCAGGTTAACAGGAAGTTGAGGATGACACATAGATTTAGGGAGTTGGTGGTATTCCACACCAGTAATAGGGAAGTTCAAAAGTGGGGATGGTTGGGGAAAAAGATAATGAATTTAATTTGAGACTTAGTGAATTTAAGATGTCTGTGGTACACACAATTTGAGATTTCCATTAAGCATTTGGAAATGTAAGAAAATCAAATGCATAGGAGTGAATGAGATCACCAAGCACTTTGACACACTCTCCAGTGGTCTCCCAGAGGTCTCTGAGACCATTTCCAGACCTCCTGATACTTGAGACCATTGCTGGACCTCCCAGTCTCCACACCTTAAGAATGACCTTCTGGTCCTCATAACTTCTTACTTCATTTAGTTTGCTACAAACTATACTCTAAAATAGATTCCCACATTTAGGATTAACATTATAACTTACTTATGACTAATATGGTAAGACAAACACTTAAAATTACTCTAACAATACACACACTTGAAATTGTAACTCAAGGGTTACCCTGGGACTCCATTCTTAGTCTGGTTACATACACAGACTCTTGCCTGGGACTATATTCTTACTATAAATCATACTGTTACAAGGTATCAAAGTAAAGGGATTCTTGAACTAATACAAATGAGGGGCTGCTTAATTAAATTTCCTTCTTATACAGGCTTTACTAGCAGTATTAATCTCTGGATCAAAGAATATGCAGGTTAGTAGCTTTGGGGCCATAGTTCTTTATTGCTTTCCAGCAACGTTAGACTAGTTCATAGCTCTACTGACAGGGTATTAGAGCTCCTGTTCCTGAACCCCTTCAGTATTTGTCATTTTCCTTTTGGACCATCTTCCCTAATGAGATGGGTGAGTTTTAAAATTGGGTTTTTGCTAAATATGAGTGATTTCAACTATTTTTAAAAATATGTGCATGAATTGATAGCTTTGCTTTCCTCCTCTGAAAAGTGCTTATTCCTATCTTTTAGATACCCTTCAATTAGGGAATGACATTTTCCCTTACATATTTGACTGAGTTCTTTAGATTCCTGAAAAGAAGACTTTAATCAGGCAAAGTTGTTGCAGGGAGATTCCCCTCT
>NC_058132.1:12757048-12794087 GCF_016433145.1 Gracilinanus agilis | reverse complement strand
CCTCTCTAACTCACTCTCCTACTTACCACATTAGTCTTTCTAAACCTGATTCTGTATTTATTGTATTTAGAATAATATTAAGTTAACAAAAATTGTTACTGGCAGACTTGGACAAGCAGAACATGGTCTTAAAGATTTTTTCCTCGCCATTTGCTATCCCTCATAATTAGAATGCATGAGGAGAAGAGGATACAAATGCAGAGAAAAAGGTAGAAGGAGTAGGCAGCAAATGAACTTCACTCTGAAATGGACAAAGGGAGGTTGAACATGCACTCACATATACACATATGTTCACACAGTTTGGTATGGAAATCCACCAAATTTAATGGGGAAATAGAGAAGATGAGAGTAGAATTAAGAGGAAGGATAAAAAGGTAGAAGGAATAGCCATAAGCAAAACCAAGTTTCTGATCCTGAAGGGGGAATAAAAGAGGACAAACAACCTCCCTTCAGAAGAACCAGAATCTAAGAGGTATTTCAGATTGCTTCTTAGACAATTGTGGAATGATTGAACAAATTATGGTATATGAGTGGAGTATATATGGTTTAATATAAGAAATGGCAAAAGAGTCAAACCCAGAGAATTCTGGGTAATACTTTGACTACATAATGAGAAGACAGAACTCATCAGAAAATTCTCTGAAAATTCTCTGATGGTACCCCAAAGAGATAATAAGGAAAAAGACTTGTACAAAAATATTTATAGCCGCACTCTTTGTAGTAGCAAAAAATTGGAAAACAAGGGGGTGTCCATTGATTGGGAAATGGATCAATAAATTGTGGTATATGTTGGTGATGGAATATTATTGTGCTGAAAGGAATAAAGAACTGGAGGAACTCCATGTGAACTGAAAAGACATCCACAAACTGATGCAGAGTGAAAGGAGCAAAATCAGTTAAATGTTGTACACAGAGGCTTATACACGGAAACATAACTGAATGTAATGGACTTTTCTACTAGCAGCAATGCAATGACTCAGGACAATCCAGAGGGACTTAGGAGAAAGAATGCTGTCCACATCCAGAGAAAGAACTTGGAAATGGAAATGCAATAGAAAAATATGTGATCAATCACGTAGTGTGATAGGGATATAATTGGGGTTTTGATGTACAAAGATTGCTCTATTGCAGATATGAATAACATGGAAATAGGTTTTGAACAATGATACGTATAACCCAGGGGAATTGCTTGTCGGATTTGGGAGGGTGAAGGAAAGAGAGGTTAGGGGGAGGGGTCATGAATCATGTAACCATAGAAAAATATTCTAAAGAAAAAAAAGAAAGAAAATTCTCCGATGTTGGGAAAAACTGAAGGTAAAAGGAAAAGGAGATGGCAAGATACACTGTTTTCCTATGTTTCTAGTCTGCTTTGCTGAATCTTCATCCAGGTTATTCTTTTTGACCCTTGATGCTCTTCCCTTCTCCCTCTGTACCATGTTACTTGGTGTTCTCATTAACTTTCATCTCTGTGCTGATAATTCTTAAATCTCTTTATCCAGTCTTGACCTTTCTGCTGTCTTCTTCTCTTGTGTCTGTAACTGCCTATTGGACCTCTGGAACTGGATGCCCTGTAGACATCTTGAATTCAACAGATCCCAAACTGAACTTATTATCTTTCCTTCCAAACCCTTCTTTTTTTCTAAATTCCATTACTGGGGAGGGTGACACCATCATGCCAGTAACCCATATTCTCTCTTCTCCCAAAACTCCAGTTGTTCTATATCATTTCCATGTTCCAATATAAAAGTCTCTGGTTTTAAAAACCCTTCATAACCTGGTCCCCACCTACTTTTCTAGTCTTCTTACATCTTGCATCACTTCACTTCACTCCATCTCCATATCCCCCATCCTCTGTTCTCCAATGACCCTGACTCCCCTGCTGTTCCTCACCGAAGACACTCCATCTCCTGACATGGGAATTTACACTGACTGCCCATATGCTTTGAATGTTCCCCCTCATTCATCTCTGCCTGTGAGCTCTAGCTAAAATCCCATTTTCTAAAGGAGAGTTTTAGTCCTCTCTTCATTCTAGTACCTTCCTCCTGAGATTATCTCTACTTTATCCATCTCCAGCTTGTTTTACATGGTTGTTTACATCTCCCCCATTGGACTTGACATCAAGGGCTGTCTTTTTTCTTTCTTTGTATCTCAACCATTAGCACAGTGCCTGGCATACAGTGAGTGCTTCATAAATGTTTTTTGCCTGCCTGAACAGATGCATATTTGCAAAGTGGATTAGTTCAAGAAAGCTTTTGAACTCTTTGAAATAATATTTTTAGAACCAACTGGATAGTAGAAGTCAGAGCACTGGACAAAAAATAAAGGAATCTGGGTTATATTGATTTTGCCACCAACTTGCTATGTGGCTATGAAAAGACAATTTCATCTCTCTGGGTATTGCTTTTCTAATTGGATGAGAAGTTGGAAGAACATTCTTTCTTGTGTTTTCTAAACTAATTACTTTGTTTATGGGGGATCTACCTGGGTGTCATAAGGAGCACAGATATCCAGGAGTTTATACCCTGAAAAGTAGAAATGGTTGGAGTTGAGATGAAGCCACTTACCACATATGTAAAAGATACTTGGCCAGCCCAGGGACTGACAGAGGAATCCACCCACAAATAGGATAATGAAATTTCCCGATGTTATACCTGAGTTGAAGACAAAGTAAGATCTGAGTTCAGGCATTAGAAGTCTGTGAGGGGACAGCTAGGTAGCACAATCGAAAGAGTGCCAGACCTAGAGCTTAGGAGCTCCTGGGTTGAAATCTGGTTTCTGACACTTCCTGGCTATGTGATCCTGGGCAAGTCACTTCATTTCATTTGCCATTCTTACCACTCTTCTGCCTTAAAACCAATACTTAGTATTGATTCTACACCAAAGGGAAAGGGTTAAAGAAGAATAAGTCTTTGTGGTTTTCTGCAGACTAGTAGCACAAGGGAAAGCGTGTTGTTGTGTGCAGATGCAAAGCATGGAATCCCTGCAAAGGTACAGGGAGCCCCTCACCCAAAGTTCTCCAGGGGGGTCCCCTGGAATTCTGGGTGAGGCTCTCCCTGTACCTTTCTGGGTGAGGCTCTCCCTGTACCTTTGCAGGGATTCCATGCTTTGCATCTGCACACAACAGTAAACACCTCACATTTTAATTCTGCACAACATTTAAGGTTAAACAAAAGGGGAGACCACTGTGTCTGCAGCATTCTCACTTTGTGTACCGGTGGCCACTGAGGTCTTTTCTAACTTTTCAGGTGTGTGATTCTATTTCATTTCTGTTCCTATCTTGAAGAATCCTTATTGTGGTGACACTAACTTGGAAGTGGGAATGGTAAAGAGGGATAGGAATGACAGTCCTTACCAGAATAAGCGATGACACTCAGTTGAGTCCGTTCCAGGGGAGGAGCCCATTTTCTCCAGAATGACTGTAGAGGAGAAATGGTCATCCCCTGAAATCAAGGTAGTAAGACATTTTGAACTGTCGATCAAATTGAGGAAGCCTAGTCTATCTTATTCACCAACTTGGAAGGTACCTGGACTAGGCCTTGTACTATCCTTGTGAGTATCAGGTAGGGTAGTCCATGGTCTGCTGCTAGTGGTGTCAAGAGGCTGAGAACTGAAGAGATAAGGAAGGAAAACCCAGCTATCTTCTTTCCACTAAAAACTCCAGCCAAATATCCCCCTGGGATTATGGAAATCAGGGTGCCGTAGATGGAGGAGCTGAGCAGGATGCCCTGGGCCTCTGGGCTCCAGTCATATACCGGAACCTGCAAGATAGAAAACTGACTTCTTAAATGGTCTCCTTGGAGGAGAGACAACAGTTCAGTTAGGGTTTGAGAGAGAATATAGTTTTCCAATTCAACGTGGGCATGTTGGGAGGGAGAAAGGAAAGATAGAGAGGGAGCGAGGGACAGTGAGAGAGGGAGGGAGATGGAGATAGAGAAAAAGAGAGAGAGAAAAGAGAGGGAGAGAGAGAGGGGGGGTGGGAATGGAGGGAGAGAGGAGGAGAGAGAAAGAGGGAGAGAGGAAGACAGAAAAATGGAGAGAAAGAGAGGGAGGAGAGAGTCACAGAGAGAGAGAAAGGGAGAGAAAGAGAGGGAGATAGAGAGAGGGAGGGAGATGGAGACAGAGGGAAAGAGGGAGAGGGGCAGAGAGAGGAGAGACAGAGAATGAAGAGATGGAGACAGAGAAACTAAGAAACAGAAAAAGAGAGGAAGAGGGAGGGAGAGGGTGAGTGAATAGGGAGATGGAGACAGACAGAGTGAGAAAAAGAGAGAAAGTGAGATCCTAGGATTATAAATTTAGATTTTTGAAGGGACCTCAATCCATCAAGTCCAAGCTTCATTTTAGAGATGAAGAAATTGAAGCTGAGAAGGGTTAAATGATTTGCCCAAGGTCACATAGCTTGGATCCTACACCAAGCACAATGCCTGACCCACCTGGCATACTCATCTCACCGATAGCTGAATCTTTTGCCTTATTTGACCAGGAACCAGGCCTCCACACTACTTTTTGCAACTTTTCCCCATGTCCTCTAATACTCCTTTTCTTGTTTTTCAGCTTCCCTTAATGTGCTAACTTGCTGCCCACCCTCCCCAGCACAGTAGAATATCAAGCCCTTGAGTATAGAAACAGACTATTTTGCCTATCTTTGCATCCCTAGTATTTTGCACAGCACTTAGTACCTTAATGTGAGAAATAAATGCTCAGTTCCCTGTAACCCCCTTTCCCCTTCACCACCTGCCATCTAGTTCTGTAGTTGTGGTGTGTATGGATCAGCAGTATTTGGCATCAGCAAAACTGAATTCAAATCATAAGAGTAGTAAGCAGAAGGATGGAGATTCAAACAAAGTGATTTCAGCTGAGTCTTAATTTTTAAAATCTGCATTATAGATTTTCAGAGATATTAGCAATCTCAGTGACTATCTGTTGTTTTTTTCCATCATATCCAACTCTTCATGATTTCATTTGGAGTTTTCTTGTCAGAAATCCTGGAGTGATTTGCCATTTCCTTCTCCAGCTTGTTTTACTCATTTTTATTTTTTTATTAATTATAATTATTATTCCAAACATTTACAAAACCAAACCAAACAACCATTTCCATATATAAAGAAAACGAAGATATTACACAAATGAAATTACAAATCTCCTGTATGTTTAGTTTACTTTTCTTCACTTCTATATCCTGGGTTACATCCACTTGTGTCCTGACCCCTCTGAACCTTCCCTGCCTCACATAGGATATCATCAGGGAGACCAGCATGTTCATGAGTACATTAAGTCTTTCATGTTTTATTTTTCTCTTTGCTTTCCGGAAGTAGTATTCTCAGTTTATTCTTCCTGTATTAGTTCTGTGGCTGGGTCTAATGTTCTCCTAGTTGTATTCATTTCATTGTTTACTATATAGTTCTTTGTGGGTTGTTAAAAAATCAGTCTATTCATTGGTTCCCATAGCACAATAGTATTCCTTCGCAATCATATACCACAATTTGCTCTGTCATTCCCCAATGATAGGCATCCCCTCAGTTTCCAATTCTTTGCCACCACAAAGACAGCTGCTATAGATATTTTGGAACATATGGGTTCTTTTCATCTTCCCCTGATCTTCTTGGAAAAGAGACCCAGCAATGGTATTTCTAGGTCTAAGGATATACACTGCTTTATAACTCTGGGTGTCATTCCAAATTGCTCTCCAAAATGGTTGAGTCAGTTCACAGCTGTACTTGTACCTCCACTGCATTGGTGCCCCCCTTTTTCCATATCCCCTCCAACATTTGTTGCTTTGCACTTTTGTAATTTTAGTCAGTTTGATGGCTGTGAGGTGACATCTCAGAATTGTTTTGGTTTGCATTTCTCTAATCAGTAGTGATTTGGAGCATTTTTTCACATACCTATATATGGCTTTGTTTTCTTCATCTGAAAAATGTCTGTTGTACCTTTTGCCATTTATTAATGGGGGATGACTCTTATTCTGATTATTCTGGCCTGAACTCTGGGAGTGATATGGTACATGGAACTTGGGCGTTATCCCCAAACAGGAATATATTTCAGATAAGACTGAATCAGTAAAGTGACTTCCCCTGTCCAAGTCAATACGTGCAGGCAGGCCAAAAGGAGGAATGATTTCTTTTAAAAGCACCTTGGCGACAAAAGCCGCTGTGGCTCGGGCAGTAGAAATGCTTCCTGCCACCTGGTCAGTTGATCCACTATGTCTCGACAGAATTTATATTGTCCAGCCTTTGGCATTGTTATGAAATCAATTTGCAGGTGCTCAAAAGGTGTGTAAGCCAGAGGACTCTGACTCTCTTTCTCTACCCTTGATGTTTCTGAGGCTCTAGCCTCAAGGAGGCCTCTTTTCTTAGAGGAGGCCTTGTGAGGAGAAGCCTTATTAAATTCACCTCTGTGCCCCTCTGCTGGAGCCTCTAAATTCTGTGTTAGTTAAAATCACCTGGGGTTCTATTTGGAAGGATTGAACCTCAATATAGTGTTTGACAAACTTCTGTGGACCTGTGGGGGTCCTTAAAACTACATTTCCTGTGGTCCAACGGGTTTCATGGGTTTCCGGTTTTGGACGACGTATTAAAGGTGAGGGGCTATTTTAAGTAGGGGGGAGTGACTTGGGACTTCCTCTTGAGTTACCTGAGCTCGAGGAGAGAGGAAGGTAAATGGCTGAGGTGAGGTTTCTTACAGGCGCGTGGTCAGTTTATCTCTATCAGCATGGCTTTTATTAAAATACTATTCTCCCTTTTGATCTCGGCCCTCATCATTTTTAATCATAACAATTCCTACCTGGTTCCGGACTCTGGTCCCGGCCAGAGTTTCTCTCTCTCAATTTCCCTACCTTCAAACTTCCTAATTGTAAATAAAACCTCCATAAAAGTCATCCTGACTTGGATCTATTTTATTTTGAAATCAGGTTAATTGATTTCTGGTGACCATACCTTAAACATCTAGTCTCCCCTCTTACAATTCCAAATTCATTTATCTTTTCTTTCTCTATTTTATTAGTGTAAGCATTTAGAGATACAAATTTTCCTATAATTATTGCTTTTGCTGTATCCCTAGGTCTTGGTATGTCATCTCATTATTAACATTCTCTTTAATGAAATTATTTATTGTGTCAATAATTTGTTCTTTAACCCAGCCATTCTTTAAAATTTAAGTCAGTACCCAATTAGTTTTTACTTTTTGTTTCCATGGTCCCTTATTATATACAATTTTCATTGTGCTATGGTCTGAGAAGGTTGCATTTAATATTTTTGTTGCCTAATATGTCATCAATTTTTGTGAAAGTGCCATGTACTGCTTACTGTACTGCCAAGTATGGCATACTTTTTTCTGTTCCCATTCAGTTCTCTCCAAATATCTATCAAAATCAGTTTATTTAAGATTTCTTTCAACTCCTTGACTTCTTTCTTATTTATTTATTGGTTAGGTTTGTCTAGTTCTAAGAAGAGAAAAATAAAATACCCCACTACTTTAATCTTATCTTTTTCTCATTGTAACTCATTTATTTTTTTCCTTAAAAAATTTGGGTGTCATGGCATTTAGTACATATAAATTTAAAACTGATAATGCTTCCTAGTTTATGGTACCTTTTAAACATAATATATAGTTTCCTCATTTATCTCTTTTGATCATATCTATTTTAGCTTTAACTTTGTCAGAGATCATGATTGCTACATCTGCTTTCTTTGAAATATCAGCTGTGGCATAGCGTATTCTGCTCCAGCCCTTTATTTATTTATTCATTCATTCATTCATTCATTCATTTATTTATCTATCTATTTATTTATTTATTTTAAATTTTAAACCCTTAACTTCTGTGTATTGACTTATAGGTGGAAGATTGGTAAGGGTAGGCAGTGGGGGTCAAGTGACTTGCCCAGGGTCACACAGCTGGGAAGTGTCTGAGGCCGGATTCGAACTTAGGACCGACCTCCTGTCTCTAGGCCTGGCTCTCAATCCACTGAGCTACCCAGCTGCCCCTCCAGCCCTTTATTTTTAATCTATGTGTGTCTTTCATTTTTTCACTGTGTTTCTTGCAAACAACATATTGTTGGGTTTTTATTTTTGATTCATTCTGCTATCCACTTTTTTTTATGTGTGCATGCATTCCATTCATGTTTAATGTCATAATTACTAGTGTGTATTTCCCACCATTCCATTTTTCTTCACTATTTATCCTTCTATTCCTTTCTTTTTGCTGAATCTCTTTTCAGAGTCATCTATCCTAAGAGTTTCTCTCTTATCTCCTCACCTTACCTCCTATTTCTTGATATATATTCCCTTCTTATTATCCCTCCCATTTCTTATCCCTTTGCTCTCTTTTCTCATAATCTATTCTTCCTTCTCTTAGTCTTCTAGCCCCTTACAAGACTTTTCTTTGCTTGATCCCTCCCACATCCTATCTCATTCCCTCTCTTGTACTCTACCCTTATTATTTCTCCGGTTACAAAGTCATTTCTCAGCTGTGTAGTCATTTGTAACTCTTCAATCTGTTATAGTTCCTATTGGGCACCATGTTCTTTCACTTTCTCCTCTCATTATTGCTTACATCCACCCTCTCTTTTCCATTTCTATTCCCAGTGTTCTACTTTTGGCAATCACTTTTTTCCTAGGGACTTATAATAGCTTCTTTGGTCTTCCCTCTGACTGTAGTTTTTTCCCTCCCTCCTCCTTTTCATCCAATATACTCTACCCAGGTAATTCTTGTGATATGTAACCTTGATTATATCATTCCACTACTCAATAATATTTGATGACTCCCCATTCTCTTCTTTTAAAAATAACTTTGATTCTAAGGCAGAAGAGTGGTAAAGGCTAGGCAATTGGAGTTAAGTAACTTGTGCATGGTCACCTAGCTAGGAGTGTCTATGGTCAAATTTGAACCAGGTCCTCTTGACTCCAGGCCTGGAACACCATCCACTGTGTTACCTAGTTGTCCCATCGACATTCTCTTCTGACTATAGGTCATTCCTATTCAAATGGGAACTTTCAAGCCCTCCTGAATCTTGTTCCAAACTATTTTTTCTGCTTTGTATAATAGTGGCATGTAATTTTTATGTCACTAGTTTAAGGATTACAAAAATTTTACAAATATCTCTTTTGATTCTCACAACAACAATGAGAAATAGATGTTATGATTATCCCAGTTTTACAGATGAAGGAACTGAGGTAGAAAGAAGTTAAGCGATTTGCCCAAGGTCACACAGCTAGTGTCCGAGGCCAGATTTTAGCTCCAATCTTTCTCACTCCATATCTAGTGCTTACCCACAGGGCCACCTAGCTGCCCTCCATTATTTCCTAATGTAATCTCTAAGACTCCAGCGATTTTGGACTATCTGCTAACTCTTGAAACTATCTTATGTTTCATGCTTTTGTCCCTTTATTGACAATGTTCTCTATGTCAGAACCTACTCATCCCCAAACCAGTCCATTGACATTGATGGTTCAATTCAAAAACACATTATCCATGAAGCTTTCTCTTATCCTTTTAGCTAGTGATGATCTTTTCCTTTATCAGATGTTACAGAATTTTGAATTCTTACATATTGACATTCTGATTTGTATTTTATTTGTTAATGTATATGGAATCTCCCAGATTCAGAGAACTTTGGATTTAAAAGCTATCTCAGTGTCGACCTACTCTAACACACATGCACAAAGACACACACACACACGTACACACACACAAAATCAATTAGATCAGAAACTGTTTAATAGCAAGGATCTTATATACTTTATTATTAATCTAGTTTCTAAACCAATGTATACATAATTATATTACATTTATCATAATATATTCAACATATGTATCACATAGAGTAGATACAGTAAATGTCTGCGTTTGGATGAATTAAAAAAGTTGAATTTGTTATTAACTTACCTGTGCATTTGTAGCAGCATAAAGATTGGACTGGTTTGACTGGCCTGTGTTGTTCACCATGGCAATGATGGCAATGCTCAGACTGAAAGACTGTGAGGCTGTTAATAGATTGGTGCCATGTATGATAACGGCCAAGCCATATCTTACTGAACAGAACCCTTCAAGAGAGAGACCGAGACAACAATCACCTGAGAGTTATTATGAACAGATTAATTTTCTTTTTACTGAAGCATAAATCGTAAAGTGTCGCTTCTGTAAAAAGGATCATTCTCTTTTCATTTAGATTCACATAATTTTGGGTTGCCATTTGAATAGAAGAGTATTACAGAAAAGGGAAATGAGTTTTGGGTGGTAGAAGTTTTGAAACATGGAATAACAGATAAATGGATATGATCACTGATATAAATAGTGAAGTTAGGATAAAACAAGTATAAGCTTGACTTTGGACATATTGAATTGAGCTGCTATAAAGACATTCCAACAGACTATGCCCAAAGACTGCCTGCCCTTTGATCCAGCCATACCACTGCTGGGTTTGTACCCCAAAGATATAATAGGAAGAATATTTGTACAAAAATATTTATATTATATTTATAAATATAATATTTATAAAATATTTGTAGGCACACTTTTTGTGGTGGCAAAAAACTGAAAAATGAGGCGATGGTCCATCAATTGGGGAATGGCTGAACAAATTATGGTATCTGCTGGTGATGGAATATTATTGTGCTCAAAGGAATAAAGAATTGGAGGAATTCCATGTGAACTGGAATGACCTCCAGGAAGTGATGCAGAATGAAAGGAGCAGAACCAGGAGAACATTGTACACAGAGACTGATACACTGTGATACAATAGAATGTAATGGACTTCTCTGGTAGCAGGACAATTCTGAGATACTCATAGAAAGAACGCTATCCACATCCAGAGAAAGAACTGTGGGAGTAGAAATACAGAAGAAAAATATTTGCTTGATCACATGGATTGATGGGGATATGATTGGGGATGTTGCTTTAAATGATCTCTCTATTGCAAATATTAATAATATGGAAGTAGGTTTGGAACAATGATACTTGTAAAACTCAGTGGAATTGCTCATCAGTTCTGGGAGAGGGAGGGAAAAATATGTAACCATGGACTACATTTGTAACTCTAAATTAAATAAATAAATAAATGAATTTTTAAAGACATTTCAACAGGTGGAAGGGTTATATAGCTGGAGCTTTCCAAGTTAGAAACACATGTCTATTGCCACAGATAAAGGTTAATAGTGAAGTCCAAAGAAATAAAGAAGTTTGGAAAAAGGAGAAAATGTAGAAAGACAAGAGAAGAGGATGAAGGAGAAGACTTTGGAGAAAATTCAAATTAATGGGTTAGAAAGAAGAGGAAGATTCAACAAAAGAGATATATAGGGAGAAATCTAGTAGCCAGGATCAAGAAGTAGCATCAGTGGCATTTGGGAGAACCAGAATTAATATTATCACTGAGTATAAACTACAAACTTTCTCAGTAGATAGAATTTGGGGAACAACTCATAAGCATGATAAAGAGGCAGGATATAAGTAATTATTGGAGACTTTGATTATCTGGACATCTGATGGGACTCTTTCTGTTTGAGCAATGTACTTTGGTTGTTGTTTTTTTTTTTTTTTACTAGCCTTAATAATTGTAATTTCATCTTTCAAGATGTGGAAGAACCAATAAAAGGATCCCCACTTTGAAATGGTCAGTAGATAGGTGAGATATGGGACTGAAGTTTAGGGGAGAGACAGGAGTGAGATTTAATATTGTGTGCCTGGCACCATACTTAGTATTTTGGTAGATATACAAGAAACCATTCAAGTGTAATTCACGTCAACAAATATTTATCGAGCACCTATTATGTGCTAAGCTCTGGGGATACTAAGAAGGAGGGCAGTTTTTGCTTTCAAAGAATTCATAATCTAATGGATAGAGACAACATACAAACAGATATGTGCAAACAGGATAAACTGAAGGTAATCTCAGAGTGGAGGCACTAAGGTTAAGAAGGACAAGGAAACACTTCTTACAGAAGGAGAGACTTTAGCTGAGATTTGTAGTAAGTCGGGGAAACGAAGAAGTAAAAATGAGGAAGAACAGCATTCCAGATATTGGGGACAGTCAATGAAAAAGCTCAGAGATGGGAGATAGAATGTTCTGTTGCAGGAATATTGAAAAACACAGTTACTGAATTGCAGAGTTGCTGGGGAAAAGGGCAATAGTAAGGTTGAAGAAGAATGGAGGAGAAGCTAGGTGGATCATTGAATAGTGTAGGAAAATATAAGTGAGGTAATGGGGTCACCAGGGATATTATAAATTAACTAAGGGGTTTGTGGGAACACACTCTGAGATTTAAGAGAAACTAAAACTGAACATTGAAGACTTGTACAGCTAAGCCACTCCCAACTGAAAAAATAACAGCCAACTGTCACTCTGGCCAAAGGCCTTAAATTCAACTGACAAGGTAACAGGATGAAACTGGGTTTAATTAGGAACAACAAAAGGAGGGGTAGGAATGTCTACTCTAAAACCTTAACACCTAATAGCAAAACCCACAGGGACAGGGAAGGACTTATTCTACTACACTAATCTAGTGATCTAAACTAACAGGGCCCAAGGAGCTATAATGGAGTCTCTGGGTTTCTGCCTCAAACCTGGAACCTGCCAGGCTTGAGTACAGCTAGGGCTTTGTGGCTTTGGGATTCTCACTGCAATCCACTGATGATCTCTGGATGCCCGGAGCTAAAGTTGTCTCAGGTACCAAGTAGAGAAGGCTTTGCTTGAAGCACTGTTCACCGGCTCTCAAACTTCTCCTCCTCCCTTGGCTCTGTAGATTTGTCCTTTTGCTAGATGCCACACTCAGGATCCCAGGGGAAAACAGGAAGCAGGGTGTCCTTTCCTCTGAGGTCTCCCAGGCTGGCAACAGTTTTTACCCACCACTAATGGAGTCCTCACTCAGGGCTAAGTCACCTCTTCCTGCTCCTTCATTCCAACCTGGAATTCCCAGCTCCAGCTCCTTCCTGCTATGTACTTCCTAATCAATACCTAATCAATACCTAATCTAATCTTCCTCACAACAGTAGGGAGATTATAGGGGAAGGGATAGCTAGGTGGCTCAGTAGATAGAGAGCCAGGTCTAGAGATAGGAGGTCCTGGGCCCAAATGTCATCTGAGATGCTGGGCAAATCATAAACCCACTTGCCCGCACCTTACTGCTTTTCCAGCCTTAACCATAATTAGTATACATTCTAAGATAGAAGGAAATTGCTGTGAACCTGAGACTGGGTCAGATTGGCAGCCTGCCAACCATAATCCAGCATCACAGGGGTGGGATCTTCACTTCTGCCTTGAAGCAGATCCTAGAAAGGTTAGAGATAGTTGGGAAGTGGCATGGTGTCCCATACCATACTTAACGTGAAACTGTTATTTGTTCTCTATCATAGCTTCTCTTTCTACTTTACTCCTGATGTCTCTCTTTTAGCTACTTTGTCACCAAGACCCGAGTCTGTGGGCTAGAGAATTTAAGCTCCAGTGTTCTCTCTGCTACCCTTCTAACTCACTAGCTCTCTAGTTAAGTAAATTATAATCAAATCGGTATTTCCACTATTACTGGGAAATCTGTGTCATTCTGAGATTTTATGTCACTACCCCTTTACGTTTGATAAGTAAGTTGCATAGTAAATAGAATGTTGGACTTTGTAGACCGAAGTTCAAATCTTGCCTCAGATATTACTTGTGTGACCACTGGGCAAGTCCCTTAACCTCTTTTTTTTTTAAACCCTTAACTTCTGTGTATTGGCTCCTAGGTGGAAGAGTGGTAAGGGTGGGCAATGGGGGTCAAGTGACTTGCCCAGGGTCACACAGCTGGGAAGTGTCTGAGGCTGGATTTGAACCTAGGACCTCCCATCTCTAGGCCTGGCTCTCAATCCACTGAGCTACCCAGCTTCCCTCCCCCCCCCCCAAAAAAAAACCTCTTTCAACTCCTCATCTCTGAAATGGGGATAATAAACTTGCAAGGCTGTTTTGAGGATCAAATGAGAGGACCTGTATATTGCATTGTGCAAATATTGGTTATTAAGATGATCATTTTCAAAACAAAACACCCCTTCCTGCCCAGGATTCCCCTTAGTGTTTCTCTTTCTCTAATAATCTGTAAGTTCTCTGAGACCAAGGACCATCTTTGATATTGTGTTTGTATCCCTAACACTTATTATCATTTTAGCACTTCCTAGGTAGCAAACACTTAAAGATGTTTTCATTCATTCATTTGTCCATTCATTCATTTAACTGTAAATTCCTTGAGGGCAAGGAGTGTCTCTTCCTCATCTCTGCATCCTCCCTAATACCTGGCACAGTTCCTTGTATTCAGTAAATAATTAATACATTTGTTGAATTGAATTTGAACCAAGTGATCTTCAGGCAATCATGCTTGTGAAGGGAGGATGGAACTTTATGGTACTGTTTGACCTTACTTCTCTCTTTCGGGTGCTGCTGCTCATTTCCTTCCTCTTCCTGTAGATTGGTGTCCTTCTCTGAGATGTTGGCAGTGTTTGAAGAATCCATAAGGCTGGTTTTTTTCCAGGGAGTGGCTTCAGCTTCTGAAAGAACATCCATATGAGGGAATTGATTAGACTAGCAAGTGGTTAATTGTGGGAAATGAGTGAACCCACTAACTCCATCTTGTGTCACAAGTCTGGAGCTAGCTTAGTTCTCTTTATATTCCATTCTAGACCTAGTCCCAATTCTGTCCTGTGAGAAAATTTTATTCCACTGTGGGAATTAGGAGGAAAACTTATTGCATTGTTTGAATCAGCTTTTTATCTGAACCACTTGCTGTTTAGAGACCTTTACCTAAGGACCTAGTTAATGTTGACTGGAAACATAATTAGATGAAAAAATTGATGCAAAGAGATTGATTGTACTTATACATCTCATGTAACCCATTTGTCTCATCTGGAAACTGGTCCTATATAATCAGTTATTGTTTCCATTTTCCATTGATTATTTATAGATACTTGAGGGGAGTGGGACACCTCCTTTTCTGAATTCACTCTCTTCCTCCCAACTTGGAAAGTCCCTAATCTTTCTTCCAATTAAAAATCAGATTCCCTAATCTTGCGTTGTTTCCTTTTAAACAATTGACCTTCTTTGATAGTTTTTAATGTATAAAAGTCTGTCTCTCCCTGCATATGGGGTCCAGTCCTAAACTGAGGAATGGATCTGGTCCTGATTTATTATGCAACTGGCACACATTGCTTAATAAATCAATATTTTAGAATATATTTTATTATTATACAACATGACATTATATTATGTAATAATATAATATATATTAGAAAATATTAGAAACTTGGACCTTTGTTTCCTGTCATTTCCTGTTTTACTTGTTGATATATATATATATATTTTTATATGTATATATATATGTATATATATATATATATCACAATCTGTTTTCTTTTTAGACCTTCCTTTTTGTCCTAGTGATAACTCTAGGTCAGAAGGGCAAGGGCTAGGCAAACATGATAAAGTGATTTGCCCAGGGTGACACATCTAAGAAGTGTCTGAGGACAAATTTGAACTGGGGTCCTCCAGACTCCAGACCTGGGCCACCTGGCTACCCGAAAGCGTTTCAGTTATAAT
Organism: Gracilinanus agilis; assembly: GCF_016433145.1. Classification (NCBI taxonomy): domain Eukaryota; kingdom Metazoa; phylum Chordata; class Mammalia; order Didelphimorphia; family Didelphidae; genus Gracilinanus; species Gracilinanus agilis. The sequence goes on along the minus strand of NC_058132.1, from coordinate 12,778,545 downwards.
GAATCATGAAGATATTAAAGGTGTATTCAAAAAATTACTCTAATGAGAAAAGTGTTCATGGACCAGTCTTATGGATATATTTCTAATATTTCACATGATTGATTTCTGAATCCTTAAATTGGATGGGACTTAAAATTTTGTTGAACTTAAAAATGAAGCCTCTACTGTTATCTGTAGTCTGTAGGATTAAAATTAATATCCAATACTCCAAGAATTATAATTTATAAAATTTATTTAATAATCACTTGAAGTAGGGGCAGCTGGGTAGCTCAATGGATTGAGAGTTGGGCCTAGAGACAGGAGGTCCTAGGTTCAAATTTGGCCTCAGACACTTCCCAGCTGTGTGACCCTGGGCAAGTCAGTTAACTCCCATTGCCCACCCTTACCACTCTTCCACCTAGGAGCCAATACACAGAAGTTAAGGGTTTAAAAAAAATAATCACTTGAAGTAGAAGAAATAAAAAGGAAATAAAAGTAAAAAAAAAAAGCCTAATTATCTAACAAAATTAAGACCACATGAGCAAGAGTCTCCTGGCTCTCACCTCGTGGCACCTCCACCAAACCTGATCACAGGAAGAGAGAGTGAGAGACGGGGCTACACCAAATTTATATCCTCCCTAAGTCATCACATAATGTGAGAGGGAACATGGGATGCTGGGAATTGGAGTTCTAGAGTACAGAAATTAATTACACAATCTCCGTGTGATTCCCATGGGAAATGAGAATATAGAAATCTCCCAGATTTACATTCCTAGGTTCCCCATGGAATCAGTACATATAACCAACTTATACCTTTAAAAGTCTTCTAGCTACAGATGCATACAATATTGTACTTTCTAAGAAGAAACCATATTAGTTTGAGAAAAGAGGGAAATAGGAGAGAGAGAACAAAACCAGTATTTGCTAGGTGCATTGACAAAAGGCCAATTGGGGGCAGTCCTCTTTGGCATTAGAGTTTGCATTCAAAATAACTGTGTTCAACCCCCTTTAGTTCAATCAATTACATCCCAATTCATTCTGGATCTTCTGATGCACTGGAGGTTTCTTCATGGCATTTTCTCCAAAAAATTCATTTTCTTGATTCAAGGAGATAGCGAGCTTCTTTTCCTGAAAATTTTTCTCAAAAAAAATTTTTTAAGTCTTGGATTTTATTAAAATTATACAAGTCTGAATGCTACCAAATAATTTATAAAAGTCCTTTGAAATGTCAAAGACCTACACTTAACATCTGAATAAGTTTGGGCCAGTGTTTGGGGAAGAAGAAGGTTGGACTAAAATCAGGAAGGACTTTCAAATGGACTTCTTTCCTGAGAACCAGGCTGTACAATTGTGTTGCTATTCATTCCTTTATCTTGTAATTGGATGTTAATATTATGTTAATACTTCTGTTGTCTTACTTGTTTGATTGACATCCTAAAAACCTCCAATCCTGGAAATCTATAATAAAACAGTGCAGCATGGTCACAGCTCTGACTCAGTGAGCTGACATGCTGACATGCCACTGAAGATCTCTGTCTCGTGTGTGTGTTTGTCTAACCTATGTCTTTCCTCCTTTAATCTTTAAACCTTCCACCCATAGTCTCCCAGTCCTTGGCTTCCCTTCTAGGTGATAAAACCCACAGGAGAACTTTTTGTAGGAACTGGAACATTACACAACCCCAAACAAAACAGTCTGCAATTATGAAATATCACTTTTTTTTCATGACTGTCAGGCATCTAGGTGCTTTTCTCTAAACCCTCATCACTATCCACTATCACAAAGTACTCTGGACTTTTAAAATTATTTACTACATTTAAGATGCATTTTGATAGTTATGTAAAGTGAAATCAACCCTGAGATTTTTGCTGTCCTAAAATCATTTAAATATATATGAATGTCATTCCAGAGGCTATTTTTGCTATGTTGGACACACTTCTTTTAACTATCCTGTTGCCAATTTTAAATGTGCAAATGGCCAATAAATCAGTAAATCAGTATGACAATTTAAGGCAGAGAAAACTGTATATATACATGATATTAATGGGAGCATTTGGAGGTGTTCAACAGAGGAAAAGCACTTGAAGGAAGCCAGAGAATCTAATAGGCTCAGATAAAGAGAGAGCTCTGTAGACTTGGGTGACAGAGGGCTCTATTCCACAAATAGCAAGGAGGTTCATATCACTGCTGACACTTTCCTGCTGCTAACATAATTAACTAATAAAGAGGCTAACAATTTTGTTTTAGATATAGATAAAACAGTTATTAACATAGCTGTGCATATATATTAATTATTATCAGCACAAATGTAATACCATGCCAGATTAGGAGAGTGAATGAAAAGAAACACAAAGAAAAATTAGCTGCCTTCCTTAGTGCCATTCAGCTATTATCAGTTTAAATCTCAATGTATTTATTAAAATCTAAATGTATTTAGAAGAGCAGGGCAGTATAATGGAACAGCACATTGGATCTAGAGTGAGAGGACCTTGGCTTGTGGGACCTTAGAGAAGTCATCTCACTTCTCTTGTTTTCATCTTCCTTCTTGGTAAAATGAAAGAGTTGAGGGGGCTCTAAATGGCTCAGTGGATAGAGAGCCAAGCCTAGAGATGGGAGGTCCTGGATTCAAATTTAGCCTCACAGACTCCCTAGCTGTGTGACCCTGGGTAAGTCACTTAATTCCCATTACCTACTGAAATAGGGGAATGGGGGAAGACAGGAAATACTCTGTGCGACAGTTAAAAAACATAACTTATCCAGGAGAACTAATTAACTTTCTGCTAGTCCTTTAGGGTTATATTGAGACAATAGGAAGTAACATTAAAGGATTTTAATAATGAATAAGGTGAGGCAAGTGGGTAATGGGGAAAACTATTCTTAGCAGCTACAGGAGGGAAGAAACAGGGGTTTAGGTGGTTCAGGAAATCAGGGCAGGGAAGATAAAACTAATACTACACTATACTAGGCTAAATGCAAGCTTGACAGGGTTTTGGGGATCTCACTGCTTTCTCCAATGATGTTTTCAGCTATTCTAGGGTCCAGGGTGTTGGTATGGTCCACAAACTCCACTGGGTCACTCCAATAGGCTGTCACAGGCCTGGAGGTCCGCCCTCCAAAGTTGATCCAGACCTATTTGTAGTTGCTCAAAATGCAGTCCAAGTGGGGTTTCTCCAGTGAGATCAGGGTACTAGCTCCTCCACCAGTGGCAAAAACTCCCAGCGGTCCCAGAGTTCAAAAGCCCTGTGACCTTTCAGCCACATTCCAAAAGTCCTTAGAATGTTCAGCTCAAACTTGCATTTTCCAATATACTTTCTAAAATTTTCACCTCTCTATCTTGACTTATTCCTTATTACAGTTCCCTTCTTTGCACAAAGCCAAAATTTGTTCCACATAGTATTTTGGTATTTGTGCACTATGGACTAACTTAAAATTCTAACCCAAAATAACAAACAACCTACATTATCTCTATCTTATCCTATCTATCACTACCTTACTCTATTCTGCTCTGGGGATTTTAACAAGGAAAAGTAAAGGGATAAATACATTGAACAGTTACATAGTTCAAAATACAGAATACCAAGTAGTAAAACAAAATTTGCAACAAAATCAACAGCAAAATTAAACATCAACCCAAAATTCAAAACAAACATAAAACACAACTCCTATTCTAATACAGAAATAGTATACTAACTAATAAATGCAAACAAGTTTTGGAAAATACATATTTAACACAACATTGCATAAGTTTTTACATCAAAAGTTTAACAAAACAGCAAACTTACTTATGCAAATTATATATAAATGTTTGCAATTCAATTAGTATCAAATTATTCACAGAATTTACATTTATACATATATACATATGATACATACACTACACACACAAAGTATACATGTACCATATACATATATACACACATGTACACATAATATATACACATCAAATATATACACCCTTTACGTATATACAATAAATACACTATAATGCAATTTACAATATACACATACTATTTACACTTATTTACACATCTATTTACATTATTTTGTGATATGTGATCTGTAGTATGTTATATGTTCTTCATGTAATGCAATTTATCTCTCTCAGTAGGATTTTTGTTACAAACGCTGTGTTATTCTGGCTGGCTGGCAATGCTTCTGGCCATTTGGTTAGTTTATCCACTATCACAAGTATGTACCGATAGTTTTGACATTTGGGCATTGTGACATAATCTATTTGTAGACATTCGAAGGATGTGTAAGCCAATGGCTTTCTCCCAAAAGCTTTTATCTTTGTAATGGCTTGATTGTATTGCAGGCAGACTCTGCAATTGTCACATACTCTTTTGGCTTCTGTTGTTATGCCCAAAGCTATCCAGCTTTTTCAAATTATGTCAACTATTCCAATAACTCCATAATGTCCCCTTCTTTGATCTGCTGGGCAAGCTGTATGGTGCAGTAATTTTGGCAAGAATTTTTTTCCAGAGATGGACTCCATACTCCATTTACTAGATTGGCTCCAAGATTTTCTTGCCAGTGTTTCAGTTCCTTTTGTCAGTAAGCTTCTTGTAATTGACCTTTGTCTACTAAGGATAAGTGGAATATTGCCTTGGGTCAAAATCTAGCTGCAAATTTTGTACTGATTGTCTGCCCTAATTGCCTAATTATACTGGCCACAAGATTTTTTGATGTGCTCTGCAGTGCATTATAGAAATTCTGGATGGTAACTGTATGACTTGCAATAATTCACTGATTAGTCTCCCGTATGCAATCCCTTTCCCATTTGAATTCATGAAACCCTGATTTTTCTAGCTCTCCCCTGATGCATGTACAACACCAAAGGCATATTTAGAGTCTGTAAAAATATTCACATATTTGTCTTCAGCAATCTGGAGTGCATGTGTTATTGCAATAATTTCTGCCCCTTGAGTTGAGATGTTTGGCTCAAGTGCTGAAAACCATAGAGTTTCATTCTGGATTATAACTTTGGCTCCTGAAAATCTCTGCCCATCATGTTGGAATCTCGAGCCATCACAGAAGAGTATGAGATCGGCTTGGACCATAGGAATGTCTAATAGGTCCTCTCTGGTCTTTTGCAGGTTCTCTAGAGTGTCACTACAACTGTCAAGACTATCCCCTTCTAATGGTAACTTAGGGATAAGAGTTGCTGGGTTAATGGTTTTGCATCTATGGAAAGTCAAGTTCTCATTTGTTAGTAAGATTGCCTGGTACTGGAAGGGATGTTGAGATGTGAAAGCTTGCAGATTTGCATTCCTCAGCGTGGTTTCAAGTTGGTACTGGGAATACAATCTCAGCTCCCCTTCCAGGACTAGCTTTGAACTTTTCTTAACCATTAGAGCTCCGGTAGCTATAATCTTTAAACAGGAAACCATTCCCTGCATAACTGGATTAAGAGTTGAATTGTAGTAGGCAGTAGGTCTTAGATTGCTACCTAAATATTGCATGAGCACTGCACAGGCAATTCCTTTATCCTCATGGATAAACAGATGAAATGGTTTATTGTGGTCAGGAATGCTTAATGTAGGAGATGACAATATTGCTGCCTTTAATTTTTCAATGGCATTTTTGTGTTCCTTTGTTAGCTTCAGTGGTTCTTTAATGTCTTTCCTGGTTAACTCAGTCAATGGTTTTGCTATGATTGAATAACCAGGTATTCACTGTCTGCAGAAGCTAGTCATGCCTATAATTACCCTTAATTGCTTCTTGTTCTTAGGTAAGCAGTATGTCTGTATTTCTGTATGACATTCCTGTATGTCATCTATTCTCTTTGGATATGCTTCTAGTACCATCCTGCAATATGAATCCCAAAAACTTGATTCTGTCTCTAATCCACTGGATTTTATTTCTGGAAATTTTATGGCCTCTCTTGTACAGTTCTTCTATTAAGTGTATGCGGTCTCTTTCACATATATCTCCTGTTGGTGACTTGAGTAGGATATTGTCTTCATAGTGCACTGTTTTGCTGGTAGTGAAAGAAATGGATTCTAGATCTTTTTGAAATATTTGGCAAAAAACACTTGCACTGTTTATGAATCCCTGTGGAAGGTGACTCCATAGAAGTGTCTTGCCCTCCCACGAGAATGCAAATAGTTTTTGACTGTCCTTGTGGATGGATATGCTAAAATATGCACTTGCTAAGTCCACAACAGTGAACCACTTTGCATTTGATGGAATTTCTGCAATTATATGGGATGGACTTGGAACTATAGCATGAATTTTTTCCACGTAAGAATTTATTGCCCATAGATCTTGTACCATTCTCCACTGGGTTTTCCCTTCAGCATCTAACTTTGCCTTCTTCATGGGCAAGTTGGGAGTATTAAATTCTGCAATCCATATACCAATATCCCTTGATCTAATAAGCTTTGCATAATTGGTTTTATTCCAGCCACAACTTCTTTGCTTAATTTGAATTGAGGAATCCTAGGTGGTGGTGTTCCCCCTTTCACTTTGATTTTGATGGGCTTAGCAGACAGGATCCTACCCATGTCTGAGGAACTGTTGGCGCAAACTTCTTTGGGTAGTGTATCTGGAATCTTGTAGATAGTATCTTGTTCTAGTACTCATATGCTATGATCATTTGATATCCTATCTAAGCACAGGTTGGGATGATGCTTCAGTGATCTTTTAGGGAGATGCAAATAGATTTTACCATCTGGCTCACAATACATAGTGGCTGCTAATTAGCACAGGATGTCCCTCTATATTAAATTATTGGGGTATGATGGTAAAAATAAGAATTGGTGGTCAAATTCTACTGGACCCAACTTCCCCTTTTTTTGGCTTGAATTTTGGTGCAGTTTGGAGTATCCCAGATGCTCACTTTTACTAACACTGTTCCAAGCATCTCACAATCTCTGGGGAGATGTTTTAAGGTGTTGGCATCTGCTCCCATATCCGCAGTTCCTTGAATTGATTCACCATTGATTTCTATTGTCATCAATGGCTCATTAGTGATGTTATTGTGCAAAGAAAGTACTTGATTCTCTTCTACTTGTGGCTGTACAGTAATGATCTCAGAATCTAATGCTTCTCTATTAGGAGATATATGGTAATCTTGAAACGATGTCACTTCTGGTAAAATGGCTACCCCCATGTACACTTCCTTTTGGCTGTTTGATTCTGCCCCTCCCCCTTACTGCTGTGTTTCCCTGCCAAGAATGCAATCTTGAGAAACCGATAAACATGGCTACCCTGGAACAACAGTTTGAAACTGATGTTTTTCTCCCTTCACTGTAGGGCTTTGTAAGTTTCCTCTCATGGTGTCAGGGAAAGAATTAGATATATTTTTCTCCCCTTTCACCAATCCTGGATATCTTAGCCCTAAGTTTGGTTTATTTTGGGTGTTATCTGTGTTCACAGAGAGTGTGTCTGTCTGTCCCAGCCTCTGAAAATTCCGAGGCTTGCAGTGTTCCCTCGCTTTAAGAGATTGTTCTTTGGCTGACTGTTTTAAATCTGGGAGACTTGCTCCATTATTTCTTGGTTTGAAACTTTGAGCTTTGGGGTTGAGACAGTATACTATATTACTTATGGATGCTATGGGGGTTTCTGAATTAGGCTTTGGAGCTTGAGATTGTTTCTCTTTGGTTACCCTTTACACACTATTTGGGGTCAAACTTAACAGAGTAACATTTTTCTATTTGGTAAAACTCTGTTCCCTGGGGTTGGCTATGTTACCAATTCTTTCCCCTGGGTTTTTCACTTCATTTAGCATAGTGTTTAATTCACTACCTGCAACAAAGTTTTTCTGGCTGGCTAGCCTTAAGTCTATATTACTTCTAGCTAATCCCTTGCCATTTTGTCCCACTCCTTCCTTTGAAGTCTGTGGCAACCCAGTATTTTCCACAACAGATTATTTCTCTCCATAAATTTCTCTGTGCAATTACCTTAATTCATTTTCTATCTTTAATTCAACAGTGGATTTATCTCTATTTTCTAGTGTGGTGTACTGATTCTTATCACTATTGCCTATCAGCAAAATATTAGCCTTATTCTGTTTCTTGAGCTCTCTGCTCTCACTACAGTCATTATTACTTTTTGACTTAGATGTATTAGAGATTAACCTTCATAAATTCCTTGGCCTAGCTCCCAATTTCAAAATTTTCTCCATTTCTTCCAAAGAAGACTTATTGGACACAGACTTGCAATCATGCTGCCAACAAGCTTCTGATTTTTGAGGTTTGCCAGCCCACTTGCTATTAACATAAGTCTTTTTTGGGTAATTGCTTGCTTTATCTTTGGAAAAATCTATTTGTTTTCTAAATCTGCCCTGCTTAATCAAATGACTGGGCCTGTGGTATAGAAAACATTTTTGGACTTTACTATAAGATCTCTTTTGGGTTGAATAAGTCTCTTTTTGCTTATTTTCATGGTCCCTGACCATTTGCAGAGCAAAGTTCTTAAATTCTTCTTTCTCTTTCTCCTTCCTCATTTCCTTCAACTGTCTTTTTAGTTCTTGGATAGTCCTGTCCTTTTCTGAGTCTAATTCTGTTCTTATCTGTTGTTCCTAGTTTCTGAACTCATGGATATAGGTTGCATGTTTCCTAATCTCTTCTAGAGATAATTCTTCCCATTGTGGACAACTTTGCTTAAAATATACTTGAATTGGGATGCTAGTTCCTTTTATAAATTGACGTCTTATGTGGGGTAGAGCTTCCTCAGATTGATCCTTATTAAAACCTAGGAAATTTTCAGAATTTTCAATACGCCTGTCCAAAAATAAGCTAGGGTGCTCATCCTCAGCCTGCCTCATTTTCTCAAATCTGTTCCACCCATTTGGTCCTTTTGCATGTATTTTGATTGCCTCAAGTAAGTCTGCTCTCAAGTTAATCCCTTCGTGTGCTCTTGGCCACAAAACTAAATCTGGGATTCCGGGTTAAGATGGTGGCAGAGTAAAAAGCAGCTGCTTGACTTCTCCTAACCCACGCATAAAAGACTCCTGAAGAAGACATAAAAACAAATCCAGAGGAAAGAAGGGACCCCACAACAGGGCACAGCATCGGAGGTACGTGGAAACGGGGCATTTCCATGCTATAAAAGGGTGAAACAGCTCCCACGAAAACACGAGTGGAGCAACCCCCTCCCCAACCCCACACCACCTACAGCGCCAAAGCCAGTGTATGGGAGTCGGAGCAGGTTTGGGGCACCCATTGGGTCATTGGCAGCTCAACAGGGCTTGTTCCTGGGAGCAGCAAGACTTGGGACCCCCCCCCCCCCGGGCGCAGCTGAGGAACTCTCAGACTCTGAGTACAGACCCTGAGCACAGACCCTGAGCCCAGGTGCAGGCAAAGGGGCTGACACAGGTGCGGGCTGAGGCACGGATTAAAGCACGGACTGGGGCGTGGACGAAGGGGCTGATTCTGAGTGCAGGAGCAGACCTTGAGTGGGGACCCAGTGCAGAGAGGTGCTTGACTGTGGAAGCAGCTCCCTTAGATTGTTAAAGGAGCTTCAGGCAGAAGAACTAGCAAGGAGACCACCAGGAGGCTTGTCCCAGAACAACTAGACCTGAGATCTCAGGAATCTCTAAAGAGCCGCAGACATATCCTGGGCGTGAGCATAAAGCTGAGAGGTGAACTCAGCTTACAGTGGCAAGCCAGAATCATCAGGAAAACCAGAAGAGAAAGATGAAGAAGAAAAAACCTTTAACACTTGACAACTTTTACACAGAAAAAATCCAGACAACAGAGGAAACAGTAGAAGAGAACAAACAATCCAAACCTTCCCAAAACAATGAAAATGGGTCACAAGGTCTTGAAGAGTTCAGATCTGAGATCATGAGAAAGTTGAAAGAGATCTGGCAAGAAAATAATAGTTTAAAAGGCAGAATTTCACAATTGGAAAGTGAGGCAAGTAAATCAAAGACCAGAAATGACCAGATTGAAAAGGAAAACCAAAAGATTGTAGCCGAAAACCGGTCTCTAAAGGCTAGAATTGGGCAATTAGAAAAAGATGCCCCTAAATCAAAAGAATTAATAAGCAAATTGGAGACCAAAATCAAACAGCTGGAAAACAGGTCAGACCAAACTGAAAAGGAAAATCAAAAGCTTATAGCAGAAAACCAGTCTCTAAAGACAAGAATTGGGCAAGTAGAAGCCAATGATCTATCAAGACAGCAAGAACAAATAAAACAAAGTCAAAAGACAGATAAAATAGAAGGAAACATGAAATATCTCAATGAGAAACTGATAGATCAAGAAAACCGGTCTAGAAGAGACAATCTGAAAATCATTGGTCTTCCTGAAAAACCAGAAATTAATAGAAATTTGGACTCCATACTAAAAGAAATTATTCAGCAAAATTGCCCTGAAGTTCTACAACAAGAAGGCAATATAGACATTGAAAGGATCCATAGATCACCCTCTACACTAGACACTGAAAAGACAACCCCCAGGAATATAATAGCCAAATTCAAGAGCTTCCAAGTAAAAGAAAAAAATTTTACAAGAAGCCAGAAAGAGACAATTAAGATATCAAGGAGCACCAATCAGGATCACACAGGATCTGGCAGCCTCCACACTAAAAGACCGCAAGGCTTGGAATATGATATTCAGAAAGGCAAGAGAACTGGGTTTACAACCAAGGATCATGTACCCATCAAAACTGACTATATTCTAACAGGGGAAAGTTTGGGCATTCAACAAGATAGAAAATTTCCAAGAATTTGCACAGAAAAGACCAGGACTTAATGGAAAGTTCGATATCCAACTACAAAAATCAAGAGAAACATGAAAAGGTAAATAAGAAACAGAAGGAAAAGTAAGAAAACTCATATTTTTTAAATTTGCCTCTTTAAGGGCTTCAATAAGATCTAATTATTGGTACTCCTATGTGGGGAAATGTTATGTATAATTCTCTGTAGTGAACTCTGTTCACCATTATAGCATTCACTATTATAATAATTAGAAGAATTATTCATAGGGAGAGGTTGGAATACTAAATGGTCTATGATGATATGGGTGGGAAGGAAAGAGAGAGATGAATAGTAGAGGACACCAAGAGAATCTTGAAGGAATAAAAAAAATAGGATATTCTATTACATACAAAGAGAGCATGGGAAGGAGAAGGGATGAATACTATTATAAGAAGGAGAGGAAGAGAGCATTAAGAGGTAATATTTACACCTTGCTCTCAGTATAATTAACCCTGAGAGGGAAGAATAGTTACATAATTTCTAGTTGTAAAACAGTATGTTTGTCTAATGCCTGTCCCTGCTTAATCTTGCTGTTAATTTCCACCATCAGCATGAGTTGTTCTTTCATGATACTAAACATGTCCTCATTCTGTTTCCCTTTGCCAAAGATTAATTGGATTGTTTTCTTTAATGCCCAAACTCCTTGAATGGCTGTCACAAACACGGCCACTATTGCTGGTAAATAGGAAAGGAAATCTGCCATTGTGAATGCCAAGTATTTATAAGCATCATATATGGTTAAGATTTTTATAAAGTACTCAGGAATAATCTGAAACCAGAGCCTTATTATGCCTTGTGTGAAGGAATAGACAAAGATATGGTGGTGAAAATGAAGGTTGTTCTTGCTAACCCCATCTTGTTTCCTTTTCCCTCTGGCTAACTAGATTCTTTGTCCTCTGGCTTCGCCAAAAACTCTTATAGAAATACAGGGGTATGGAGATATATAGATGTATAATGATGGTATTGATGTGTATCTATGATCTCCTCAGCTGCAGTTGGTGGGAGGAACACCTACTTCTGTCACCCTGACTGCTCTCTAAGTTATCCCCTTCTTTCTAACAGGGTTGGTTGATAACCTGTTAATGATTCTTTAACAGCTGCCCAAGGAAGGACCCTTGAGAGGTTAGATAGATGGGTAACCTTTCCAGGCCCAATCTGGGGTTGAATAATTTGGTATTGGGCTATTGATCTGCCTTGGATAACATTCAGGATCTGTCTGCATTTTGACTCCCTTCCCAAGGGTCTTAATAGAAAGACCACTCAGGAAGGTACTTGCTTTGAACACTCTTTTATCTATAAGTAGGGAAAGGATAACAAGGTCAAGGATTGGGGATTAGAAACCCTATTGCTCTATTATCTAATGGACTAACAATCAGGACTGGAGGCTATTAATCTGGTGGAGGCTTTAGATTTCACCCTCTCCCTTTATCTCTGGCTGGACCTGGCCACAGCCAAGCCGGAGAATAGGGAAGGCTATTGCTGCAGATGTACTGATGGTCTTTATTCCCTCAGCTCTCTCATTACTATTGTTGATGATTCACTAGCTCTCACAGTCTATCAGGAAATAGATTCAGGCTCATTCCTACCCTTTTCTTCTTCTTCTACCTCCCAGAAACCCTTCAACTACTCTTCCAGCCACACACTGCCCAAATTGAACCAGAGAGGTTTGCAGAGATCTGTGATCTCCAGTTCCCAGCCTCTGAGTCCAGAAACTTCTGAGTCCAAAGACCTCTCAGTCCAGAGCCTTCCCAGTCCAGAGACTTCCCTCCAAAGTGGCTGTGAGGGGTATATATAGGGTGGGGCCAACCAATGTTTGCCCCTGGCTCACGGCACCTGGGAACATTCAGAGTCTTTCAGCTGCCATCCCTGTCAGTCAAGGTGGCATCCATCTCTTCCCAGATTATTGAATATAACACTTCAGACACTTAATAGCTGTGTGACCCTGGGAAAGCCCCCTTAACCCTGTCTGACTCAGTTTCCTCACCCTTAAAATGAACTGGAAAAGGAATATAGCAAACCACTCCCAAAATCTTTGCCCAAAAATTCTCCAGTGGAATTAAACTGAATCAGACATGATTGAAAATGACTAAACAACAACTAAATGAGAATAATAATAACACCTACCTTGAAGGGTTATTACAAGGACCGAGTGAGGTAAAATTTGTTAAAAGCACTTAGCACAGTGCCCAGCATATATAAATGCTTACTCTTCTCTCCCTTACTCCCTCCTTCCTTCCCTCTAATGCCTATAGTTACACATTTAATAACTATCTGAGGCAAGATTTGAAATGAGATCCCTGAATTCAAATAAGATTGTATTTCTACAGATCTCTGAAACCTTAAAGTGCCACATAAATGCTAGTTATTATTATCATTAATTTTTTGAACTCTTCGATTGGAAGCACATTCATTGTCCTCTTGGTGCTTTGGCTATCTGAGATCCCACATCTCCACCAAGTTGTTCCTCCCAAATCTAACCTGGTGATCATAAAAAGAATTTCATCAGGTGCTCAATTAGATGTCTAAATACTTAAAGTAATTCATCTCAAGAGACAATGGCATTTAGAAAGTAGGGCTTATTAACCAAAAGTAATGATGAAGCTTTAGGATGTGTTCTGGAGATGTCTCTAAGCCAGAAGTCTTTGTGGTGTCAATAACCATTCACTCACTCTCCTATTTTATCCCTTTACCTATTTTTCAAGGGTGTAAATATATGGAATCAGTGTCAGAGCTGCAAAATAGTCCCCTCTCACTTTAGGATAAAGACCTATTTCAGATTTTCTCAGTAAATGAGATTGCTTAGAGAAAGAGGATTCAGCTGGGGGGAGGGAAATCCCATTATGTCCAAAAGGGACATTTTAATCAGAAAATGTTAAAGACAAACCTGAAGAAGAATCAAATGCTTCTTCTTTCTTCACTGAGATGTTCTTACCATCATACAAGATTGAGAAGTCAAACACCTCTTATCTTGTGGCATCTTCAATTTCATCAGCGATAGTTTGGATTAAAGTTTATTTTACTTTGTAGCTTAATTTTTAACTGCTCTTCCCCCCACCCCCTCAAGATATGGGTTGATGTTTAACTAGAAAGAGGTGATTAGACTTAGGGAAAATGCTTTTAAGGATTTGCCTCTTTCTTACACAAGATAAGAAATGAAATAATTTATTAAGGGCACCAAATGCTTTCTAGGTTCTGGGCACTGAGCTATTCTAAACAATGGAGCTACAAATAAAAGCTCGGTGTATGTGTATATGTGTGTTTTTGTAGTGTGTGTTAAATCTGCACATTTAACTCTTCCCTTTTTATATATTTTTCATTTCATGCAGCCTATTCTGTGAGAAAGTTAATTACCTCTTCTTTCTTCCCCCAGGACATTCTTTCCCTCCTGCCTTTTCTATCTTTTGATATCGTCAAAACTGAACAAAATCACCCAGATTTTATGTCTCATTTTACTTCTTCTATAAGCTTTAAAAACATTAGGATGAAAAACATTCGTTTCTTCTCCCTCTATTAGGATGTTAGCCCTTTATCATCATATTCCAAAGTTCAGTTTATTTTTTTCTCTTGCTTCTTGTGTTTGCATTTTAATTTTTTTGCATAGTCCTCTTAAAAGTCATTAGTAATGTTTAAAAGTCAACTATTTTATTAATGCCCATTTTCCCCCTATAGGAATTATGCTGTTTTATAGAGTAAGTTATTGGTTATAAACCTTTATCTCTGACCTTCGGGATTTGCACTTTCTAGCTCTCCTTTCTGACAGCTACCATGTTGTGTTATATTGACTATGGTTTCTTGATACTTGAATGATCTCTTTCTGACTATTTGCAATATTTTCTTTTTGACCTGGAGAGTCAGGATTTTGACTATGGAGTTCTGGAAGTTTCCATTTTTTCCCTTACAAGATGGTCAGTGGATTATTTCTATTTACATTTTACCTGCCAATTTTTATAGACCTGAATGGCTTTCAATGATCTCTTCCTGAAATTAAAGTACCCAAGATTTTTAAAAAATTAGTTATCATTTTTTTGGTTTTGACTTTAGTAGTATGATGATCCTTAGATTTTTTCTAGATAAGGTTTAAAACATTTTTTTCAACATACTATACTGTTTATACCTTGTGATCTTGAGATCACCATGATGGTTTGCTCTTAAGGGAGTCTGCAGATCCTAGAATCTATGCATGGAAACTATTGTTATGATAATCTTTGACCAGATGGTTTTGAAACCATTATAACAGTGTTCCTTAAGGGACTTTATAGAGGTCACTTATGGAAAATATTTACAAGAACAGTTTTGAAGGTTGGTACCACTGCCTCTGCCAAATAATAGTTTGTCTGCCAATAGACCTGTTTCTGTGTATGGGCAATGCAATAAGTCTTGCAGACAGCAAAGATACTCCTGTAATCTACTTCTGAGAAGTTGTCTGACCCATCGTTACCTTACCATCTTTGGCTGAATGTTCTGGAAGCCTTGGCTTCTGCTTCAGCTGTGCTTGCTCTGGCATGCTGTGCTTCACTTTGCACTCCCTGCACTAGATCCTTCCTCTTTGCTTTTTAAATTGTTTTGAGCTGAAAAATTACTTCACTTTCATTTTTTATGGGTTATGCTCCTGCTCCAGAATTCATTTTGAGGCATTATATCATAGTGATTTAGAAGATAATTTGGTAGAAGTCAGATGTGTTCTCGTACCTTCTCTGCCTCTTGGCTCCACCTTCCTATTAGCTCATTCTCTTCATAACTCTTGGTCTAGCATTGAATTTCCTGTGCCACCTAGCTTGGAATTATGGTTATATTTGTATAACCTCCACCTAAAGCCGAGAGTCAAACTTCTGCCTAAATGTTAATAATTTTCCTAACTTGGACCTCTGGGAAAATGGTAATCATACTTCTAACTTTTCATTAAATATAACCTGACTAAAGCAGCAGGTGACAGAATCACTTGGACCCCAGGGTTCATTATTTCTTCTATGTTTAAAGGAAGCGAATTGTCCTAACCAGATATGATTGATAACATTTACAGGAAAAAAATAGTGATAGGGACCATCTGCAGTGACACCAGAGTCAGTGGTATCATAAAGGCAAAGTCAAAAGAAAGCAGCTGTTCTATTTATGGTCAACTGTTTACTCACATATTCCCAGTTACTTAAACCATGTCCCTCTGCTGACATATTCTTTCCATTTATAATTGCCTTTGTACCTTTAGCCCTTCATTCAAGAGATAAGCTTCATTTTTCAAATTTTTTTCCCTATGACTTTAGGAAAATATGTCTCAGTATGTGCACTGCTTTCCTCACTTCATCACCCACTTCCAACTCAACACTTCCAACATATCCTTCATAGAAAGAAATCTACTAAAATTATTAAAAGTCTCTCATAACTCCTAGTCATCAAATTTACAGATTGTCAGGTTTGGAATTCAAACAATCAGTTCTTTGGAGACCAATGGACAGATAGATATTCACAAGCTTTACAAGACAATAAATTGCTACACACACACACACACACACACACACACACACACACGCACTTTCTCATGTTGGCTTGTGTTGACCCAAATAAATATTTTTTCCTACATGGGGATACCATCTTAGAGGGCTTAAGAGCAATACTCTAGTAATGGAATGATTGTCAAGTGAAACTAGTTGATTAGCTAGCAGAGCACCAAACAACACTGAGATTCATTATCCCATTCACAAGTTGGAATTACTGGAATTGAAATGGGGATGTTATAATTTTGGAGAATTGAAGGACTACCTATTTGGAGCGAAATTGCTAATGTGGACTAACAACAATCCACTGCCATATTCTAACCATTGACAAGGCAGATGCAATCTGATCAGCACCAGCCAACCAAGAATTCTCTATTAATTATCAACCAGAGAAGCCAAATGTGAACATATGAGCTTTGCCCCAAGACCTTGTGATACTAAAGCTATGGTGATACCTCTAGAAGTAGCAAAAACTATAAATACCACTAAAGGAAGTGGATTGAAAGTAGATGGCAGCATACTAAAAGTTGGAGACATCCTTCAGATTGCATACTAGCAGCATATGGAACTTTTTTTTGTGGAACCAACTATCTTTGTCTCACTTCTGGATGACTGGCAAAGAGAAGAAATGGATGACAAGTGACTGTGAGAAGAGATTGGGAGAAATCATGTGACCCCTGACCCATTTTAATAGCCCCTGCCCATCTTAAATCAATCATTTTATCCCTATGATTTCTAGGCTAATCACTATTATTTAATCGAATGTGATTCCATAGGTTTGGTGGTTAGTTATTATTAATAGGCAATAATTAGAATATATAGAATAACTTGATTAAAAATTTGAGGCAAGTATATTCGTTCCTACAATAAGAGTCTTTCCTGTCATGTTCAATTTTAATGTGCCAAAATGCCTTGCAGGGGGCCTCCACATAGATGTCACAAGTTTGGTGGAAAGAGCTGAGATATAGTAAGATCCCCTTGACCCTGTATCTCTTTCTCCTCATGACCAATTCGAGGCAAACCTGGACAAAAGGCTAGACCTAAGAACTGGTGACCTTATCTGACCATATCAGCTAAGGGTCCATTGCTAAGGTGTCCAGGGCCCATTGATAAAAGTGTGTGTCCTGAGGATGTGGTATAGATGGGCTGGTTGCTATATATCCACCTTATTGTTTGGTAGCAATGTGACTTAGGGGAGTACCAAGGGTTTGAATATGGTGCTGATGCCTAGACTGAAGGGGTTATGCAGTACTCTGGAGAAAATGGTGGTCTCAGGTGATGAGGAAGACCTGGGATCCAATTTCTTTGAAGTGGCCAGATCCCTTTGAGAAATTGTTGTTGGCTTAGACCTCTGCCTAAGTTGTTTTCTTTGCTGATTGGAGCATTTTATTACTCTTAATTTTATTTATATTTTATAAAGAACATGGAGCGATGGCAAAAAACTTCACTTCCAGTCAGGCGAAGGCACTTTATGTTGAGACAATGATAGAAATATATCCATAAGTCTGGTACATCCATAAGTCTGGCACATAAGTCAGAGCATTTTGCTCATTAGAGTCAGCTTTTGAATACATCTTTAATACTTTAATGATTCCTTCATACCTAGAACCCTACACTATGTAATAGAGCATTGGACCAGATCAGTAAGTGTCAGACCCATACTGTGGAACATTCTTTTCTTTTAATGCCTGGATCCCCCACAAATTTGCTGGGAAGGGATCTATTATGTAAACTTAAAGCCACAATAATTTGCAATCCAGATGGCTCTATGTCATTAGAATTGCCAGAGGACTCTTTAAACTCGTTCCCTGTACTTCTCTCAGAGAGTCAGGAAGTAAAAGAGCCTCCCACCTTTGAAATCCCAGATGATATCCTGAAGTCTCTCTGGGCCATATCTTCTTCTGATGTAGGCCTACTTAAATCAGCTCTTCCTGTTCAGATTAGAACAAGAGGAGGGCTAGCTCCCTCCATTCCTCAGTACCCCTTATCAAAAGAAGCTATTGAGGGAATCACTCCAGTAATAAATTTATTGAGCAAGGAATAATAATCCAATGCAAATCAGAATATAATACACCTCTATTTTACCTGTTAAGAAGCCCAAAATAGGCCCAGATGGAAAAGCCCAATATCGATTTGTTCAAGATTTAAAGTCTGTAAATAATTATGTCATAAAGAGACATCCTGTGGTTTCAAACCCAAACACAATTATTTCCTCTATTCCCAGTACAGCCACATACTTTACAATAGTGGACCTGTGTTCAGCCTTTTTCACGATTCCTATTCATGAGGATTCTAGACATATATTTGCCTTTACCTGGAAAAATTCGCATGGATATGGTCTCGTTTGCCATAAGGGTACGCAGAAAGCCCCACCCTTTTTGCACAGATTTTGAGCCAAGACACAGATAATATAACATTTAAAAACAGTAAGTTAATTAAATATGTGGATGATTTGCTCTTGGCTTCACCAGATGCCAAAACATGTCAAGAAGATAGTAAACATCTTCTTTTAGAATTACATAAAAGAGGTCATAGGATCTCAAAAGGAAAAGTTCAGTGGTGTCTCCCCAAAGTGGAATATTTAGGGTTAATTTTAACTGCTGGTGACTTATATTTCTCCTAAGTTTATTGAAAATATTCAAAAATTGAGTGATCCTACCACCAAAAAACACTTAAGAGCAATCTTAGGAGCAACAGGCTTTTGTAGGAAATGGATCCCTTGCTATGGGGAAATTACTAAACCCCTTATAGCACTAACAAAAAATTCAGTCCCTGAACTGCTTAAATTAGAGCCAGAACACCAGTTAGCTCTGTCAAATCTAAAACAAGCTATCCAGTCTGCCCCTGCTCTAGGCACCCCAGATTATAACAAACCATTTACTTTATATGTATATGAGCATAGAGGGGTAGCTTTAGGTGATTTAACGCAAACTTTAGGACCTTATCAGCATCCAGTTGCTTATTATTTGGCCCAGCTGGACCCAGTAGCTGCAGGAGTACCACTATGTCTTAGAGGTGTAGCTGCCACAGCTTTGTTAGTAGCAAAAACTGTTGATCTAGTATTGGGATGCCCATTAATAATTATGTGCCCATATGAAGTAGAAGCATTACTGCTAAGACATAGAACACAGGTATTTTCTGATCAGAGAATTACAAGGTATGATATAAACTTATTAAATAATGAGAATATTACTTTAAAACGTTGTACAACTCTTAATCCTGCCACCTTGCTTCCTGATTTACCAGTCTCAGAAGAACCATTACATAATTGTGAAACACTAGTGTCCATGGCTGAAAAGCCTCGAGACAATCACCTGGACACTCCTTTAGACAATCCAGATCTAGTGTTATTTACTGATGGTTCTTCTTTTATGAGGGATGGCATACACTACACTGGAGCTGCTATAGTCACGGAAGTTGACACTGTATGGTCAGCTTCACTGCCTTCAAATCTAAGTGCTCAAGGTGCAGAACTCATAGCCCTAAGACATGCATGTATAATTGCCAAAGATAAAAAGACAACAATTTATACAGATTCTAGATATGCATTTGGAATTTGTCATTCAGTGGGTATGTTATGGATTCAGAGAGGACTTTTAACCTCAGCTAGAAAATCTATAGCTAATGCAAAAATTATTAATGAAGTTCTTTCTGCTCTCCAACTACCAGAAGCCCTAGCTGTAGTTCTTTGCTCTGCCCATACAGGTGGCACTGACCCTGTCTCCAGGGGAAACGACCGGGAAGATACTGCTGCAAAGCTAGCAGATATAGAAGGGCCTGAATTAATTCTAACATTAATAACCACTGTTGACTTAAATTTATCACTTTCCTATGATGAGAAGGAAGTAGAAAAATGGAAGCAGAAATTTAAAGCTAAATAGATGAATGGAGTATGGGTGTCCTCTGAAGGAAAACCCCTGCTCCCTAGAAACTTTTATCACCAAATTTGCCAATCCATTCATAAAAATGGTCATTTTGGTACCCAGGACATTGTGGACTCTGTTAAAAGGGTATGGATAGCTCCTGGCATAACCACTATAGCCTCTAAAGTGTGTGCAGTTTGCCCTACCTGCCAGGCATATAACCAACATATCTTTTGTGGCAAGGCTTTTGGTGGGTGTCCTCTGGCTTACACACCTTTTGAGCACCTACAAATTGATTTCATAACAATGCCAAAGGCTGAACAATACAAATTCTGTCTAGTCATAGTGGATCAACTGACCAGATGGCCGGAAGCATTTCCTACTGCCTGAGTCACAGTGGCTTTTGTCACCAAGGTGCTTTTAAAAGAAATCATTCCTTATTTTGGCCTGCCTGCATGTATCGATTTGGTCAGGGGAAGTCACTTTACTGATTCAGTTTTATCTGAAATATATTCCTGTTTGGAGATAACTCCCAAATTCCATGTACCATATCACCTCCAGAGCTCAGGCCAAGTTGAAAGGATGAACAGAGAACTTAAATCTATGATTGGCAAATTATGCACTAAGACACATCTGAAATGGCCTGAAATTCTCCCTATAGCTCTATTTTATCTTAGAAGCAGGCCCAGGGGAGATCTACATATCTCACCATATGAGATGCTTTTTGGACATCCCCCTATACAGGCTAAGCCTTTTTCTCCTTCATATACATCACTATTAGGAGGAGAGACTTCTATTGCTTCCTATATACAGGAATTGCAACACAAACTGCATGAACTCCATGAATCTGGAACTGTAGTACAATCAGGACCAATAGACTTTTCACTTCATGACCTGAACCCAGGAGACAAGGTGTATATAAAGAATTTCCAGTGCACTGGAGCAACTCAGCCTTCATGGGAAGGGCTGTTCCAAATATTATTAAACACTCCAACAGCTATAAAAATTGGAGGAAAGGACTTTTGGAGTCATTGCTCACATGTAAAGAAAGCATCTTCTACGGAAATTGATTGACTGTTCCTGTTACATGCACTGGAGATAAAAGTTCATTGACAAATGGATGCTGTTTTTGGAATCACATTGTATTTTTTTTCCTTTCTCTCTGAATTTATTTTTAATTTTCTTATTGTTTTTCCTATTATATTTTAATAGAATAATTGATTTTTTCCCTTTTTCTCATTTCTTGTACTTAAAGTACATATAATCACTATTTTTTTTTTATTTTTTGCAGTGATATAATTATACACACACACACACACACACACACACACACATATATATATATATATATATATATATATATATATATATTTGCTGTAATATTACTGCTTATTCACAAGGCTTTAGACTTTGGGAACCTGCCATGTATTGTTAAATGTTATGGGACTGTGATTAATGCT
>NC_058132.1:12707216-12747198 GCF_016433145.1 Gracilinanus agilis | reverse complement strand
ATCTTCTAGTCAGTCCTCAGGAAGGTCAAGAACCTCCTCTAGGCCCTCCCCCTGAATTTAAACTCCCCCTGCGTGGGGACCTTCAAAGTTCTCAGGCCCTAAGACCCATTGGAATCATGGGTAATGTAGTCTCAAAGCTCCCACGTGTCCACGAACACTACTTTTAAATGGCACCTCCCCAATTCAAAACAACAGACCTCCTGTCTCTAGACCTGACTCTCAATCCACTGAGCTACCCAGCTGTCCCCCTCAAATCAGTATTTCCACTATTACTGGGAAATCTGTGTCATTCTGAGATTTTATCTCACTACCCCTTTAAGTTTGATAACTAAGTAGAATAGTAGATAGAATGTTGGACTTTGAAGACCTGAGTTCAAATCCTGCCTCAGATATTATTTGTGTGACCACTGGGTAAGTCCCTTAACCTCTTTCAGCTCCTCATCTCTGAAATGGGAATAATCAACTTGCAAGGTTGTTATGGGGATCAAATGAGAGGATCTGTATATAGTATTATACAAATACTAGTTATAAAGATGATCATTTTCAAAACAAAACACCCCTTCCTGCCCAGGATTCCTCTTAGTGTTTCTCTTTCTCTAATAATCTGTAAAGTCCCTGAGGCCAAGGACCATTTTTTATTTTTTTGAAAAATTTTAATTAATTGATTTAGAATATTTTTCCATGCTTATATGATTCATGTTCCTTCTGTCCCACCCACCCCCCAGTAGCTGACACACAATTCCACTGGGTTTTACATGTATCATTGATCAAGACTTATTTCTATATTATTAATAATTGCACTAGGGTGATTGTTTAAGAGTCTACATCCACAGTCATATCCCCATCAACCCATGTGTTCAAGCAGTTGTTTTTCTTCTGCATTTCTGTTCCCACAGTTCTTTCTCTGGATATGAAGTGTTCTTTCTCATAAGTCCCTCAGAATTGTCCTGGATTATTGCATTGCTGCTAGTAGAGAAATCAAGGACCATCTTTGATATTGTGTTTGTATCCCTAACACTTATTATTATCTTAGTGCTTCCTATGTAGCAAGCACTTAAAGATGTTTTCATTCATTCATTTGTCCATTCATTCATTTAACTATAAATTCCTTAAGGGCAAGGAATGTCTCTTCCTCATCTCTGCATGCTTTCCTAATACCTGGCCCAGTTCTTTGCATTCAGTAGATAATATTTGTTGAATTGAATTGAATTGAACCAAGAGATCTGTAAGCAATCACGCTTGTGGAGGGAGGATGGAACTTTATGGTACTATTTGATCTTCTCTCTTTCGGGTGCTGCTGCTCATTTCCTTCCTCTTCCTGTAGATTGGTGTCCTTCTCTGAGATGTTGGCAGTGTCTAAAGAATCCATAAGGCTGGTCTTTTCCCAGGGAGTGGCTTCATCTTCTAAAAGAATATCCATATGAAGGAATTGAGGGGATTAGACTAGCAAGTGGTTAATTGTAGGAACTGAGTGAACCCACTAACTCCATCTTGTGTCACAAGTCTAGAGCTAGCTTAGTTCTCTTTATATTCCATTCTAGACCTAGTCCCAGTTCTGACCTGTAAGAAAATTTTATTCCACTGTTGGAATTAGAAGGAAAACTCATTGCATTGTTTGAACCAGCCTTTTGTCTGAACCACCTGCTGTTTAGAGACCCTTACCCAAGGACCTAGGTTATATTGACTGGAAACATAATTAGATGGAAAAATTGATGCAAAGAGATTGATCATATTTATACACCTCATATAACCCATTTATCTCATCTAGAAACTGGCCCCATATAATCAGTTATTGTTTCCATTTTCCCTTGATTATTTATGATACGTGGGGGGAGTGGGACACCTCCTTTTCTGAATTCACTCTCTTCCTCCAACTTGGAAAGTCCCTAATCTTTCTTCCAATTAAAAATCAGATTCCCTAATTTTGTCCTGTTTCCTTTATATCAATAGACCTTTGATAGTTTTTAATATATAAAAGTCTGTATCTCCCTATATATGGGGTCTAGCCCTAAACTGAGGAATGGATCTGGTCCTGATTTATTAGCAACTGGCACACCTTGCTTAATAAAATCAATATGCTTGTGAGGATATATAAAGGACAAATTAGGCCCACTGAGGAAAGCAGCTATGCTTGCCTGAGATTGCTGGCAAGGTCCTGATCTCTCACACAAAGGCATTGCTGCTCTTGGCCAAAGGTCATCATTAAACCCCGAGTCCCTCCTCACTGTGAAAAGCAAAGAAACCATTGTAATACTAAGACTGAAAGTACCAAACTTGCCTTTCTCTAAGTTACACAGAACAGCTTAGCCCACTGTTTCTCAACTGGGCCAGGTATTAGTTCTGTAATAGCAACCTTGGTATCATTCTTTTTTGTTTGTTTCTTTGCTTCTTTTAAACCCTTAACTTCTGTGTATTGTCTCCTTGGTGGAAGAGTGGTAAGGGTGGGCAATGGGGGTCAAGTGACTTGCCCAGGGTCACACAGCTGGGAAGTGTTTGAGGCCGTATTTGAACCTCCCATCTCTAGGCCTGACTCTCAAACCACTGAGCTACCCAGCTGCCCCAGTAACATTCTTATGTGAAGTCATTTTCAAAAACATTGTCCTGTGAGAAAGTAACACACCCCCCCCCAAGAATGTTGTAGTGTTTAATATTTTACTCTCTATAAAAGTCTTTCTTTTTGTCACAATAAATGAAGATCGCAGCCTCTGGTCATGGTGCAGTGAATCATCCACCTGGTCTTTCTCAAAAGGCATGCTGGCCTCACCTTTCCTCTCCTTCTTATCTCACTCCCTCTCTCTAGCTGCTAATCTCCCTAGCATGCTAACTCTTATTCTCCTCGGCTATAATCACTCATCACCAGACTCCCACACATGACTTCCACACATGCTTAGAAACTTGAACCTTTGTTTCCTGCCATTTCATCCTTTCCTTGTTACACATATCAAGCTTTTTTTTTCTTCTTAAGCCTTCCTTTCTGTCCTAGTGACAGCTTTGGGACAGAAGAGTAAGAGCTCAGCAAACAGGGTAAAATGACTTGTCATGGGTCACACACCTAGGAAGTATCTGAGGACAGATTTGAACTCAGGTCCTCCAGACTCCCAACCTGATCTTCTACCCACTGGGCCACCTAGCTACTCCACACATAACACACTACAATTTTGAAATATAACTTTTTTCATGACTGTCAGGCATCCAGGTGCTTTTTTCTAAATCATCATCACCATCCACTATCATAAAGTACTCTGGACTTTTAAAATACTTATTTCCTACATTTAAGGTGCATTTTGATAGTCATGTAAATTAAAATTAACCCTGAAATTTTGCTATCCTAGAACCATTTAAATATATATGAATGTCATTCCAGAGGCTGTGTTTTCTATGTTGAACCTGTTTCTTTCAACCAACCTAAGTTGCCAATTCTAAATGTACAAATGGTCAATAAATCAGTAATCATTAATTAAGTACCTACCACATGCCAGGTACTAAATACTAAGCACATGGAGATACAAAGGTCCCCCCCTCCCCAAAACCAACACACAAACCCAAATAGTTCTTGCTGTTTTTTTCAAATAAAGAAACAGATGTCAATAAAACTTATTTGAAAAAGATAACATCTCATAATCTTGAATAAATATTGCCAAATCGACTGTAAAAATTCTCATTCTTTCTTGTATTCTATATCTTTGACTGGTGTAAGATTTAAATTAATATCCAACACTCCAAGAATTATGTTTTATAGAGTTTATTAATAATCACTTGAAGTAGAAGGAATAAAAAGGAAACAGAAGTAAAAAAACCTAATTATCTAACAAAATCAAAACTATGTGAGCAAGTTCTCCTGCCTCTCCCCTTAAGTCACATCTACAGTGCGCTATCACTGAAAGAGAGAGAGGTGGGGCCACACCAAATTCATATCCTCTCTGTGTCAGCACATAATGTGAAAAGGAACATGGGATGTTGGGAATTGGAGTTCTACGGTGCAGAAATTAATTACACAATGGTAAAATATTAGTGGATAAGTAGAGACACAGCCTTTTCCCAAAAAATTGTCTAGAAATTTTTAAAAGTGTTTTTTAAAGCTTTTTCATATTTTCACACTAACTATTTTGCTACAACAATTATATTCTTTTATATGTGGTAAAAAAACAATGGCCACATATGAAAGAATATAATTATTGTAGTTCAAGGTGTTATACATTCACATTATATGTGTTTTCAGACTTTTTCAGTATATCAGTTTGCTGACTTTCTTTCCCTCTCCAAAAAATACTGTTTGTCATACATTTGTACTGTTTTAATATATGGTGTTCTTGGTTCCACTTACTTCACTGTGCATCAGTTATATAGATCTTTCCCCACTTCTCTGTATTCATCACACTCCTCATTTCTTAAAGGACAATAATCTTCCATTATATTCATGTACTACAATTTGTTTAGTCATTTCCCAGTTGATGAGCATCTACTTTGTTTCTAGTCCTTGACTCTTACAAAAAGTGCTGCCCTAATTTGGAATTATGCCCAAGGGCTATAAAAGACTGTCTTCCCTTTTATCCAGCCATACCACTGCTGGGTTTATACCCCAAAGAGATCATAGATAAACAGACTTGTATGAAAATATTTATAGCTGCGCTTTTTGTGGTGGCAACAAATTGGAAAAGGAGGGGATGTCCTTCAATTGGGGAATGGCTGAACAAACTGTGGTATATGCGGGTGATGGAATACTATTGTGCTAAAAGGAATAATAAACTGGAGGAGTTCCAGGCGAACTGGAGAGACCTCCGGGAACTGATGCAGAGCGAAAGGAGCAGAGCCAGAAGAACATTGTACACAGAGACTGATACATTGTGGTACAATTGATTGTAATGGACTTCTGTACTAGCAGCAATGCAGTGATCCAGAACAACTCTGAGGGACTTATGAGAAAGAAAACTATCCACATTCAGAGGAAGAACTGTGGGAGCAGAAACACAGAAGAAAAACAACTGCTTGAACACATGGGTTGATGCGGACATGATTGGGGATGTAGACTCGAAAGGACCACCACAGTGCAACTATCAGTAATATGGAAATAGATCTTGATCAAGGATACATGTAAAACCCAGTGGAATTGTGCATTGCCTACGGGGAGGGGAGTGGGGTTTGGGGGAGAGGAAAAGAACATGAATCATGTAACCATGGAAAAATATTCTAAATTTAAAAAATAATTTAAAAAAAAGTGCTGCCCTCAACATTTTGGAGTATATGGGGACTTTTTTCTTATTGACAGATTTCTTGGGTTATAAGCCCACATGAGATACATTCTTTGTGAACTTAAAACTATATAAAGTTCCAAATGTCATTTATTGTATCCATTACTAGTATTTTCTGGTGCAGAGGGTCACACTTCTTAAAACTGCTTCTTCCCTTAAGTCTCTTTCTGTATTTTTTAGTGTCTGTATTTGTCCTTTATGTGTCTTTCTCTGCTCGTGGTTGAATGTATTGTTTCCAGTTCATCTAGTATCTCTAATAACCTGGTTAAAAGGACAGGAGGAGAGGGGATGAGGAAAGCTATGAAGCTGACGTAGGTTTTTCAACCAAGTCTAATCTAGTTAACAAGCTTGTGTTGGCACCTCCTCCCCCTAATTTTGCCTTGTTTTGAATAGGACAAGGCATGAACCAAGATTTTCTTTTAACAATTTGGTGAGCCAGCCAGGAGGAGCATTTTGCTTGCCTGACTATCATTGGGTGAGGTTATTCCAGTTCCACAACTGGCATTCAGACTCTTGTCCAATTGTGGGTCAGAGTGGACTCCTCTGGTGGCCATCCAGCTATGAAGTAGTCATATAGTTAAATTCTTCAAACTCAGGAAGGATAAGGAGAAAATAAGTTCTGACCCAACCTTGATTCTCTCTCTCATTTGTGTATGAAGAAATTGAAGCCATACACACCCAAGAGACTCTACTCTAGGATGCCCATGAACAGAAAGGTCAGGTTGAGACTGGTATCCATTGGGGTATCAGCACAGAGTAAGCATTCTGCTGACTCCCTGTTGGACAAACCATTAAAAGCTGGAGCTATCAGAGAGCTGCCAGGAAACTGGGAGTGTCCAATCCTTGTTTCCAAAATCCAAGCAATAGATCTATTTGGACTGGACTCAAAACTTAGCTAATTGTGGAAACAAATTTGACCACATAAAGGACATTTGATTATTGCCAGCTGTGCATGCTAAAAACCAGACTTGAAGAATCCTAACCTAGGAGTAATGGTATTCTGGTGCTGTTGGGTGGGACTTTCAAAAAAAGATTCACCCCCACCTCATCCCCGCCATGGCCCTACAATCTACATTTCTCAAAAAGCAAAGACCATAGGGTTCCTAAGAAACCACCGTGAAGAGAATAATCAGAGAAGAAGGACCTTAAAAAGTAGTAGGGGCTCAAGGAGGAGGGTAATGCAGGCAGGTAGGCATGCTTGATGGGACTTACACTTCAGAAGTTCTCTAGCATGCCAAAGTCTTTTTACCTTGGAGAATTTTGGATGGGAGCACTTTGTCATCCATAAAAATAGTAGTGAGATAATACAGAAAGGGAACTTAGAAGGGTAAGGAAGATTAATGAAATCTCAAAGAGCTCCCCCAGCTGCTAATATTAAACTGGGTCTTACTCTCACTGCCTTTTTGGTTAGGCTTCCCAAGGGAGAAAAGTTCTCTCTGCATTCACAACTCTAATCAAGATGGAAACTGCAGACATAAAAACAGACAGGTAAAGGATGGAAATCTTTTTCCTGGTTTGTAGAAATTTGTAGCATAATAAAAATAGTTTAGGGAAGTGCCTGTTAGTGATCTCAGATAGACAATATTCTATCAAGTTATAACTTTTATCCATATGGTAACTATAGAAATACATGTGGAGCATGAAATTATTTGACTAAAGCATATAACAACTCTGTCCTCGAAGGACCATTAGCAGCATGTATCCTAATCCTTAGAGTCTCAAAAACTCCAAAAAAGAGGGAGCTAGATTGTGAGACTGCCACCCCATGATGGCTTCAAAAGTGAACTAACTGGGGGCAGCTGGATAGCTCAGTGGATTGAAAGTCAGGCCTAGAGACAGGAGGTCCTAGGTTCAAACCCGGCCTCAGCCACTTCCCAGCTGTGTGACCCTGGGCAAGTCACCTGACCCCCATTGCCCACCCTTACCAATCTTCCACCTATGAGACAATACACCGAAGTACAAGGGCTAAAAAAAAAAATAATAAAATAAAATAAAATAAAAAAAAAAGTGAACTAACTTAAAGCTTTTGTTGTTCAGTCATGTTCAATCCTTTGTGATAGCATTGATCATAGTCCTTCCATATTACACCATCTCAGTCTATCCAAGTTCATTTTCATTTTCTGCAACACTCTCTATCCATCTCATCTTCTGCTGTCCCCTTCTCCTTTTGCTTTCAATCTTCCTTAGCATCAGAGTCTTTTTCAATGAGGCCTTTCTGAAGGTAGTGGACTCAAAATCTGAGCTTAGGGCCTTAGGAAAAAAAAATTGAGATTTGGAATGTTACCATGTGTAATTGTAAATCTAGACTTGATTTGGTTCAAGTTTGTCCTGAAACTAAATTGTAATATGGTCTCATTTACAGTGGTATGTGTTCTCCTATTGGGATAATTATGGCAAATTAGAACTTAATGCAAAATACATTTGCTTTTTATGGTTAAAGCGATATATTTTGAAAATGCATGGGTCAGGAAAACCTACTTAAAATCCAGTCTCTGAAATCTGTTAGATGTGTGAACTCAAAGAAGTTACTTCATCTCCATTTACCTGTTTCCTATTTAATAAAAAGGAAAAATAATAACACCTACCTCCCGGAGTGGTTGTGAGGACCAGCTGACATAATAATTATAAAGTTCTTAGTACAGAGCCTGGCACATGATAAGCACTAGATAAATGTTAGCTATTATTATTTTTTATTAAATATAAAAAGTCCATATTAGATTTGAATGTGATTAAAATGTTTGAAAACTGCTAAGTATTCGATTGTGGACATATCTTCCTTTAAAATGTATAATAACAATAACTTACTGTTTGAGGAAAAAATAATAGAACTTTCTATTAGGGCAGGGTCATAAGATTTTATCAGCCCTACTGACAGCCTGTTGTAAAATGCTAAAGTAACAAAGTTTGAGTAACTGGGACTATTTCCAGTCAAAGTAAGGAAATGTGCAAGGTTGCTTAAAGTAGAGTGTTAGCCGATTCCCTCTCCCCACAAGTATCTGTAAGCAACCAAAAAAAAAAAAAAAAAAAGAAACATGGAAATAGTCCTCGATCAGTACATGGCCAGTCTTCAGGTAAGACATGTGGTAACTCAGATGTTTTAGTATTCCTATATCAATGAATAGATTTAGTTTTGTAACAGTAAAACTTTTATCGTTCTCCTAACTTGATTATAGAAATTTGCTATGAAAAATGAGGTCCATGGTAATGCCAATATTAATATTGACCCTCCAAAGCCAATAAGTATGAAATATCTTACTAATTTTAATTTGTATTTGTGGGCAACTCCATATTCTAAGGAACTAATTAAATGAGTTCTTAGATTGGCTGTTCTCTTGCTTATAGTTTCTTTTGAGTATCTATCTATCTATCTATCTATCTATCTATCTATCTATCTATCCATCTATCCATCCATCTATCTATCTATCCATCTGTCTATCTATCTATTTATCTCCTCAAAGGAGAGGGATAGGATAAAGATGGAAACTTTTTTCTTTCTTTTAATTTAATGGAGTAGTAAATTTTGAAAAAGCAATAAGATCAAACGGTTAATAAAAAATTCTAAGGATGAGGATGTATGTGTATGTGTGTATTCGTACATTTGTATATGGTTGGCTTTGAAATGTTTCTAATGAGGAATTCAGGCTTTGAGTATGTTTAGTAATAAGTTCTAAAAATGAGATGAAGGATTTTACAGACAAAGACCTTTTCTGATCAACAGTTTATCTTATTGCAGAAGAAAACTGGGACAAAAAGGGAGCAACCCTACTATCTGAACACTTGCAGATTAATTTTAATTGCTTCTAATGTTTGAAGCAGACTAGATGGCAGACAGACTTTATTGAACTACCCAAATCAATGAGCTACTGATATGTTTTGAAATACAGAGATCAATTGAATCATTGGGTAGAGGCTTTTCCAGATCCTGTTGGCCAGTCATACTGCCACCAAGTTGCTAAATGGACTCTCTGGATACCTTCTGCCCAAACAAGGCTTGAGAAATGATTTGTCCCCTAACATATTTTAGTAGACCCATGCTCATTTCAAATAAATATTTTAATTTAATTTATGTTCTGGTCAGCATTATTTGGCTTGATGTGATATCATAGGTTAGTTATTAACAACAGTAATCAAATGTTGCTAGAGTTATAGTTATAGTTCATGGTTTAATGATTATCAGCATAACTTGAAGGGGGCCTCCACCCAGAGGTCACAAGTTTCAGTGGAAAGTCCTGTGATATATGAAACATGGGAAAAAGCTCCTCCATCCAGTATCACTTCTATTATGACCCTCACTGAGCAGGCTGGACCATGTAAACAAGAGAATTGAATAATTGGGGTTGAGGGGGAATGGAAGGGGTGACCGATGAGATCACTCACTGATGCCTGGACTGGCCAGGCACAAAAGGACAAGGCTGGACACTGAAGGGAATAAAAGCTGTACTTTGGAGAAGGTAGAAGTCCCAGACCATAAAAAAGGCCCAGGAGCCTATTTCTTACAGGGGGCTGGCTCCCTCTAATAAATAGTCATTGGCTCAAAGCTCTGCCTCAGTTGTCTTATTTGTATGTAGGAAAGTAGAACTTTTTTTTCTTGTAATTTTTGAGGCCTTTCCTAATTCTTCTAGTTGGTAATGGTCACTCTCATCCCTGAAATTACTATGTATTGTCTATGTTGGCTTTTTGTTTAATTTAATTTTTTTTAATTTAACTGTGTTTATATTGCCCTCTCCTCCAAATAGAATTCTTTTATGTTTGTTATGTAAGTTTGCTGAGATCAGGTTCTCTATGCAGCTCTTTGTATTTTCAGTTCTAAGTGCATAGAAGTATCTAATAAATGCTTGTTGAAATGAAATAAACTAAATTTAAAATTATGTTCTTCTCTGACAATGTTCAGATATATCTAAGATGAAAGACTTACTGATTTCAATTGAATGAGTTTTTATTGAAGATGTATTGTGTACAAGGCATCACAGCAGAGGCTAGCAAAATAAAGACAAAAACTAACCAATGCCTACAGTTTAGGAACTTGGAATGCAGAACTATAAAATCATAGAAATTGTGAGCTGGATCTCAATGGTCAACTAGTCCAACCTAGACACCAATGGAATCTTCATTCCAACAAGTCAGCCTCTGAGGATATATGTTGAGGTGGAATTCTCTACTTCCTGAGATGACCCATTCCACTCATGGTAGCTCTATTGTTAGATAGATTTTTTCCCCCTAAATCAGGAAAGACTTACATGAACTGATGTAGAGTGAAATGAGCAGAACCAGAGGAACATTGAAACAGTACTTTTTTTTTTCCATTTAATAATTTTTATTTTTTAGAAAAGTTAACATGGTTACATAATTCATGCTCTTACTTTCCCCTTCACCCCCCAACTTTCCCCCCATGGCCGATGCGCATTTCCACTGGTTTTATCATGTGTCATTGATCAAGACTCATTTCCAGATTGTTGGTAGTTACATTGGTGTGGTAGTTTCAAGTCTACATCCCCAATCATGTCCGCCTCAACCCATGTGTTCAAGCAGTTGCTTTTCTTCTGTGTTTCCTCTCCTGCAGTCCTTCCTCTGAATGTGGGTAGTTTTCTTTACCATAAATCCCTGAGAATTGTCCTGTGTCATTGCATTGCTGCTGGTACAGAAGTCCATTACATTCGATTTTACCACAGTGTATCAGTCTTGTTACGATTAAAAATAATAAAGATTGATATAATAAGAGAAATTAGTATTTTAATTAAAGCCATGGCCATGCTGGTAAAATCATTAGACTACGTGCTTGTAAGAATTCAAAACTGCCGCCCCAGCCATTATTGTTACCTCCGAGCGCTCAGGTAGCTAAAGAGGGCTTACTTTCGGATTTCCTCTCATTTAAACTGTTCTCTGCGTGGTGACGCAGGTGTCCCCATGCCCAAAGAACCGGAACCGGAAACCCGTTGGACCACGGGAAATGTAGTTTGATAGTTCCCACGTGTCCATAGAAAATATATATACTTTTAAATGGCATTTCCCAAATTTCAATTAACAGTCTCTGTATACAATGTTTTTCTGGCTCTGCTCCTTTCACTCTGCATCAACTCCTGGAGGCCTTTCCAGTTCACATGGAATTCCTCCAGTTCATTATTCCTTTGAGTGCAATAGTATTCCATCACCAGCATATACCACAGTTTGTTCAGCCATTCCCCAATTGAAGGACATACCCTCCTTTTCCAGTTTTTTGCCACCACAAAAAGCGCGGCTATAAATATTTTCATACAAGTCTGTTTATCTATGATCTCTTTGGGGTACAACCCCAACAATGGTATGGCTGGATCAAAGGGCAGGCAGAAACAGTACTTTTTGATGAACAACTGTGAATGACTTAGTTATTCTCAGTAGCACAGTGATTCAAAACCATACCAGAGAGTAATGATGAAAAATATCTTCTGCCTAATGAGAAAGAAATTATGGAGACTGAAAGCACACTGAAACATACTTTTTAATTTTCTTACTTTTTCTTCTTTTTTTCTTTGGAGATCTCTTCCACAAAAATGATTAATATGGAAAGATATTTTACATGATTGCACATGTAAAATCTTTACCAGGTTGCCTACCATTTCAGGGAGGTGGGCAGGCAGGGAGGGGTTGAAGGAGAAGGGGTCAGAAGAAAGGAGAGAATTTGGAACACAAAACTTTTTTTCTCTCTCTTTTCTAATGTTTTTATTTTTTTTAACATTTATTTATTTATTTATTTATTTATTTATTTTATTTAGACTATTTTCCCTGGCTTACATGATTCATGTTCTTTCTCTTATCTCCTCCCTCCTCCCTCCCATAGCCAATGTGCAATTCCACTTGGTTTTACATGTATCATTGATCAAGACCCATTTCCATATTATTAATATTTGCAATAGAGTGACCATTTAGAGCAGTGATTCCCCTGGTGGGTGCAGCAGTGATCCATGGAGATGGTGATGGCCACAGGTGCGTTTATCTTTCCTATTAATTGCTATTAAAATTTTAAAAAAATTAATTTCCAGGGGGCTAAGTAATATTTTTTCTGGAAAGGGGGCGGTAGGCCAAAAAAGTTTGGGAACCACTGATTTAGAGTCTACATCCCTAATCATATCCCTATTGAACCATGTGATCAAGGAGATGTTTTTCTTCTGTGTTTTTACTCCCACAGTTCTTTCTTTGGATGTGGATAGCATTCTTTCTCCTAAGTCTCTCAAAATTGTCCTGGATTCTTGCATTGCTGCTAGTAGAGAAGTTCATTATGTCCGATTGTGCCACAGTATATCCATTTCTGTGTATAAGGTTCTCCTGGTTCTACTCCTTTCACTCTGCATCAGTTCCTGGAGGTCATTCCAGTTCACATGGAATTTCTCCAGTTCATTATTCCTTTCAGTACAGTAGTATTCCATCACCACAATTTGTTCAGCCATTCCTCAATTAAAGGGCATCCCCTCATTTTCCACAAAGAGCCACCACAAAGAGAGCAGCTACAAATATTTTTGTACAAGTATTTTTCCTTATGATCTCTTTGGGGTACAAACCCAGCAGTGGTATGGCTGGATCAAAGGACAGGCAGTATTTAAAGCCCTTTGAGCATAGTTCCAAATTGCCTTCCAGAATGGTTGGCTCAATGCACAGCTCCACCAACAATGCATTAGTGTCTCAATTTTGCTTCATCCCCTCCAACATTTATTACTTTCCTTTGCTGTCATATTAGTCAACCTGCTAGGTGTAACACAAAACTTTTGAAAAGAAAATGTTAAAAAATTATTTTTATATGTATTAGAGGAAAATAAAATATTATTTTTTTAAAAATATCTCCCCCCCTAACATTGGGCCTAGATTCATGCCTTTGGAATGTCTAAGAATTTCTCCTGGTTCCACCTTCTGTAGCCAAATTGAACATGTTGCTTAGATTTCATATGATCATAGATCTAGAGCAGGAGGGGTCCTCATTAGAGGTTATATAGTTCAACCACCCAATTTTACAGATGAGGAAACTGAGGCTCGGGGAAGTTAATGATTTGTCCAAAGTCACAGATATAGAAAGCATAAGAATTAGGATTTGAACTTAGCTTCTCTGACTCAATAGCCTGTCTCTTTCCACTGTTACCGCACAATCTAATCC
Organism: Gracilinanus agilis; assembly: GCF_016433145.1. Taxonomy (NCBI): domain Eukaryota; kingdom Metazoa; phylum Chordata; class Mammalia; order Didelphimorphia; family Didelphidae; genus Gracilinanus; species Gracilinanus agilis. The sequence continues at coordinate 12,733,830 of NC_058132.1, read as the reverse complement.
GTCTTCTGCAAGCCAACTTTTCAAATACTCAGACTATTTTCATGCCTCTATGAGTTTTCTCTTGCTTAAAGCATCCCAGTTTCTTGAGTTGTCTCTCATATGAGATGAACTCAAAGCCCTTCATTATCCAGCTGATCTTATCAGGCAGTGTCTAACCTATTAATGTCTTTTTAAGACAGTGAGGCCTAGAACTGTAAGTAATTCTCCTGATGAGGTTTCATGAAGGTAGAGGACAGTGGGACATCACCTTCTTATTCCTGCAAGTTGTGCTTCCATGTGTGCGCATTTGGGTCAAAACTCACCCCCCATGCCTTTTTTTTTTTTTTGCCACAATATCACTCTACTGACTAATATTGAGTCTCAGCTAGGAATGGCAATGCTTCATGCATCCTATGTCCAATTATCTCAAAAACTTTAGCAAAAGTTTAAAGTTAAATGAATCTAAATTTACTTTAGCCTTTGTATCTAGCATATGCCATATAATATGGTAAGGGAACACAAGAGTTTTATGATAAACATAACTTGAAATTTTCCAAAAAATCACTGCCAATTTAAAAATGGCAGATGTATTTCAACTTGCATAAATGGGTACTTCCCTGCGAACAGACGTCCAGCACAGAAGTATCCTGACACCAACAGAAAATTTGCTTCTTTTCAAGGATGGATGTCACATCTGTGGTCTTCCCAACGGCCACCTTCTTCAAACAATTCATTTAAACTTAGGAATAATACATGTGAAGAGGAGGAAAGTAGGGTCACATTTATATAATACTACAAGGAATATTTGTGGAAGATGATGTTTAGATGGAAAGACATTAAGCTGAAATAAAGAGGCTGGGCTTAACTTGTCCAAATTTAGGAGAGAGAACTGAATTTTCCATTCAAGTCTTTCTTTGCCAACTCATACAATAATTAATGGTGACCCACTGACTCCCACAAAGGATCTAGTCAAAACTGTTTAGTGGTTGAAGTTTTTCATCATTTCCTTCTGAGATCCTTCTGTCTCCTCACTCTTCTTCAGCCTCTTTTCTAGTAACATTAACAGCAGCAATAAATTCTTCGTTACCTTTTTTATGAGTATAGCTGACTGCCAGGAAGTTCAATAAATTTATGGCCTCAGGTTGCCTTGAAGTCCATTATCTCCCCCACCCATCAGTCTGATCATTCCCCAGTAACCCTTCCTTCATGCCTATGCCAAGTATTATCACAATTCCTTAAGTACTTGGGTAGGTGCCAATCCGATTAGAATAATAACTAGAAATGAGGTGGACTTCCAGGAATTGTTGAATCATTAATAATTTAAAAGAGGACACAATCTATGAAAAATTTGGAAAATTTATCTTGGAAATATAAACTTAGAGATGTTCTGGAGCAAGTCATCTTTGGAGCAAGAATCCAGATACAACCTTACTCCCTCACATCTTTTATCCCCTAATTCAATTTCATTTTTTTACTTATCCTCTCAAGGAGTAAAAGAGAACTAAATTCTCAGTAGGGCTACACACTGTTTCCTCTTCATCATTTACACCGGAAAGAACCTCATAGGCCATTTCAACTCCGGAGAGTAACTCCCTTGAAAGGATCACTAGCCAGGAAACTTTCTCCCCATCTGACAGGATTCCAAAGGTGAATCCATAGTCATTTGGCTCCTCTGATTTTATTAGATAAACTTGAACTGACCTTTAAAATCGAAACTTTTCACTTTACATTTAATTATTTACTGAACTCTATTAGCCTCCCCTTAGATGCACCATTGGGTTACCGGACTTTATCTTTTAAATTTTTTTATGATTTAATTATCTTGAAGTCTGTTAGTGTAACTCATGGCTCACAAGTACAACTCTGGGTCTACACAGACTAGTTTTAACTCTGGTGGGGGTCTCTAATAATCAATCATTGTGACAGAGTGGAAAATATTCTTATTTGGAATTCTCTGACTTAAAAAAACCTACAAAGTTCATTAATCTTTGTGTGAAATATGGTTTCCTGTTGCAGCTGCTAGGACGACAGAATGATCTTGATAAATAGTTGACAAAGCATTGTGAGCAGGAGTACCATCAGATACAATGTTTTAAGAAACTTTGCATCCCAACACAAGCCCACCCAACATATTTAATGCTATTATTATAGTTGTTTTCATGTTATAAATACCTTTGCATGTTATATACATTTATGTTTGATTGGTCTATAGTGTATTACAATTAAACTAAGAAATTTTACATTTTATTTGAGTAAAATGAGTGAAGAATATTATTTGTACAAATCATTTCAAAAAATATGAGGAAAGATGTTCATTTGTTACCTTTTGTCTTAGAATTAATACTAAGCATCGGTTCCAAGGCAGAAGAGTGGCAAAGGATAGATAATTGGGGGTGACTTACCCAGAGCCACACAGCTAGGAAGTGTCTCATGCCAGATGGTTGAGCCCAAGACCTTCCATCTCCAGACCTGGTTCTCTATCTACTGAGCCACTTAGCCATAATATTCTTTTTTTTTTAATTAAAAAAGAGGTAAAAAAATAGTGATATTACTTTTGAAAACACTAACTTCAGGCTAAGGCTGATAGAGTTTGTAGTAGGAAGAGATAAGATTTGGAGCTGGATGAACTACAATCATATCTTGACTATGCCACTCATCACATCTGTTGTTTTGTTGCTGTTTTCTTAAAACCTTTACCTTTTGTCTTAGAATGAATATTCTGTATTGGTTTTAAGACAGAAGAGCAGTGAGGGGTAGGCAATGGGGGGGTTAAGTGACTTGCCCAGGGTCACACAGCTAGGAAGTATCTGAGGCCAGATTTGAACCCAGGACCTCCCAATTCTAGGCCTGGCTTTCAATCCACTGAACCACCTAGCTTTCCCCTTTGTTGTGTTTTTTTTAATTGCAAATTTTACAAAACCAAAAGAAATAAGCATTTCCATTTATGAAGAAAAAGAAGATAGTGCACATATGGACTCACGAATCTACTATATGTTTTTCTTACTTTTCTTTACATTACACAATAAGTCTAGTCTACTAGTGTACCAGCCCCTCATCACTCTCCCCACATCTCAGAAGATATCATCAAGGGAGCTCACATGTACATATAAATTAATTCTTTCATATTTCACCTTTTGGTTCACTTTCTGGAGGTACCATTCAGTTTGTTCTTCCAACATTAATTCTGTGACTGGGTATAATGTTCTCCTGGTTCTGCTCATTTTACTGTTCATTATCCCATTTAGTTTTTTCCACGTTTTTCCAAAATTAATCTGTTCATCATTTCTTATGGTACAATAGTATTCCATCACAATCACATATACCATAATTTCTTCAGTCATTCCCCAGTTGATGGACATCCTCTCAGTTTCTTGTTCTTTGCCACTACAAATAGTGCTGCTCTAAATATTTTGCAATATATGTCTTCTTTTCCTCTTTCCCTGATTTCCTCAGGAAACAGATTCAGCAGTGGTATTGCCGAGTCTAAGGGTATGCCCCATTTTATAATTCTCTGGGTGTAATTCCCAATTGCTCTCCAAAATGGTTGGGTCAGTTCACAGCTCCACCAACAGCATCACATCTGTTCTGTTAGGTAGTACACTGTCCTTACATGAGAAAGTAGTGGGATTCCCATTAGAATGTAGGGACCATTTTTCTACATCTCCAGCATCTAACACAGTGCACTGCATATAACAGACACTTAAGAAATGTCTGTTGGATTGAAGAGTTCAGGTATTATTATCCCTGTTGTACCAAAGAGGGGATTGAGGATGCAAAAGTCTCAATGTCTCACCTGTAGGATTCTAGCTAGCAGTAAAGGTAGATGCTAATATTTCAACCCAGGGCTTTTGGCTCCAGTTATAGGGCTCCTTCTTCTGTGCCACCCTTTCTTTTGTAGATTAGGTCATCCCTGTGGACACCGTTAGGTCCTGTGACATATGACAGTTAGGCATTTGATGCACCTTAGTTACACACTTTTTCTAGTTTGATGATTGCTTAAGAACTTTTTGAATCCTAACTGGAATGTAATCTGTTAGTTGCCCTTGCTAGCTTTGTATCATCTGCAAGTTTTGTAGGCATGTGGTCTCTGTCTTTATCCAAGTCACTGATGAGCACTGAGTGTATGCCTAGATCCCCTTAGAGATCCTGTTGGATGCTTCATTACAAGCTATTATCAGATCACTGATGTCTTCATCCCTCTCCAGGGTATGTTCCTGATTCATTTCCAAAAGACTTTCTTCATCTTGCCCTCTACCCAGTGCCTTCCTTCCTCTCCTTCTTTTCAGCTCACTTTTATGTGTTGCCTTCCTCCCACTAGAATGTAAGCTCCATGCAGGCAAAGACAGTCCTTCTTTTTACTTCTATTTGTACTTCTAGCACTTAGCCTAGTGTCTGATCTAAGTCTAGCACTTAGCCTGGTAAGCATTTAACAACTTCTTGTTGATTGTCTAACCTTTGAATGCCCCTCAAGTGGTCTCTGACCACCAAATCATGTTGTGAGGTCCTAGTTCAAATATTCCTGGAAATAGGAAATCTCCTTTGTTCTGTCCCCTCCCCTACATACTTGAACTTTATTTCAAGCTATGCTCAGCAAGACCATGGAAAAGAGACTACTTCATCCCAAAATATCAGTGAATGATCGATGGAGAGGAAATAAAAACACCTCCCATGGAATGTCTGTCTGAAAGGACAGGGAGAGAAAGAATGGAGGAAGTAGGAAGAAGGCTGCTTCTTGGCTTTTGAGCTATGGGAGTAAGGTCCACTAAGATTCATATCTATGCCACCCTTTGGTCAATGGCATCTATTGATGCTTCTATCATTATTGCTTCCTTCTATCCAGCTGTACTCTGCTTTGTAAGATCTCCTTAAATCCTACAGTCCCTTCCCAAATCATCCATGGTATTTTCACTATAACAATAAACATTTCCTTTTTAAAGAACCACAACCTTCCATCTTAGAATCAATACTTTGTATTCCAATTGGGCTGGAAGCAGGAACTGAGACCCATCTCTCCCCACCCTAGAGCCTCAAGGCTGCTACTGAAATAGTTCCTTACTTGGTAAACAGCTTAGGGCTATGCCAACTCTTTACCCTGGAATGCCACACCCAGGTACAAGTGCCCTTCACAGTTTGCCCTGAACCTATGACCAGAATTGGGTAGTGAGAAGTTGATATGTTAGTTGGCATCTATAGTTGCTTCCTAAAAAAATTTGACTCCTATTCTTCTAGATTGGAGGCTTCTTCTTGCCCTGGTTCTCAGCTTTTCCCTGTTTCAGAATGCTCTATGAGGCCATTCCTGACTGGTTGTCCCATTATGTGCAGACCTCTTTGTCATCTTATACTGAACTAGGATATGTTGAACTGGAAAAACAAAAAACAGAACTACCAGAGTAGTTATAATAGCAGGTTTTTATTTGGGGCAAGGAGATTATAATTAAGAAAAGCCATTGCCCTGAGATTATATGTAATCTCCATGAGCCACACAGAACTGAATCACTGGGATTTCCCCCAGACTCCAGAAAGAGAGGCACTTAAATAATCTTTTGAAAAGGGCAAGGGAAAAAAGTCAGATTATTTGAATTTACTGAATCTGGGAAATATGTGACTGCCAGAGTCAGAGAAGCTTGGGAAAAATACAGCCGTCATTGGCTAGAGTAATTGGAAAGATATTTAAGGTTTTATTGTCCTTTTTTTTAACTCAGTCCTGGGAAAGAGGCAAAACCAATTGACAATTGATTCAATCTTTGTCTTTCGAATTCTTTGTTTTAATACTAAAGGAAAAAGTCTTTGAAAAAAATCAATCTGTATTTTCCTTGAAGATAATGTTGTCAGATAGAAAAATGACTCACTGTGATTTTTTTTCTTGGATTTCTTAATCAGGATTCAATCTGCTACATTTTCTAGATCTATTTAGAAGAGTTGTATGGTAGACTTCAGCTATATTTTTTCCTGTTGTTCCACTGCCTTGTTGGCATTTGTTTTTCCATTTTAGTTGGAGGATATTGTACACAGATATCCAGGAGCCTGATAAATTTTTACTTGCCAGTCCAATTTTGAGGTCCTTCCAGGTCTAGACTGCCAATAGCCGAGACATGGGTGCATTCATTATCAATGTGTCATTTGAATATGAACTTGTTGAATATCAATACCATGTAGAAACTGTTAAATCTGAGCCCATTCTCCTCAGAGGTGATGTAGAGGAAAGTGTGCCTCTGAAGTGTTGAGGTAGGAAGAGAATGTTTATACTCTTGTTCTTGTTATTACTTTGAAGTAATTATTACTTTGTAGATGCTATCTACAATTGATTTTAATTGGTTAAATGGAATTGGAGTGTTAATCACTTGTGTTTAACAGTGGATAAAACCATACTAGAATGGGGACTTGGGCTAATGGCATTAGAGAAAGGTACTCCAGTCCCTCAATGGTGCCCTTAGAACCTTGAGGGGCAGGGTGGACTATGTAGCTGACCCAGGGATCTCTCTATCTGTTTATCTGTCTCAGACCCAGGACAGCTATATTTTCCCCTCAGAGAGCTAAGGTTATATCTACCAGCTACTGGTCAGCTATAGTACTATAATGAATACTCTCTCTCTTTACATACACACAATAATTTCCTTATCTTTATCTCCATAAAAATTGTACATCCCCATCAGGAGAATATTAGCTCCTTCATGGTGTAGTCCATTTTCTCTTTTTGCTTTGAATTCCCCAAAGATTTTTTTACAAAATAAGTGTTTGATAAATTTTTGTTGGGTTTAATAGAGAAAGAAACTTACATCATTGTCAAAATCCACAAACAAGAAACAAAAGAATGGTTAAGGATAACCAATTTATCATTATAATTTACTAATTTCTCAGTAAGTATATGCTGGGTATTGTGCTTAGTACTGTGGATAAAAAGTCAAACAGAGACAGAACTCCCCAAATGAAACAAAAACCAAATTATTCATTCCCTCTAGTTGCTTACATACTGTCAGTAACTAGAGTAATACAGAGATATTTTCATGGAAGACTTCTGCCAGAAGAGGAATTGGAAGATCATAAAGCTGCAATGGAGAAATGACTCAGAAATGATGGAACACTTCTACTATTTGTAATAGTTGAAATTAAATTATGAGGCTGCCAGTAGCTTTAGTAGCTTTATTACATCAAAGTAGTGATAGCAAAGAGAGGGAAATGTAGGAAAGAGGTAGTTGCTGTTTGATGGATTGAAACTCAGCACTGAAATGAAGGGAACTCCTCCCCCCATTATGTTGCTTTGTTTTGATGTAATCAATTAGTATTTGCCATTGAGATGTGCAGGAATAGACAGGCCCTCAGAGAAAGGAAGTTGAAACCAATGAGATGGGAAACTGATCCCATAGGCAAATTAAGGAACTATGATTGGTTCCTGATATGTGATGTGAGAGAGCTAGTGAGTGGAGAAAACTGCTTATGAAGGTGAAACTGAGGCTCTGGAGGCTCTCTCACTCTCTTCTGGCTGGAGTTTGGAACCTGAAGGAGCTTCTGTCAGTGGTGAACTTCAATCCATCAAATGGCAACTAAGGTATTTAGCTAAGCAACTATCTACCTCTTTCCTACATTTCCTTCTCTTTACTATCACTACTTTGATATAATAAAGCTACTAAAGCTACTAGCAGCCTCATAATTTAATTTTAATTATTACATATTCATGGATGGGGAAGGGTCATAGATTGATGTCATTTGAGGATCCCCAAGGACTTGTTCTGGAGAAAAGCAGACTCAGTAAGAGTGGCCCACTGAGTTCCCTTTTATTAAGTTCTCTCTTGTTCCCTTTTCAATTCAATTAAGTAAATATTTATTAAGTTCCTACTATGTGTCAGGCACTGTGATAAACATTGGGGATACTTGTAGAAAAAGAAAGACTATCCTTACCATCAAGGAACTCATAATCTAATGGAGGAAGACAACACACAAAAGGAAACTAGAAAGGGAATGACACCAGGGTATACCTAGTGAGGGGGCATCTCATTCCATGAAAGTGAAATAGCTGAGCTGCAGATGGAGAGTGGAGTAAGTTGGGAAGACCAGAGTCTACTGTCTATAAGAGAAAGCTTTGGGTAGAGCTTAATATTTCACCCTCCAGGCCATTAATTGTAGGAGAGAAGAGGCTGTGGGAGGTAGAAAGGTATTGAATATCCAATGCTGAATTATTAGCATGGTGAGGAAATGATCAGCTTATTCTGGGAGGGGTATTTTGTTCTCTGAAGTTGAAACCCAGCACGGAGAATGGAGAGAGCTAGTGGATTATGTGGGGAGGGATGATATTTTTTCTCTGCATTGCTTTTTTAAAGGAATGTTTTCTTGAAAGATTCTGAGAACTCATTTTATCCCTCAGAAGGTACTGTAATTCCATGAGAGTAGAGGAAAGAGCAAAGACTTGGAGTTAGAAGACCTGAAGGCTCTGCCTCTTCTTACTAACTTTTTGATCACAGAACCCAAGAGTTTAAAGGGATCACAGAGACCATCTGGTTGAACACACAACTGCCCAAGAATCTCCCATTAAAAAAAAAAAACAACCCTAGAATTGATCAATTAATCCTTGGTTAAAGACCATAGGGAACTAAAGAGGCCCAACTATTTTTGGTCAGCTCAATCTTTGAAAGTTTTTCTTGGAACCATCCTTGGATTTGGCTTGCAAGTTCTATTGTTCCTTCCTTTGTACTTACGAGGCAAACAGATTAAATCCAATCTCATTTCCATATGACAGTTGTTTAACTATAATTCTGTACCCTTGGACTTCATCTCCCAGAATCCCTTTCCTTTTGTCCCCACATTAAGTCCTTATGGGTTGTACATAAAAGTTTCTGTAACTCCGCCCTCTGCCTCCTCTTCTCCTGCAAATGTGGTCCAGGTAAACTCCTCTTTACTCAGGCTATCACATTCCTCTACTTCAAGTTGTTATTAATAAATCTTATAAAAAAGTAATACTTAGAGTATTGGATATTAATTTTTAATCTTACATAGTCCTTCAAATATGAAAAAAATGATGTTATTTCCATGCTAAATACCCAGAGCTCCTTCAATCAATTCTGTGGAATTGTTCCCAATCCTCTCACCATCCAACTCATATGCCAGCTCATCTCTGTCTTTTGAAAATTGGTATCCCACTCTAGCCACAAGACTTTAGATGTGACTTTTTGGAAATAGTGTTGGGGCAATATTAAACAGTCTTGGCATTAGAAGGGAGATGATGAAGCCATTGGTCAGAGACCATGAAGTCCACTTCAAACTTGAACAAGGATTTTCTCTACAATATTCCTAGCAAGTGGAAATGTAGTCTTTGTTTAAAGTGACAAGAAGCCCATTATTTCTTAAAATGGCTCTAATTTTTTTGAACTACTCATTGTTTTAATTTTCCCTTGTATAAAGCCTAAATATACAACTTACAGGCATCTGAAATCCTGGATTTTATTACTGATCCTCTTTTAAAAAAATATCCTTTCCCATAATTAATTAGACTTCTCTTTTGTTATTCCATTTTCCTTTGTTGGGCCCAGGATTCTTGATGTACCAGGCCTGTCTTTGTGATCATTTTTCTCTCCCCTCCTCTCTTTTTCTTTTGATGGTTCTTGAATTATAGAATATACATTCCTTGAGGGCAGGCACATTTTTTTAACCTTTATCCCTTTTTTCATATGCCTAGTGCTTAGCACAATACAAGACTCATAGGGAATGCTTGAGAAATTAATTGAATGAAACTTGCTAGGTTTAAGCACACCTGTTTTTATTGATCTTAATGTAGTATATCTTATCCCTGGGCAAGGGCTGTTATTCCATATTTTAACCATGTTCCAGAAACAAGAATCCCATGCTCAAATACCATCTTCTAGGTGAGTCGGTTATCTCTCAAATGAGTCTTTCTTTGTTAAATCCCTTACCTTCAATTGGCATTTGTAATGAAGATACAGTCCATGGCCTTAAAGCCTTCCTTTGTTCTTGTCAAGACATTATAATTCTTAACAAGGCTTCTCAGATTCCTTTAGGTGATATATCTGTCTCCTTGAGTCAGCAGAAGTGGTCAGTTATCATCATTTGATGAACCTTGGAAGATTCTGTACTAGGTCCCAGACCCAAAGCACAGAAAGACTGCATACCTCTCTTCTTTATACTGGGCCAGCACGGCTTCCTTAGTAACCCTGGACAGAGACTCCCTGACACTCAATATTGATTTTGTCTTTGTCTAACCATGGTGGTATGACCTGCACAGTTGATGAACCAACCCTGTGGTTCTGTATCTTGCTTTGGAACAAAAGCTGCTTCTTCCAGAGATGGCCTAGGACCACTTCCCACCCCACCCTTTTCACAAGAATAGAGTAAATAACAGCTTATTTTGCTCCCTAGCCTCCATGTCCTTTGTTGCTTTTCCATGTCACATTCTTACATTTGCTAATAGTTACAGGCTGGAATTTCTTCAAGTCCCTTTTTGTTTTCTCCTTAAAATACTCCTTGCCAAGGAATACTGCATTCTTCTTTGTAAAGTGGCTTATTGCCTCAAATCTCTCATTGTCCCCACTCTAATCTATCCTCCTCACAAGTGATAAAGTGGTTTTCCAAATTGAATAAGTTACATTGGCTTTCAGTTATTTCTAGGATCAAATATAAATTTATCTTTTTGACATTCAAGACTTTGTACAACCTGGCTCCCTCTTGTACATGCTCCTCTCCACGTGCTCTATGATCCAACCCTACTTTTTGTTTCTCACCCATGGGTGGGGTGCTCCATTTTCTGCCTTCATGTCATTCTCTTCCAGCTTTCTCCCTTTGGCTAAGAAGACAATAATCTAATCAATACTACCCAAACATCTCTCCGTGGAGAGTGTTCCCCTATATGTGGTGTCCTTTACTATTAGAATGCAGATTCCTCAAAGACAAGAACTACCTTTCTGTTTGTATTTGTATCCTCAAAACATAGCACGGTACTTGGTACATTATTAAAAGAAAAAAACAAAATAATTTACCTTCTATATTAGAATTGATACAAGTATCAGTTCCAAGGCAGAAAAGAGGCAAAGATTAGGCAACTGGGATTGAATGATTTGCCCAAGGTCACATAGCCAACATAGCTTGGAAGTATCAGAGGTCAAATTAAACTCAGGACCTCCTGTCTCCAGGGTTAGCTCTCACTCCATCGAGCCACCTAGCTGCCCCTTACCTGGTACATTGTAGTCATTATGTCATTTCAGGCATGTCTGACTCTTTTTTACCCTATTTGGGGTTTTCTTGGCAAAGCTACTAGAGTGGGTGACAATTTCTTTTTCCACCTCATTTTACAGATGAAGAACTGAGGCTACGGGGGTAAGTGACTTGCCCAGGGTAACATAGCTAGTATCTGAGGCCAGATTTGAACTCCTGAAGACATCTTCCTGACTTCAGACCCAGCACTCTATCCATTACCCCACCTAGCTGCCCTATCTGATACACAGGAGATAGTTAATAAATCCTTTTTTTAATTAATCCATTCAACTAACCAGTGAGATTTAGCCACCTTGTTTCAACTTGCAGTTGATATCCCATTACCTTCCCTATATTCCTAGCCACTAGGTGTCCTCTTAAGGTGTCCTCAGTGTCTTCATCATCAAAATGATTGGATTGTTCTATATGGTCTCATAATTCCCTTTTAATTTTTTTAATTCTATGACTTTAATTCCCAGCTTGTCCTCTAAACCTTCTCTCTGTATCCTCTAATTACCATTTATTGGTACGATGCTGTAGACCTGACATGACTCATTCCTGATTGAGCTATCCCAGGAGTGTCCATCTCCGTACTATCCATAGGCGTGTGGTCAATGTTTGTAATAAAAAAGAGCAAAAATACACTCACAGATATCTTCTATGAGACGTGATTAATTGCAATCAACTTGGTCAAGAAGAAATTGAACCTATGATAAAAGACACCAATGCAAAAGTTACTAAGGCTTCCCAATGAGTCGTTTTCATGATCTGGGTATAGAGAGGTCTATCTTGGGGACAAAGACGAAATATGTCCAAAGGCAAATTCAGTGCTTTTAAGGAAATAGCAATTCTTCCATCAGTTACTGTAAGATTGCCTCCTTCCTAGATCAATGAATTCTCCTAGGGCATTTGTATAGTTCTGCCTTACAGAACAGTCACCTAAAGTTCAGTTAAGCGGTTAGGACATCTGTTGTCTATAAAACCCAAATTAGCAGTCAGGCAGCATAGAAATTCTTTAGAAAGTTTCGCATCTCAGGTAAAAAGCAATCCAGAAACCAGCAGTTCGAGTGACTGAAAAAATAAAATGCCAGAGAATGAAAATACTTTAGAAATGTCTAAATAAGTTTTGACTTCGGTTCTCCATTCATGACCACTCAGAAGCGAGTGAGTGTTTTCTCCTTAGCCCAGTCCTGAATGTCGGCACGGCCAAAGATTACATAGATGATCATTCCTGCTAGATTTATGGCAGCCGATAGCAAGAAGACATTCTTCCAGCCAGATACAGAGTCCTGTGGATATAAAATTTAGACTAGTATCATTCCAAAAATTTTCTGCCCTTCTAAGTCCCAAAATTCACCCTTCAATTAAAATGTGGAAGAGTCCCATAGTAAAGAACCTGCTCTGGGATTTTAATTTTGCATCATGGTGAAAGTAATTTTTAGTGAATGATTGACCACAAGAAAAAGCTTCAAAATGTGGATGGGGCAGAAGGCATTTACATTGGAATTATGGCTTGTTCTGTTTTATTTAGGTGTCTACATATTAGCTCTTGGTTGTTGATGGGGAATGTAAATTACAGCTTAAATGAAAGTTGTTTGTTTTTTAAATAAGTTCTGATGTGATTGCTGTTTAAAAAATCTCTAACACTCTAATTGCCTTTTGGACCATTAAATCCCCATTCTTAGACATATATCTAAAAATATGCCTATGATCACAGTGGATGCTATGATTAGAGCAGAATTAGTTACAGTTTGGATCTAGCCAAAGAAATCACCATGTATACTGGTCTTAGAGCTACCTAGTAGCACAGTGGGTAGAGCTGTGGGTCTGGAATCAGGAAGGTCAGTGTTCAAATTCAGTCACAGGTGTATATTAGCTGTGTGACCTTGGAAAAGTCATTTAAGGCATAATTTCTCAAATACATGGAGAAACGAATCAAATGTATAAGAATACAAGTCATTCCCCACTTCATAAATGGTCAAAGGATATGAACAGGCATTCTCAGACAAAGTAATTAAAGCTTTCTATGGCCATGTGGGAAAAAAAAAGTCATTTAAGTTCTGTTTGCCTCAGTTTCCTTAACAGTAATATGAGGATACTAGCAATACCTATCTCAGAGCATTGCTGTGAGAATCAAATGAGATGATATTTTTTTAAAAAGCATGTAGCATAGTGCCTGGACATTGCAGGTGCCAAATAAGTTCTTATTCCCTTTCCTTTGTTGACTTAAAACTTCTGGACCCTTTTCTTTACCAAATACTTCTCATTTGACAAGTATAATTCAGCCTATTAAATAGTTCTCACTTGACAATTATAATTCAATTATTTTGAGATAAGCACTGTTTGGGGTCTCTTTTATGTTCCTATGTTGTATTTCTCTTTTACAACTTTTATTTTTTAAAAACTTTTAACTTCCACCTTAGAATCACTACTGTGTATTGGTTTTAAGGCAGAAGAGTGGTAAGGGCTAGGCAATGGGGGTTAAGTGACTTGTCCAGGGTCACACAGCTAGAAGTGTCTGAGGCCAGATTTGAACCTAGGACCTCCCACCTCTGGGCCTGGCTTTCAATTCACTGAGCCACCCCGCTGCCCTACTGTATTTCTCTTTTAAAAAGAAATTTGACCAATGAAGAGTCTAAATACTTTTTTTTAAAAGACGAGATTCTGTTTTACCTTATTTATGAGGTATCCAGTAACAATGGGTGAAATGATTCCCGGTAGTATAGTAAAAACTCCTCCAAGTCCCATAAGAAAGCTAGTATATCTGGGAGAAGAAAAATTTCCCATATTAAATTGATTTTTCATTTAGTCAGCCATCACTCCATTATTTAAATAGCAACACACCCCCCACATATTTCTAGAGAACATCGGCATTTGCCCTTTACAAAAATCCTACTCTGATGCCTCATTGTAGTATGGAGGTGACTGTGGGTCCTTCAGGGCTATGTCAGCAGGGGATAGGCTTCGCAGAGTTCTACCATGTTGGAAAGGCTTTTAGGACAACCGTGGCAACAGACTGAAGGCAGAACCAGCTCTGCTAAGTATGGGAAAACTTCATCAAGTCTTGGCCATTTAGTGATATAATTTTAACTATGATGACCCGTGAAACAAAGAAAAAAATGGCTCTAAGCTCTGTGTGACCCCTTCCACTTCCGAAGTAATAAAGTGGCAGAAAGAGATTAAAAAATGCAAGAATCACACTAGTTTGGGAACATGTATAAACTTGAATTTGAATGTTTGACCAATGAACAACGAAGTGGCATATTGCAAGAGGAGCTAAATCATGTGAATCTTGACATTTTTTCAATAAATGAAATCCAAAGAAAGAAGGGCTATGCAGCTAAATGGAAGGATGTGGCAAGTACTTCATGGAAAGGCAAAGAAAGGACTTGGTAGAGTAAATTTAGTGTAGATCAAATAGGCATAAGAAAGTCATCTCAGTCCAATCATCTCAAATCGCAGTACTGATAAATGTTTGCCAAAAGACCATCCTGTAAATAACTACAGCTTATGGATCATCACTGGTCCCTGAGGATGAAGAGACAGGGAAATTCTGTGAAGTACCTGGTAAGACCCTTTAAATTAAATCAGTCCATATTTTGATACTATGCGGCTTCAGGACAAGAATAGGAAAAGATGAGGATGATGAAAAATATATGGGAAATCATGGTTCCCCAAAGGAGGAATGAGAAAGGTTAAAAGTTGCAGAATTCATAGAAATGGCATCTCTCATAAAAATCATAAGCACTATTTTTTACAAAAACAAAACTGGGAAACCAAGTCCTCTATCCTGAGTAAGGCACATGATGTTCAAACAGCAAGCAACGAAGTTGTAAGATCTCCCACTTTTATAGATGATTGCCCTGTGAGTCTTGTGGCCCTCATAGGCAATAGATCTGGAACTTCAGTTCAGGATCAATTCAATTTAAAAAATCAATTAAAATGACCAAATATCTACTCCAGGCTGTGAGTAAAAAATCCCTTATCCCCTTAGATGAGGGTTAGATTTTAATGTTAATTGTAGTTTTGAGTTACTCATAATTGTAATTCTAGAATAGTTAAATAATGTTAGCATAAGTGATGATTTTAGTAGGTCTTTTGTGATGATTTTAGTATAAGTATTAAGGTTTTGAAATAAGTAAATAACTGCTTTATATAGGAGAGAATATTTAGCATAGGCAATTGTTGTTAGTAAAGGTCTCGGTTTTGAACCTCACCCTTCCAAATGGCTAGATCATGCACCGTCAGCAATTACGGTCTTGAACTTGTGATCCAGTATACGTCGCCAGGTCTGACCCTGGTTCAAAGCCTGGTACCGCCCAACACCACCTACTCTTATCATTGTGTCACTAGTCCAGGCTCCCCTGCTCCCTCCTTGTCCATCAAGTGACTTTCAAGTCGTCATCAAGTGACTTCTTCTACCAATGAGAAGTACATCCTGCTCTATATTTAACATGGTCTTGGATTATTTTTAACTTGGCATATACGTGGTGATATTCCTTGGGGTATATAGGAAGGTCTCTCACAGTGGTCGGGTCTTTTGGTCTTGACCAGAACTCTGGCTTTATTGTGAGACTGGCCCTCTGGCAATAAACCTATTTCTTTATGACTTGGCGACTTTGTCTTATTTGCATTCCTGTGCTTAGGAATTATGCAGCAAGGCATGCTGGGCATATGAGGAAAAAATGCAAAATAATTTCTTCCTTCAAGGAGTTTATATTCTACTGGAGGGATATGCATGTTTACATGTATGTGTAATACACATGTAACCCTTACAAACGATTTAGATACATGCAAATTATATAGGAACACACATATTTACTATGTGCTATCTACACATATCCAAAGGCATCAGCTATTCCTTTAGTCCTTATTCAAGTGGTTGGTGCAAATACAAGGCATTTAGCATCTTCCAAGGACATCAACAATATTTGTCAGCAAAGGAACCTTTGTCAGTGATTTCTGCCCCTTTATCTTATCTGCTGACACTGATACTGGTTGATTGCATAGCATTGCCAAGAACCAAAGCCAGTATACCAATTAGCCTTGGCAAATTGTAGCTGGGGACAGATGCCATCTACTGGTTAAACTGATCCATTTCTGGAAAAGGTTGAGTAGACACCCGCCATTTAGATTCAATTGAAAGACAGCTGGCAGTTTTGTCTTCATATCCCTTATCTCTTTAAACTTCAGCTTGATGGGTGGTCTGCTCCTCATCACAATGAAGTGATTGGTTTATTTGTTTTTTTGGGTTTTTTTACATTTTTTAACCCTTGTACTTCGGTGTATTGTCTCATAGGTGGAAGAGTTGTAAGGGTAGGCAATGGGGGTCAAGTGACTTGCCCAGGGTCACACAGCTGGGAAGTGTCTGAGGCCGGATTTGAACCCAGGACCTCCCACCTCTGGGCCTGGCTCTCCATCCACTGAGCTACCCAGCTGCCCCTGAAGTGATTAGTTTAGAAGAGTAGCAGCTGATCATCCAGGCACCTGCCTCAGGTATATGATACATATAGCAGAGAATTATTATAATATGGGACAAAGTTTCATTAAGGGGAAATGAGTTTTGAAGAGCTTGCTAGTTTATTACTTCAAACACCTGGTACATTCTCTCTACAAGTGTAGCTCCTATAGCTCCTTAGATCATCTTTGAGAATAGCTGTAGCCAAAAAAAGGGAAAAAAAATCATTGCCCTTTTGTGTCCCTGGTGACAAACTCTGCATTTGACAAGGCTGGTCCTTGAGTAATGGACACAGGTTTCATCACCAGTCCTGCACTTAAAGAGTTTCTAAATTGGTAGAAAAAGTTAGAAGTTCAAGCATTTTCTGCTTCCATTATAGATGAGAACTATATGTCACCTCCACCTGACTATGCAGCATCAGAACACGACTTTAGTGGGAGATTCCTTTAGAAAAAGGATAATAGTAACAGTAAGTCACATTTACATATCAATTTCTAGTTTACAACAGGGGTGTCAAACATAGTCCTCAACACTCCCAAGTATGGTGGAAACCAGATTAAAATGCAATTGGGAAATATTGAACAAAATAAATAAAATATAATGAAACAAAAATGTTAATGTGATTTTCTAAGTCACTATGCAGCCCACAGGAGTTCTTAAGTATAGGTTAGTGGCCCCCATTCTTTTTGAGTTTGACACCACTGTTTTACAGTCTTTTCCTTATAATAAGTCTGTGATCTGGGTAACATTTGCCCCATTCCACAGATTTGGAAACTAAGATTTAAAGAAATTTGGACTTTTTCAAGGTCATATGCCTACTGTCGTAGCTGGGACTTGACCCAAGCTTTCTAGCTCCAAGAACAGTGCTCTTTCCACTATCCCACATAGCATAAGGAAGAGGAGAAGAGGCTGGGAGCCCTACCTGGGAGCGATATCTAGGGAATTAATCATGAATCCAGAGTAACACAGGCAGCTTATTCCCATAGAGAGCATCAGTAAGGTAATAGCAGTGATGGAACTGACGTATGGCACAGCTGTGATGAATACTGATGGGAGAAGCATTCCTGGGGAGCAAGGACACAAAAAACCATGCACACGTTGTTGGGCAAATTTTGAGGTGTACTGTGAGAAATGCACTAGGATGACAGAAATGTCCTCACCCAGAACTGTGAAAAGTTTCCGAACCACCACTAGACTCAGAATCTTCTTGGACAAGAGGAAATCTGCCATTTGACTTCCTATGGTAATACAGATCCACGCAGCTATAGAAGGAAGTGCACTGAGAATCCCATTCTGTGAGACAAAAAATGTGCAAAAGACACCATGGGTCCCAGAAATGAGACGCTCAATCACCTAGACCAGTGATGGTGAACCTTTTAGAGACCAATTGCCCAAACTGCAACCCTTATGCCACATGTGAGCCACCCCCCTTACCCCAGACAGGGGAGGGAGGAAGTGCTCCCATTTGGCTGCTGGGCAGAGGGGTGAGTGATGTGAAAAATTGTCTTTAGGCACATTGGAGAGGGGGAAGGGAACAGCTCCCTCTGGCACACATCCCATAGGTTTGCCAACACAGGCCTAGAATAATCTCAAGGATTGGCTTGGGTAAATTGTGAAGTTGACAAGCCTTATATTTGGCTCACCCAGTCTTACCTTTCTGTACCCATCTTTATCTATTTTATTAAATATCCCAGTATCTCACAAGCTTCCATATCATCTATGCTTACCTAATTCAATTTCCTCATATTTTAAATGAGAGTGCTGGACTAAATGATGTCTAAGGTTCCTTCACATTCTGTAATTTTAGGGTTATAATGTCAGCTTCAGAGAAGGTGACTGAAAATTGAATAAAAAGGCATTAAGAGAGATAAAAGAAATCAGAGATTATGTACTCACATTTCTGATGTCAAAATCAAACATAATGTTTATCAATAGTGGCAGTGATATCGTCAGATTGGTGACTAACCAAAATCGACAGAAACCAGTGATGATAATGGCCCAAAGTGGGAGGGATCTGATCATGGCCTTGATGGGCAAGGACCAACTGGGATTGCTGTTCTAAAAGGAAATACAGTAGTTAGTATGGAGAACAAAGTGGATGGGGGAAGTTTTGTTTGAAGTAAGGTACATGAGGCACTCATGACACCCCTCACCACTTCTGACCAGAACTGTGACTCAGAATATTTGTGACAAGGGAAAATGCAATGAGAGATGGAAAGAGAAAGGTATTGGGAAAGTCCCATTGAAGTGTAGTTATATGGGAAAAGGTATAGCCTGTCTTTCAAAGAGTCTAACTCTCACGCTAAGGAGATAAGTGCTATGGTAATAGTGTTTTAAATGGGCAAGCCCAAGGCCAGTTGTACCAAGGGTGCAGCAGAGGACTCTAAGGCAAAGTACATGGATAGTAATCATTGCTAGAAGGAAGAATTCCCTCTTCCCTCTTCCACCCATTTTGGCACTCTAGTTTAAAGCTCCAGTTGCTCTCTGTTATTTAGTACCCTACTTCTGAGAAATCAAAACCCAAATACAAGGTAAAAACAACAGTCTGGAAAACTAGTGGCATCCTCTATTGAAAAGGCTCTAGACCAAGAAACTCTACCATTTATTAACTTCGTGACTTGGGGTGAGTCTATTTCTGGGCCGAAGTGTTTTGGTTTCTGTTTTAGTATTATAGTGGGAATAATAATGACTATTAGCTAAGTCGCTGGTTAAGGAATCAAATGAGATAATTTCTATTTTAGGAGAGTTATATCTATGACATCAGCTAATGAGTAGGGCACCATATTTTAGGTTAGAGATACATAAAGCTGAGATCCAAAGGAAAGAGTTTTATGGCTAAGGGGTAGAGGTTGGAAGGTTGAGAAAGACACTCTGTGTTTTTCAGTTTTGAAGTGACAACTGAGATTCTGTTTTTCAACATTCCACTTCAACATGCTCTTCAAGGCATGGTAATCATTTCTGAGAGACAACAGAAATTGCATAAGATTTGAAAAAGGAGGGAGAGAGAAGAGTTTAAGGACTGAGAAATCAATATTATGTGAGGGACTGCTTTGGCTCAGCCAGCAAGATTTCCCTAAAAGGACTAAAGTGCTGCTGGGCAAGCGTTGGTTGATGAGATGAGTTGTGATGCAGGAGAGCTGGAAGGCATGGCCTACGTGGAGCATGTTGACAGGAACAAAAAGAGTCAGAAGCAGATTCTTTCTGCACCAGGGTTTTTCCTGAGTGTATGCCAAAGGTCCTAAGTAGGCAATGAGTCATTGTAAACCTGAGTTCTTTCAACTGACTGTGGCCCTCTTGGGGATCATGAGCATTTGGAAGTTCTAGTTCATTGAATGAGCCCTTTTCCTCACTTTGGCTTTGGAAGAGGACAGCGAATCAGGCTTAACACTTTGCATTAGAAATCCTGGTTTGGGTCATATCTGTAGACTGAATCTGGGAAAAATCATGCCTGAGTAGCCTATACATTAGTAGTATGAGTGTACTTAGGATTCTATTCCTTTTGTTGACACCATGCTTATGAGTAAATATGCTATATAAGTATGATGGACTTTATTTTAGGTTCACAGGAATGAGAGTTGAGATATAGGAGATTTTAGGAGGAAAAAGGAAATTTTCCTGATAGAATCGTGGATTCAACAGTGATTTTGATTGGGTAAATCCACACTGGGAACACCTGTTGATGGGAGGCAGGTCTAGCAAGTAGAATTCCGCTTCCACTTAGAGAATCAGAGTGGTCTTGACACTGGCAGAGCACTTGATTTTGAGTGGTATCCATTACTAGGTGAACTTGGGACTACTCAAGTTTTCATGCTTCTCATGCTAAAGGAGAGCAGATTAAGACTAGCTATGCCACCTGGTGGTTTAATATCTAAAGCACTTTGTAAACACAATGTAAATGTTAGCTGCTTTTATTAACATACCTCTCCAGCCAATGAAAAAGTGATGTATTCCTTTTCACTCTCACTTATATAGGGGTGGTTTATGGGGTCATCATAAACCAGAGAAAACCAGATAACACAGCATATACAGCCAATTCCTCCTAGGAAAAACAGTATCAAATTAACGTCAATGGACTTCTCCCTTTGGTATGATTTCCTCCTATGTTGGCATCTCTCTCTCTCTCTCTCTCTCTCTCTCTCCCCCTTCCCTCTTTCCCCCCCGGCTCTCCTCTCTGTCTCTCTCCTTTTTCTTCTCCCTTTCTAGCTTTATAAATATATGTATTCTATATCTATATATAACCCATATCAACATATTTATCTCTATATGCATATCTAGATCCATATTTATATATGTAATATCAATATCTACATCTTTGTTATATTTATAAATATCATCAATCTCACTAATATATGCCTCTATATTTTAGGTATAGCCCTAATGTTCAGAACTCCCTCCACTCCTCACGGGTCAATCTTAAAATCTTTCATTTCTCTTCCAAACCCACTTTGTCATCTCAACTGTGATAATGAAATTAAATCTACCCTGCCCATTCTCAGATTTAATCACCAAAGATGTAAACACCACCACTTAATTCACAAGTGGGGAAGTCTGTAATCCACGTGTGCAAAAATGGGTGACAAATCAGAATTGACTGACTGACTTAGGGCAGGCCTAAGCAAAGCATCTGTTGTGATTAGACATGTAAACTGGAAATAAGGCACAGGAAGTGATGAAAAAGAAGCACCTTTAAAAGGGAGTGACAATTTCCTGTAACTCTCTTCTTGTTCGTGACTTAGACCTGAAGGAGCTCTGGCTGCCTAGCTGAAACCCTGGACTATGTGAGACTGCTCTTAATCTCTCCCTTGGAACTACATATGGTGAGTGTAAAGACTAAATCTTCCTGGATTTCTCTGAAGAAACTCTCCTTTCAAAAGAGTATTCAAGACTGAAGCTTTTGTTTCATTCAGCCCTTGGCCCTCTCTGATTGAGGACTAGTTAAACCTGCCTGGATTGAACCAGAGGCCAGAGCAAATTACTCAGTCTGTTAGATTACTTATCCTACCCTATTCTCTCTCTGATTTTCTTACTTTCTCTCCCTCTTCTCATTTGCAAATAAACTACCATAAAACTCATTTCGACTTCAGGATTTTTTTTATTGGGGATTGATATTTATTCAGGTCCCTGGAGACCATCCCTTTTTAATATTCACCCAACCAAAACACCTTTTTACCCCTTACACAACTCTGTAACCAAAACATTTCTTCCTTCTCTTAATCTAGTTTTGCTTCTTTAAGATTGGGACTTGTGGACTGGCTCTACAACCAAGAATCAACTACCCAGCAAAACTGACTATATTATTGCAGGGGAAAGTATGGTCATGCAATAAAATTGAGGACTTCCAAGAATTCATAAAGAAAAATCGGACTTAAGTAGAGAGTTTGCTGCCCAAACACAGAACTCAAGAGAATCACCATAATGTAATTAAGAGAATGGGGGGAGGGGAAAAATCTTTACTTTAAGGGACCCAATAAATTCAACCAATTTGTATCCCAAGAAGACAAGAAGATATTAGTAAATATTAAAAATTGTTATCACCAACAGGGTAACTGGAAGAAGTTTACATAGAGGGAATAGGGACAAACTGTATAGAATGAAATGTCAAGCAAGATATATATATATACACACACACACACACACACACAAAACTGGGGGGGGTGAAGAATGTAATAATAAGAAAAATAGGAAAACAAAAAAAGGAATAAATTTATATTACATAAAGAAGTGCTTGGGACCAACAGGGAAAAATAACAATACAGTGTAAGGGTAAGGAGGTTAGAGAGAGGAAATATTCAATACTTAAGTTCATTGAANTACACACACACACGTGTGTGTGTGTATGTATGTATAAATATATATAAAACTAGAGAGGGAAAAAAGAAGGTAATATTAAGAAAAACAGGAAAACAAACAAAAAGGAGTAATTTATATTCCATAAAGAAGCACGTGGGGCCAATAGGGAAGAATAACAATACACTGTAAGGGTAAAGAGGTTGGTGAGAGGAAATATTTAATACTTAAGTGCATTGAAATTAGCTAAAAGAGGGAAGAACAACCAGATCCATTGGGGCAGAAAACTGATTCTCACCCTATAGAGAAGTAGAAGAGTAACAAAAGGACTGGTGGAGAGGGAACTAACACTAGGAAGGGAGAGGGCTGGCGGGGGGGGGGACCTTAAAAATATCCTAAAGAAGAATAAGGGGAATAAAAAGGGAGAGGGGAGAAAGGGAAGTACAATAAAGGAGGGGAGTGATTAAAAACAAAACACTGGTATAGAAGAAAACAGTGAAAGAAGAAAGGACAGGACAAAGAGAGAGAATCAAAATGTCTGGGAATACACAGTTGATAATTATAACTCTGAATGTGAATGGAATGAACTCACCCATAAAACGGAAGCAAATAGTAGAGTGGATTAGAAACCAAAATCCTACCATATGTTGTCTACAAGAAACACACATGAGGCAGGTAGACATACATAGAGTAAAAATGAAAGGATGGAGAAAAATCTATTGGGCTTCAAATGAGAAAAAGAAGGCAGGGGTTGCCAACATGATCTCTGACAGAGCCAAAGTAAAAATAGATGTGGTTAAAAGAGATAGGGAAGGTAACTACATCCTAATAAAAGGCAGTATAAACAATGAAGAAATATCAGTACTCAACATGTATGAACCAAACAGTATAGCTTCCAGATTTCTAAAGGAGAAGCTAGTGAAACTCAAGGATGAAAAAGTTAGCAAAACTATACTAGTGGGGGACCTCAACCTTCTCCTATCAGATCTAAATAAATCAAACCAAAAAATAAATAAGAAAGAGATAAGAGAGGTGAATGAAACCCTAGAAAAATTAGAGTTAATAGATATATGGAGAAAAATAAATAGGGACAAAAAGGAATACACCTCCTCCCCTTGGTCTTGTTCCAGACCATCAGCTCTTCTAATCCATTCTCTTCAGACATTAATAGCTATATAGTAGACTATAGCAGGTGCTATAGTCCCAGTCTCCTTACCAACCACAGCTACTGGAGACCCAGAGAAGAAAGTTCTCACCTTAAGAAAGTCCCCGGCACTGTCAAATGGCTCAAGGTCAGAAAACTATATAGTTTCATTAGTGGAAATGATATTAAAGAAGATATGTTGTTTACCTTTCTCTTTACATCCCTAGTATTTATCATATGCCTTGTACAAGGCCAACTCTTCTACAAGGGAACTTGATTCTAATCCTTCCCATCTTTTCCAGTAGATTCCTCTCTCTCTTGGCTTGTTCCTTCCCTGATACCTTCAAATCTACTCATCTCTCCTATCTTTAAGAAACTTTTACTAAACCCTACTATGTGCTCAAACCATAATCTCCTCCCTTTCTCAGCCAAACTCCTCGAAAATATTCCCTACACTCATTTGTATTATCAGCATCAGCATCAGCATCCTCCTCTTCCTCCTTATCCTCCAAATGATACTATTTTCTCTAAAGTTACCAATGATCCTTGAAAAAAACACACCAACATCTTACTTGCCAAATCTGTAGACCTTTTATTATTTCTCATTCTTGTATCCATCTGCCTAGTTTGACACTGTTGACCGCCCTCTTTCTCTTTCAACCCATCTTACTGCCTTTTCTTGGTCACCTCTGATGGCTCAATAACTCCAATGACTTACCATGGTGAAATGGAATCATTTGACCAGATCAGCACTCAAGTAACTACTTTGGCAACTGGTCTCCTCCCTCTGCACAGTTTCACTTGCTAACCACATCAATTCTCATTGTTTAACTATCATTTCGATAGTTAACTATTGTCCTGGCTCCAGTCTCTTTTTAGGACTTAATACCCTGTCATCAACTACCTTTTGGACATTTCAAATTGCATGCCCAAGAGGTCAACATTTACAAAATGGAACTATTATCTTTCCTTCTAAACTCTCCTCTTTCCTGAACTTTTCTGCTTTGTAGAAGGTATCACCATTCTTCCAGTCTCAGTCACAATGGCATTCTCCTGAGCTACTCATTCTTCCCCTCTCCACACATACAGTTGCCAAATCTTGAGACTTTTATCTTCAAAACAACTCTTTCATCTGACCCCTCTCTCTCCACTCGAAGAAATGCCACTTGAGTTTAGGCTTTCATAATCTCGATTATTGCAACAGTTTCCTAAGTAGTCTTCTTTCTGTGAGTCTCTCAGTGCTCCAGACCACCCTGCTGCCTAAATAGTTTTCTTTAAGTTCAGGTTTCATCACATGAACCCTCATACTCAGTCCATTACAGTGGCTTCTGATTGCCTCTAGAACCAAATATTAATTCTTTTGTTTAGCATTCAATGTCCTATACAACCTGTCCTGTATACAATTTAGATTCCTTTGACACTACTCCCCTTTCTCTGTGATCCAGGCACCCTGACCTTCTCTCTCTTCTTCACACAAAGCAATGTTCCTCGTAGAGTTCCTATCTTCTTAGCATACAAATCAAGTGCAATACTCTGCATAAAATCTGTCCTCATCCCCCAATTGCTATGTTTTCCTTTCAATACAACCTTACATTTATCTACTTTGTGTATATTTCTATTTATTCACTTTGTACTGATGCTTCTAGCTCTTTCCCCATTAAAATGAAGGATAACTGTAAAATTATTTCTCCTTATATTTCCAGCATTTAGTATACCAGCACTTAATAAATAATTGGTTAACAATAAGCAAAATTTAAATGCTTTTTCATTCACTCATTCAAGCCTGGATGCTTTCTTTCATTTAATATGGAAAGACAGGTGGGAGGAAACAATAGAAATAAATCCAGAAAACTGACCAAAAAGTAAGACAAGTAATCAGAAAAACAACAGATAAATTCTGTGATTATTTCAGTAGATTCAGAAAAAATTCCTTTGATGAAACATGACACTGTCGTGTTAAAACCCCCAAAATATGTAGGTGTGGTCAGGCCTCTTTTTAATAAAATTTTAAAATATATTAAAAACCAAGAGCTAGCACAGTGTAATAGTTAAAATTAAACCATGAGGCTGCTAGTAAATTTAGTAGCTTTATTTTATCAAAGTAGTAATAGTAAAGAGAGGGAAATGTAGGAAAGAGGTAGAGAGTTAATAAGCTCACTACCCTATTTGCCATTTGATGGATTGAAGCTCACCACCAACAGGGGTTCCTTCAGGTTCCAAGCTCCAGTCAAAAGAGAGGGAGAGAGAATGAGCAGTGCCTTGGTTTCACCTTATAAACAATTTTCTCCACGCACTCTCTCTCCCACGTCAAATTTAAGGAACCAATCATTGTTCCTCAATTTGCCTGGCAATTTAACAAGGGGGGCAGTGCCTGTGGGATCAGTTTCCCATCTCGTTGGTTTCAACTTCCTTTCTCTGAAGATCTATCTAAACCTGCACATCTCAACGGTAAAGGATCTTCAGGCCCCTGGTTGATGACATCAAACAAAGTGACATAACGGGGAGGGAAATTCCCTTCCCACAACTTTTTGTAGTGAAGAAACTTTATAAACTTTCTGAGTACAACCAGGGAGTAGAGTAAAGATACCCCTGTTCCCACTCATATTTTATATAATTCTAGAAATGTTTTATTAGGACTCATTTTTTCATCTCCAATGATATGTAGACTTTTTATGTATGATAATTCTGGATATTAGCTAAGTGGCACAGTGGTGAGAGTGCCAGGCTTGGAATCAGGAAGACTGGAATTCAAATCTGGACTGATTTATTATAATTATATATAACATATAAATATAATATATAAAATAAACAATAATGGTATTATAGTATGTAATATAATATATATAATATGTAAAAATACAATAGTATATGTTATATAATATTTAGATTAATTATATAATCTTATCATAAAATATGAACAGAGTAATTATATTAAATATATTATATAAAATATTCTGTTAAATTAAATGTATTAAATTAAGTAATTATATTAAATTAAAGAACTGATAAATATTAATTAAATAGAATATAAAATAAATTATATAATAAAA
>NC_058132.1:12408582-12703413 GCF_016433145.1 Gracilinanus agilis | reverse complement strand
CATTCCATTATGCTTTTGAGGTCAACCAAACACAATAAAATTATACCTAGACTCTCTGGTTAATTAGACTCTTTCTATGACCCTGGTGATGATAAAGTTCCTAGAAGCTTCATGTATCATCTCCCTAATACAATACAATAAAAATTTATTTTATAGTACAATAAATATACCACTACTATGTTCCAGGTATTATGCAAAGTGCTGAGGCTACAAATAGGAAAAAGGAAAACAAACTCTGTTCTGAAGGAGCTAATACTCTAATGGGGATAAGATATCACACAAAGGGAACTGAAAAGAATGGGTAGAGGCGCACAGAGTATTCCTCATTGGGCATAATGAGAATACAGTTGAAATAAATCAGGGCATCTGGTAAGAAATTAAGACCTTGTTGAGCTTCTGGGCATCATTAATGGGAGACTGGGAGGAGATTTTTGCTTCTCTCTTTAGCCCTCCAATTAGAAGGACAGAGAAAATTGAGGGTTCTGATGAGTGTGAGAACCAAAGTGTAAGTAATCTCCTGGTGATGAAAATGAGGATGATGATGGAGCTGAAACCAAGCAATGAAGTTGGAAGGGAATGAACTCTTGCTTGAGCTTCTGGACCCTCATTAAAGAGAGGCTTTGGGAGAAGTTTTTTGCTTTGCTCTTCATCCTTCTAATGAGAGAGACAGGAGGTGCTAATAAGGTATAAGGCTCCATATAAAAATATAAACAGTTTAACTTTGTTTAGTCCCTTATAATATCTCACTAATGTTTAACTTTTTATGCTTCTCTTTGCTCCTGAATTTGTATGATCTATTTCCTCCTTATTTCTAGTGTTTTTATCAGGAATGCTTAGAAGTCCTCTATTTCATTAAAAAATCCATTTTTCCTCCAGTAGAATCATACTCAATTGTACTAGGTAAGTTATTAGTTGATTAAACTTTGCCTTCTGGAATATCATATTCCAAGATTTTCACTCCTTTATAATAATAATAATAATAATAATATAATATAATATTATAATAATAAACTGTCAGTTTATTGACTCTGACTTCTTGGTATTTAAAATCTTTTTTTTTCTGGCTCCTGGCAGCAATTTCCTTGACTTTGGAGCTCTGAGTTTTGGTTACAAAATTAGATTCTTTTAATTTCTTCTTTTCTCCTTGATCTAAGACATCTGGATAGCTTTAGGATTTTTTGAAATATGGCTAGACTTTTTTTTTAAACCCTTATCTTCTGTCTTAGAATCAATACTGTGTAGTGATTCTAAGGCAGAAGAGTGGTAAGGGCTAAGCAATGGGGGGTTAAGTGACTTGCCCAGGGTCACACAGCTAGGAAGTGTCTGAGGTCAGATTTGAACCTAGGACCTCCCATTTGTAGGCCTGACTCTCAATCCACTGAGCCACCCAGCTGCCCCCATGACTAGGCTTTTTTGAGGTAACTTTCAGGTAGTCCTAATGATTACTACATTATTTCTCCCTGAACTATTTTGACTTTGTTTTGATATTTCTCTGTATTTCATGGATTCATTTGGCCAATTCTAATTTTCAAGGAGTTTACTTCAGTAAAGTTTTTTTCTCTTTATCCAAACTATTAATTCTCTTTTTATATTTTTCTTCCCTCATTCTTATCTCTTTTTCCAGCATCTCCTCTTTTGCTCTTATTTGGTTTTTAAAATATTTTTAGCTCCCTCTTTAACTCTTTTAACTCCTTTAGGAATTTTTGTTAGACTTGGGTTCAAGCTATAGTTTTATTTGGGACTTTGCTTGTAGAGTTTTTCCAAGTAATTCCCTTCTTCTGGATTTGTTTTGAACTCCTCTGTCACTATAAAAGCTCTTTATGGTGGAATTCTTTTTTGTTCACTCATTCTTCCAGCATACTTCTTGACTTTGGACCTTATGGTGGTTCTGGACTCTGTATACTGTAGGAACTACTGGACTGAATTTTACTTATGAGGCCATTTATTTTCTTATGCTTCTTTGACTGCTCTGGTTGTGGGCCTGCAAGCTTTTAGTGCCTTCTAGGGTGATGTGATGAATGCTCTACTGCTCTTAGTTGTGCAAGTTCTTGATCTAGGTTTGG
The DNA here is from genome assembly GCF_016433145.1 of Gracilinanus agilis. Taxonomy (NCBI): domain Eukaryota; kingdom Metazoa; phylum Chordata; class Mammalia; order Didelphimorphia; family Didelphidae; genus Gracilinanus; species Gracilinanus agilis. Next base: position 12,701,350 of record NC_058132.1, on the reverse strand, counting down.
ATCTATTGGATTTTTTTTTTCTGGTTGAGAGTTTTAGAAGACTGCTGTTTGCTTCAACCACTATTGACCCAGTGGAAGGATTTGTAGTTTTAGAGCTTCCCTTTGACCTGTGATTCTGTGCTCTGCTCTTGGGATCAGTGCCAAACACCTATTGTTTGCTTCTCAGAACTTGATCCATGCAGTGCCCAATATTTACAGTTGCACCTCTTTGCTCTGGATCCATGACCCAGAAATGGTTGAGTGACAGAACTACCAGGTGACTCCTACTCCTACTCCTGCAACAACCAGTGCTTGCTCAGGGATATCCTGGGATATTTTTTTTTTTATTTGCCCCTTTGCTTCCTGTTCTAATTTTCTTCTTTAGTCTTCTTTTCATCTCTGGCTCCCCACTGACACTATTGGCCCAATCCTGGCCTGATCCCTGCCCAGCATTCACAGATTTTGTTTCCCAGAGCCACCTTGGGCTGGAAAAATGACTTACTGAGACTTCTCCTTAGCTTTTCCAATCAAAATTCAATTTGGTGGCTTCTCTACATCTTTGTTGAGGAGGTATAGGAGGTGAGCAGGAATATGATTCTTCCTCCCACTCCACCATCTTGGCTCTGCCTCCAAATGACCTTTTCTCAATTCTTCTCTTCTAAGACCTTATACTTTGTGCATTTACTGTAGCAATATACACTGTGCTCCCCACAATTATGCCTAGAGTCTTCTTTTCTCTTAACTTGTTCCTTTGATGATCTCATCTCAGCATAAATTCAGCTATCATTGTTTCTCCCAAATCTACATGCCCAACTTTAACCTCTTTCCTTAAAACATCAATAGAATTCATTTTGTCTCACCACTGTAAAGTAATTCTTCTTCCTCCCTATTAATGTTGAATGAACTGCCCTTCTCCTATTAGCCTAAGTTCATATAGTTGGAGTCTTTATTGATTCTTCTCTTTCCTTTACTCCTAACATCAAGTCAATTTGTCAGGATTATGGATTCTGTGGCCAAATTATCTCTCAAATCCATCAATTTCTTCCTGGTATTCTCTTCAAATCCTTGTTTATTTTTCAAGGTTTAGATCAGAATTAATAGAATTCTATTTAATATTTTAATTAATTAATTAAAATGAGTGTTAAATGTAATATTCTAATTAATATAATAATTATTATAATAAACAGTTAGCATTTCAAAGCACTTACTATGTGCCAGGCACTGTGTTAATCACTTTACACATGCTATCTCATTTGATTCTTAAGCAATATTGAGAGGTATAGCTAACACCTATGGTTCCAAGAAGCTGTAGCAGTCTCACTCTGGTAAACCACCTTAGCAGGAGGACTAAGCCAGGCTGCTAATAACCAACATGCCTCAAATCTGTCAATGAGTTGGGGGGAGGGGGAGGGAGGAGCATGTCAAAATGTTCCCTATGAAAGAAGGGCAGATGAGAATAATTTGTTCCAATAGCCACGAAGGTGGTGGAGGTAGGTGCCATGGAGTGCTTAGAGCATAGAGTGCTTCGTCATCAAAGAAACCAAGGTCAACCACTACATCCCAAGCTATCATCAGTTATCTTGACTTTGGTCTTGCCCCTGGAATTCAGTGACTCTGGAAGAGAGAATGAGGCTCATGATTTTGCACAATTCTGCCTCACTTAAATGCAATTCATGTATGAGTCAAAAGATATCACCAGTGATGTCATTTTGGTTCTCTTTAAGTATGAAGAACAACAAGTGACCAATTATTATCCTTGTTTTAAAGATGAGGCAACTGAGGCAAATGAAGCTTAAGTGACTCCCAGAATCACACAACATTCTTTCTGAGAAACTACCTGTTGTTTTTATCTTTTCCTTATTCAAATCACCTTGAAAAACTTCAATCCTTTACTCCCAATATAAATAAAATATATTTTATTTTACTATTAATAAAATATAAACTTCTACAAAGTATCAGATTATTCTTACAGGTAAGAGGAAGATATAGGAATTATAGATACATCAGATAATTGGATGGCTATAGAACTGGTTGGATGACTGGGCTCAAAGAATAATTCAGAATCAACATGCCAGGAGGTTTCCACTGGAGTAATCCAGAGTTTGGTGCTTGGCCATGTGCTGCTCAATAACCCCACCCATAAAGGCTCAGAGAGCATGCTCATAAAACTTGCATATGATGTGGGAAGCATAGCTCACACACTGGGTGTGGACTAAGTAAGGATCTCAAGGAAGTGGGCAGGTTAGAATATTATGCTAAATCTAATGAAATGAAATTCAATAGGGCTAAATGTAGAGTTTTGCCCAGGTACAAAAATCATCTCCACAATGACAAGATAGGGAGTAATTATTTCAAAAAGAATTTGGTTTTAGTAGACTGCAAGCTCAAGACACCAAAAAAGTTAATGAAGGAAGAGAAGGGAATAAGCATTTCTATAGTGCCTACCATGTTTCAGATATAGTACTAAGCATTTTTTTTATAAATAGTATCTCCTCATAACAACCTTGAAATATAGATGCTATAACTGAGGCAAACAATATTTAAGTGATTTCCCCATAGTCACACAGCAGTTAAATGATGGAGGCTGCATTTGAACTCAGATCTTCCTAACTCCAGACTTAGTACCCTTTAAGAAGATGAAGAGGAAGTTCACTTCCAGAGAAAAGAGGGTGATAATCTCATTGCATTTTTCCATTGTCAGACTTTACCTAGAGTATTGTGCTCAGTTTAAGGACACTGATATGCTGGAGAGAGACTAGAGAAGGGCAAACAGGACAGTGAAGGGCCTTAAATTCAAGATATATTAGTCTGTGTAGTGGGGTTCATCCTTCCACTTTATCTCTATGACTGCCAGGGTCTATCACAGTTTATTACATCTGGTAGACAAAATACATGTTTTGGAAATGAATCAATGAATGAAAGAAGTTTAATCTGCCATCAACTTACCCCTGCTTCTGGGGTGACATCAGGCTGCCCCTTCGTGGAGACATTGGTCTGATTAGACTGGCCTGTACTGTTCACCATGGCAACAATGGCAATGCTCAGACTCAAATTTTGTGAGGTAGTTACAAATAGACAGAAGTGTATGATGATGGCCAGGCCATATCTTACTGACCAGAACCCTGGAACTGGAGAACAAATAAAGAGTCATTACGCCCATTCTATAGGACTAAAATATGTCAGTGAGTCCTACACAGGATCATTGCCTTTCTACTTAATCTATAGTTTGTCAAAGACTTTTAGACAGAATAGTGCAAAAGGAATAAAAATGGTACTGGTTGGAAGGTCAAGCATTGGACTGAAATAGACCTAAGGTAGGACTCTCACCTCTCAACCAACCCAACCCTGCTGGTTTTTCCTCTATATTTTTTTCACCTTGTAGCTATGAATCTAGGGAAACTGTGTCCACTCTCTTCTCAGAGACATTCACCCATCACTATTCCCATAACTACTATCAAAATGGAGTTGGCACACATATACACACACCATAAAGAAAGAGAGACAATGCATAGATGCATCATCAGAAAGTGAATTTGAATCTGGATACAAAATAGACATCCCACCCCTTCCCCTCATACTCACAAAATTCTTTTCTTGGTTGCCAGTCCTAGAAGTGTTCCAAGTTTTCTCCCATTACATTTATTGTTATATATTTATAGCACCTGGAGCATCTTCCTCCACTTCACAGGGAGTAAATATCTTAGGGAATGGTTACTCCAATTTTAGAGAACCCCATGTATGCTGTGAGTCCACAACCCTAAAACTATAGCTTATTAGTCCTACAAGTGTACATTTCTTTTAAGAGTCAGATAGAGTACACAATTCATATAAAATCAAAGGCATTGATGGAATGGCATGGTATAATTAGAAAAGTAGCAACAAAATATTCTCCCATAAACATGGAGTGTGATGTCCCTAAAATAAACACAAGAAAAATAATGGACACATATAGATTAAAAATGGAGAGGCATACACATGGGGAGCATGTTTGACAAGGGTGTGCACATGAAGGAATATATATGTATATGCCTAAAATATGTGGTCAAAAAACATGTGTGTCCAGGGCAGACACATAGAAAGCCAATTCATATATCCAATGCTACAGAGATACTAATGTTTTTTTTAAAAAATCTTTACTATCCATCTTAGATTCAATACTATGTATTGCTCCCAAGGCAGAAAAGGGCTAGGCAATGGGGGACAAATGACTTGTCCAGGATAACACAGCTAGGGGATATCTGAGGCCAGATTTGAACCCAAAACCTTCTGTCTCTAAGCCTGGCCCTCAATCCACCAAGCCACCTAGCTTCCCCCAACACAATATATTTTCACATTGGTGTGCAGCTCCTACTGACACTGGTCTCACCACCTTCGTTCTTTTCGTCACTGCTGAACATATCCTGGTGTTCTTGTAGTCTCCAAGGGATGCTGCTGCCCTCTCTCAACAGGATATTGTTTTGCCAAATGTTGTTCTATTATTGGATTCTGGCTGCTCTCTATTGATTTAGTCTATACTACCTACAGCTTCTGGATCAGCTGAAATCCTTGGCTGAGATGCTGCCATGCTCTTTATCCAGATCTTGTAGGGGGAAAAAAACAATATGAAATGCTTTGTCTTGGGACTGTAATAAATTTCCATTATTTTATCCTTTAGAGTCTAGATTTGGAGCCTTTGCATTTCTCAAGCTAGAGATGCTTCAACACAAACACAAAGCTCTTTAGGGCAAAGAACAAGGTTGTGTCAGCTATCTAATGCCCTTAGGTTTCTTCTTTTCTTTAGAAAACTCTTCCTGGTAAAGCCTTTGGTCCCCTAGGTTAGAAACTTCATCTTAGCTAGCTCTGAGAGTGGGGAAGTTACTTAACATCTCATATTTGTAAAGTGCTTTGAGATTTGCAAAGTGCTATATATTTGCTTTCATCATCATCAACATCATCACATTAATTGTTACTGTTAATGGCCCAAGAGCTCAGGAGATTTAGAATTCCCCAGTTCTGAAACTGGAAATCTTTCCCTTTCACACATACAGATGACGGGGTATCAAAAATGTATGAGAGCAAGCTTCTTCAAGTGACTGAAAGGAGAGAAAGATTCTGGGAAGACGCCATCATGTAGAGAAGTGGACATTTGTTTTATATTCTTATCCTCAACCTATTACATTAGATACTTCAGGAAACTTCCACTTGGATGAGATCTGGAACTCTCTCTTGGTTGGATGAGATCTGGAACTCTCTCTTGGTTGAGCTGGGTTATCTCACTCCCAACGAGAGAACTCATTTGCTCTGTGTGTTGTCTTGTACATATTCTCATATATATTTTTTCTCTGATTTCTGTTTTACTATCAACTTGGATAAAATTTTTTTTGTCTAAATTTTGTGTATGTTCATTATAGTCTTGGAATTTGGTGGGAAGGAGGTCAGACTTTGAATATAAAGCTTAGGATTGCTCTTCCCCATTAAGAAATGACAAAGAGTAATTTAGCTTGAACCTGAAAATTGTGTGAATATAAAAATAGCTTGAGTATTTGGGTATTTCATAAGCTACTGTCTTTGCCTTTGCCTTTAGAATTACTTTTAGAGTTTACTTCCTCCTAATGTCTTGTTAGGTTATATAATAGTAATAACTAGCATTAACCCATATTTTAAAGATGAGGAAACTGAGACTAAGATTAAGTGACTTGGCCAGGATCACACAGCCAGTGAGTGCCTTAGGAATGATTTGAACTCAGCTCTTCCTGATTCTAAGTACAGCATGATATTCATTGTGCCACCTACTTACCATATGCATGGCTCCTAACTTTACCCAGAATGTATTTCAAGGACTATGTCTTATTCTCCTTTATGTTGCCCCACAGTGTCCATCCTTTTTTCTTTGCCTTATTAGGCATTCAATAAAAAATTACTTTTTTGAAAATGAGGAACACAGATTCAAACAATTTCAGAAATCAGAGGCATTTTTGGGCTTTAGTCCATCACATGCTTGACCAGTAACCCCCCAGACAACACCCAGGACCCGTGATCATCTAAGTTTTTCTTGAATATTTCAAATGATAAGGGATCCATTTCCTTCTTGCCCAGAGAACAAACCAGGATTACAACAAACATAGAATTGTAGATTTAGAGATGGAAGAGATTGTGCAGTTCAGCACCCTCATTTTATGTGAGAAAACTGAAGATTCAGAGTTGATGTGGATTGCCCAGAGTTACCCAAAGTAAATGCCTGAAGTGGTATTTGAACCCAGATCTTCCTGACCTTAAGTGTAAAGTCCTGTGCACTACCTGATGGTTTATTTCCTATAATCCTTTATCCTCCACTAAATTAATTCTTTACCTTCTTGTCATATGATAAAGTTGCCTGAAAAACTCTAGTACCTGAGAAAGGTGCTTGCATTTAGAGAGTACACAGGACTGTGAGATTTATTCACTCATCCTATCAAAACAAGGTGAAAAACAAAAGTTCAGCATTCTATAACTTGGCAAAAGGCACTTTGAAATAGTGAAACAGGAATTTGAAGACAGAGAAAAGAGCAAATTTTGAAAGGGACAAAGAATAACAATAATAGTAGCTCACACTTACATAGTATATTTGAGTTTACCCTGTACTATCTTCACATTAACCTTGTGAGATAGGGAGGACAATATTTGCCCATGATCACACAGTCAGTAAGTGGTTACCTGGACCTTTAACTCAGGTCTTCTGATGCCAAGTGGAGTGCTGGGTCCATATTACCCTACTGACTCACAAAAAATGGAGCATATTCTCATGAATCACTTAATTTTCAGATTGGAATAGATAAAGCATGGAGGAGAATCCCCTCACATGTCAATCAGGTTATCCTGGTTCAAATGACTTCAAAGGGGAGGACACCTCGAATGCACACTGTCCCTCAGTTTGCTAGCTCAAGTAGTATAGAAATTTTCATTATCACCCTGAGCCAAAATTAATCCCTCTGTAATTTCCACCCAGGCTAATAATTCTATTCTCTGGGGGAAAATGGAATTCAGCTAATCCTTTCAAATATATGGTGGCATCTCTCACACACCCAAAATGCAGATTCCCTTATTTGGCATGATAGCCTTTTTAATTTGACTGAATTCCATATGGAATAATCCTTAGCCCTTTTATGTCCTCTTCATGTCCTTAGTGCAAAGATAAAAATTAATATACAATAACTAAATGTTATATTTTGTAAAGTTTATTAATAATAACTAAAGTAAAAAAAAAACTAGCTAACCCAGCCTGGTTGCGAGAGAAGAGAGAGAGGGAGAGAGTATATAAACAATAACATAAAGACACACTTAAATGAAAAGGGGAAAGGAATTTTGGGATGAGAAAAGAATTCTGGAAGATGAAGTCCAAGGTACAAAATTCTCTAACTGTACATTAGGTTCAGTGAGATAATTTCTAAAATGGGATTCCCATAACTGAACCCAACACTCAAATTTGACTAGGGTAGAGTAAATCAAGACCAGTGATTCCCAAAGTGGGTGCTACTGCCCCCTGGTGGGTGCTGCAGCAATCCAGGAAAGCGGTGATGGCCACAGGTGCATTCATCTTCCCTATTAAAATTTAAAAAAAATTAATTTCCAGGAGGCTAAGTAATATTTTTTCTGGAAAGGGGACGGTAGGCCAAAAAAGTTTGGGAACCACTGATCAAGACTATAAGTCTCCCAGATGTTTGACTGCTCATTGCTAATAGCCAGCGGTGAACTGCAACAGAGCTTTGGCCCAGGCTCCTGCAAACACCTTCAGCCCACATCCAGTTAAGAGGTCATTGTCCTAGAAGTGATTCAACAAATTCTGCCAGGTGGGATTTGTTTTCTCTGCTAAAAAAACAACAACCAAAAAAAAAAAAAAACAGACTGGGCTACCCTGGAGTGAATAGGACCAATGAACAAAATGCAAGCATCTGTCCTGTTTTGGTTAAATTTTTTAAGTCTAAAAGCCCTTAGAAAATATTGTTGTAAGGGGCAGCCAGGTGAATCAGTGGATAAAGAGCCAGGCTTGGACATGAGGGATCCTGGGTTCAAATTTGACTTCAGATACTTCTTAGCAGCATGATCACTTAATCACTTAACTCCAAGTGTCTAGCCCTTTCAGCTTTTCTGCCTTAGAATTGATTCATTTCACTAATAAGACAGAAAGTAAGAGCTTAATTAAAAAAGCAAAGAAAACATTGTTGTAAGCCAAGCCTCTGTTTTCTCAGAGAGGAATGGGCAAACTTATATAAGGACTTCATATAATCTTACTGAAAAAGAGAAGACTGAAAGTTAAAAATCTGTTTAAATATCAAACATTTCTATAGAATCACAGAGTAGGGAGGGACTTGGATAGAGGCATCATCTGTCCTGCACCCCACTTTGAGAAAAGACTATACTTATATCCTCTGAGGCTATAGCAAATCTCTGTCCCCATAACTTAAGAAACTCAACAAGAATAGGTCAACAAATAGGAGAAAAATGTAAAAGATCTGCAACAAAGTGTTTTCAGCCTCAAGAACAATGCAACTACCATTAATATAGTAATCATTCTGAATGTTCTTATAGGAGAAGTAGGAGTAGTACTAAAGAGAAAATGAGATTAAAAACAGCTGGATTAGACAAAGTATGTATAGAAAAAAATATGTGTTAGAGGACAGTTATGAGAACACTGAGAGATCACTAAAAAGGAAGAGAAGATACCAAAGATGAGGGGAAATCATAGGGGTTTTTTAACCCTAAACACAAAAATAGACTGAGAAATCATTGACAACTACCTACTTGTTAACACTTATATAGAAAATCTTTGTTTAAGAGTATTAGCAGGGAATTAAACAGGCTTCTGCAAGTACTATTCAATAATGCATCATATCTTTATCACTTTGAAATTGACTGAAAATGTAGAGATATAAAATCCAATTGTACTTATCGCTAGATAATTATGGAAAAAATTAATTAAGTAGAGCAAAACTTTACCTTATGGCTCTTTTTCAACATGACATTTATTGTAAACACACACATATACACAAACATGTGTGTGTGTGTCATCCTCAAAAGATATAACAATATCTAATCAGGGACCTAATCAAGGACCCTTTAATCAAGAACATCATGGGGGCAGCTAGGTGGCTCATTGGATTGAGAGCCAGACCTAGAAATGGGATGTTCTGGATTCAAATTGGGCCCAAGACACTTCCTAGTTGTGTGACCCTGGGCAAGTCACTTAACCTCAGTGGTTAGCCATTACCACTCTTCAGCCTTAGAACCAATTCATAGTATTGATTCTAAGATAGAAGGTAAGGTTTTTAAAAAAATCATGAACATCAGGTGAAGCACCAAACAAGTAGATGTATGCTCAGAAATGGTACTTGCTACTATGATGGAGGAGATCCAGGACAGAGCAAATCAATAAAGGTTTCTCTTGTGAGATTTGTGAAATCCTCTGGATGATCTTGGTGATGGATGGCATTGTTCTGTTCGCATCAACAAGTGTAATGTTTGCAGAACCTCCTGAAAGAGATCTGTAGCCACTTAAGAGGATCTGACCTGGGTATGCATATGGGAAATATCAAGCAGGAATGTCTTTTCCCCAAATTATGATATGCGTTGGTATGGAAAATCTATTGACCTTGGCCATCAGTATAGCTTATAAGAAGAGAAGATGGACTGATCACATGGTGAGGATGAAGAATAAGAGGTGAATTGCCCAAGTGCTCCCTTGGCAGCCTTACAATGCCAGGAAAATTTGAAGAAGGCCTCTAGAATGTTCAGTGACCGTCTTATAGTGAATTTAAAGAAGTACATTGGAAGGAACAACACCATTTGGACAGCCATCGATGGGTTATAATATTCAAAGTTCATATTCCCTTTGGAATATTCATTATTTTGAGAATCTTTAGAGCCTGGCATAGTGCCTATTATATAGAAGGCATTTACTAAATGGTTTTTGATTAGTTTGATTGATAATGTCAGATGATGATTATTTCTTTAGTGAACTCAGAGTTCCTTGTGCTATTCCTGGCCAATGTGGTTTTTTTTAATCTCAAAAGATTTCTGTTAATTACTCCTGACTTCACTCTCTGAGCATTTAAAGAAGATTCTTTCTGTTATTTAAAACAATATTAAACCCCCCTCTGGTTAATAAAGTTTTTAAAAGGTTATTTTAGTGGTAAAAAGAACAATAGAAAATGTTTTGGAACCTTGCCACCAGGATGGGAATTTTGTTTCTTTTGTGCTAGAGGTTATCATCATGGATGAGTTATATTTTTTGTTTAGGACAAAGTTCCACTGGAACACCTACTTGGATTACAGTCAATCTCTTTCTATTATCCCATCCCTCCAAAATCCTTTGCTTTTATTTTCTATTTTTTTCCTCTGTGGAAAGTTCTACCCAGGATTCTATATAGTGAATAGCCAGATGAGTGGCAGGTGAAATGGGCTGACTATTTAAGGAGATTTTTCTGCCTCAAAGTATATGAGGCTTAGCCTGAGTTGAGAGGAAGGAGAGATATGGGTCAAAAGCTTTACCTTAGCTCTTGTTTATTGGAAAAGGTCTTTCTCATCCAGATGGTTTTTTGATGTACCAACAATAGAGGAGAGTAGCATTTTATATATATTTTTTTAAATTCTGGAATTTTTTCTTTCACTCCTCTGTTTGTATATTGGATTTTAAATTGGATTTCATAGTTCATGAATGTTTACTCCATTTTAAACCATGCAGCTATTAAACTGGCCTTAATTATATTTGGATTAGAATTTGAGCTGTTATCTAAAGGGCCCAAATGAAGGTTATTTTTAACAATGCCTTGTGCTGTTCTTGCTCATCCTTCACTTTCAAAAAGGCCCAGTGACATCATGGAGTAATGTCTTAACTTGCAATGAATTCAATTTAAGTGAGGCAGAGTTGCACAAAGTCATCAGCCTCACTTCCAGAGTCATTAAAATCCAAGGCAAATGTCAAGATAATTGGCGATGACTCAAAATGATCTCGGCATCTTCAATGTTTGACCAAGCTCTAGGTGCTCTTCAGCACTCTCCAGCTGCCTTCGTGGTCCTTGAAACAAACTGTTCTAATCCACTCATTCCACCAGGAAAAGACTTCATATTCTTGAGATAGCCATTCCCCTAACTCCTCGACAGGTTTGAGGACCATCAGTTCCCCTCAATGGGATTTGGCCCAATTTTACCCAGAATGTGGCTACTGTATGTGCTACAGCTTCTTGGAGTCACAGGTGAGAGTTAGATGAAAGGTGAACACCAAAGTGGATCCACCCAAAAAGTGGATATGCAGCCCTGAAAAGGGATTGGCAAACCCTAACAGCAGAGGTGCTGTTCTCCCTGGGCACACACCCCATCCTGAAACTAGGCTAGTTGAGAATGTATTTACCTCCAGTAAACAATGGATGAAGAAGGATGGAGAACCTCATATATCTGCCTCCTGGATCTAATGATGAATATTTTGGTGATAGACATGTATAAAAGTCTAGCAATATCCTTCATAAAGCATTACAACATTATTCTACAGATAATAAAAGAGTATAGACGTTAACTTCCAGATCTCTAGCCATTTGCCTCTAATGACTATATTATAGAAGTACAAAGGCTGGCAATTTCTAACATCTGAAAATGTTCAGAGCATCAGAACGTGCCTGCTTTTCCAAGAGCTTACTAAAAAGAAACTCACAAGTGGGCTGGTCACTTGGTGATGAATTCTTTAGCCATGAAAACCTATGAAGCAATGAAAAAAAGTAAAAAGACTCTCAGTCTTATCTGTCTCCCTTTGCTTATAACATGAAGGTGGTAGAGTTGCAGAAAAGATGGAGCAGGGTACTAATAATCACATAGTTTTTAGAATATCCATAAACACGATCTATTCTATTCATACTCTAAATGTGAGAGTCTTTTCCAGTAATAAAAGAGTATAGATAATAAACTATCAGGGAAACAGAAGCATGCCAATCTTGCCATTTTTACTGAAAAGATAAGATGTTTGTTGACTAGATCATTCAAGAGATTCTACCACACTTAAATCAAGTGATAGGAGACAGATCCCTTAACCAAGTGGAAACAATCATCTAATCAGGCTCCATCATAGGCTTATACATATGGCAGAAGACAGGGAAGAACAATTCTATGAGGGACTTGACAAAAAAAAATCCTCCAAAGTAAATAAACACATTCTGTCTGCCTTGGTGAATTTAATACAAAAGTGGGCTTTGGAGACATTGTTGAAAGATATATTGGAAAATATCACTCAGGAGTCAGAATGAAAGTAAATTATTATAGACTATATAAACCCTCATACCCATATACCAGGAATAATTTCTTTAAGAACAAGACTGGTATGAGGTACTGGTCTTGACAAGTACCAAATTACATTATGAAAACAAAATTAATTATATTTTAGGTAATAAAAGACATTACTAATGTGAGCTTCACTCCTGAATCAATTGTCTGTCTGTCAATTTGTTAGAAGACCAAACTCAATATCAATTAGAGGAAAGAACAGAAGTGAAAATAGGCCAAGACAATTAAGAACCTGATATATTTAAACAAGTTGTTTTTGTCCCAAAGTAGGAAATGGATTAATGAACAAACATTGGCACAGATTGTCATAATTTCTTACAAATTTCAGTAAATATCAATAGAATAATTTACCACAAGGAGATGAAAAAAACCTTAAGCACCTCAATCAGAAAATAGTTTATATCTTTACCAAATAAGATTTATTTGAATGTAAATTCATCTATAAAATTTTTCAAAGGATGATGATAGAAGACATTATGAGTAGACTATCTCATAAGTCATAGAAGGAAGAAGATAAATTTGCAGAAAGCTTGATGAGAGATCTAACTAAGGTAAATCATTCACTTATATCAGATACTATATCCGCTTTCAGGAAACTTTCAAATCATGTTAATTTTCTAATTATTAATAATTTAAATTCAGTCAGACAAGAAATTCTGACAGGGGTTTATGCCCTAGACTTTTGCTTAAATCATTTCAAAAATCTTTTCTTAGGGGGGCAGCTGGGTAGCTCAGTGGATTGAGAGCCAAGCCTAGAGATGGGAGGTCCTAGGTTCAAATCCGGCCTCAGACACTTCCCAGCTGTGTGACCCTGGGCAAGTCACTTGACCCCCATTGCCTACCCTTACCACTCTTCCACCTATAAGTCAATACACAGAAGTTAAAGGGTTTAAAATAAAATAAAAAAATAAAAAAAATCTTTTCTTAGGGGGCAGCTGGGTGTCTCAGTGGATTGAGAGTCAGGCCCAGAGACAGGAGGTCCTGGGTTCAAATCTGCCCTCAGACACTTCCTAGCTGTGTGACCCTGGGCAAATGACTTGACCTCATTGCCTAGCCCTAACCACTCTTCTGTCTTAGAACCAATATACAGTACTGATTCTAAAATGGAAGGTAAGGGATTGTGGTTTTTTTTTATCTTTTCTTAAAAAAATAAGAGTTCCTAACGTCTCCCAGAAAGAAATTAACTATAGAAAATAGATGTGCAGGACAACAAAAATGAAAGAAACCCGTGTTCAGGCATACATTTGCCAACATCCGTGAGTTTCCTCATTTCTTACTCTTGAAAAGAATTACAGTTTCCAACTCTAAGCCATTTCTTTCATGCAACTGGGAATAGCAAGGTCTCTGAGGATGGAATATTTTGTTGGGAAGAGGGAGAGCAGCTTTTTGTTGCTTGAAGCTTCAGACCCTCTTCTTCCAACTGGTTTAGTCCAAGTTGGGAATGGTTACACACCAGCTGGGGCTGATTCTGGAGACCCGTATTGGTAGCAGTAACAGGAATGTAGAGAGCTAGAGCGGTGTAGGACTGGCAGAATGGGAAAGGGCACGATAGTGAAGACCAGAACAGATAGTGAAGTGATAGTGAAGACCAGACCAGAGTCAGACTATTAATGTGAAACCGTGTGTCAAGGACTGACCATGAGGTGGTTTCAGTCCTTGACATTTCCCTTATATTTTCCTGCTGAGCTAAACTTGGTGAGCTCTGAACCTACAACACTTCCTTTTATTCTTTCTCTCATTTACCAGTTGGGAAACTGTATAGGGAAAGAAGAGGTAATTAGATGAATCATTCTTTTTACCATTTTGCTACTCAAAAGCTCCTTTATAGTTTAAAAATATTTTTGCCATGCCACATAGCCATTATAATTAATTGTGTGTGTGTTTTTACAGATCATATGGCTACTAAAGTAGCTCTTATGAATATAAATCTTATGAATAAGGCTGGTCAAGTTGAGAGATTTCTTATTTGTGGGGTAGTATTTCTAGAGTAGATATTAGAGGTGCTGCTCTTTTAATAATTTCAAAACATTCTACAGAATACTAAATCTATATTCACTCAGAATCAAAGTTCCCTACAGAAAGCTGAGTTGGAACTTTTGGGTTAGGGCATAAGTAGGGAGGCAGAAGGTAGTATAAAAGTTGAACGTTTTATGCATTCTGGTGAGCAGAGGGAATACCGTGCACTTTTGGAAAGCCAGCACATATGCACCAAATATCCTTCATTCAAGTCACTTGGCTGGTGCCTTATGGTGGCACTACCTGGTGGTCAAATTATGTAACGTCCTCACTGGTTAATTCATTAACTGACAATCTGCTTTAATGTAGGTTGCAGAAAACAGGAATGAGCAGGTGTGGATCGTTATTGTTATACCAACTGTATACATAACCCATTTCTTCTGTCATCTTTTTCAAGACTTGTTTTTTACATCATAATAGTTTCCTGATAGAGCCTCTCCTATTAACCCTGTTTTAGAATAAAGAAAAGAAGTTATTCAGAAGTGACTATCTAAACAACTGAAACAGTACATGCAACATTTTGTCCCTCGGTTCGGTCCTCCTCTTTCCTCCAAAGAAAAGGCAAGTATGTTTTATCCACCAATCATTTGTTCCTTGGGACTAAGATTGATAATTGCATTGGTTATCAAACTTTCTAGTTTCTAAATATCTCCTAAATATGGTTGAGGACCACAAAAGGATTTTGTTTCTCTGAGAGATTTTTGTGGGTTATTTCTATAAATAAAAACTCTGTTAGAAACTAAAACATACAATTTAAAAATATTTATTAATTCATCTAAATAAGAATTCTAAATACATTAAATGTTAACATCAATAACATTTTTTTGTTTTTGTTTTAAACCCTTAACTTCTGTGTATTGGCTCATAGGTAGAAGAGTGGTAAGGGTGGGCAATGGGGGTCAAGTGACTTGCCCAGGGTCACACAGCTGGGAAGTATCTGAGACCAGATTTGAACATCAATAATATTTTAAAGAAAAATTACTATGTTTTCTAAAACAAAAATTTTTTCAAATCTCTTTATTGTCTGGATTAATAGAAGACAAATTCTCATACCAACTTCTGCCTTGAACCTGTTGTCATAAGTTGTTTTGGTTGAAGTACTTGGTTGAAGACTCTATCTATCCTAACACAGACGTATAATTAGAAAAAGGAAGAGTACTTTTTAGTCTTTTCAGATAATTGTAGTTATTCTTCTTTGATATTCTACCCAGCCTTAACAAATAGTTTTTTAAAGTTTAGTTGCAATGTGGAATTTGAAATTATATCAATAAACATTTTTCATTCTGTTACATTAAAATCCATTCCTAGTTCAGCTTTCTGGGGCCAAACAGAAGAAGACATCTCTCTTTTAGAAATCCTTCAAATATTTAAAGAGAGCTATCTTCTCTTCTTTTTTCTAGGCTAAACAATCCCAGACCTTTCCATTTCTCCTTAAGTGACATGGCCTAAAGACTCTTCCTTATCATCTGGGCCCCCCTCTGGATGGTTTCCCCTATGTCAAGTTGCTTAGAGCACCATCAAGTTAAATGACTCTCCCAGGGTCAAACAAACAACATGTGTCAGTCACAGGGAGGCCTTGGATGTAGGACTTCCTGGCTCCAAGCCAAATATCTATACACCATGCCTCATTTAGGTAAAAATAACAAATTTAATTATAATAGCTAATATTTATATCATTAATATTGTTTGCAAAGCTTGCAACATTCTTATTTCTTTTCACAAGAAACCATGCAAAATAGGTGGTACTGTTATCCCCATTTTACAGGTGTAGAAACTGCGACTGAGGAAACTCAGGCCACTGAGGTCCTTCTCAGTTCTCAAATTCTGTCACTGTGCACTTTTCTTAAACCTACTTTTTATCCTCAGTGTAATATGTAGTCCCTCCATCACTTGCTGTTCTCCCTTTCCATCACTCATTTTGGTCTCACTTTCCCTCCTTTGCCATCATGGATCCATGATTGATGCATTTAAATGTATATTATCAGATACCCATGGATCTATTGCCCTCTAGTCATCACCAGGCATGACAAACATCAACCATGGGTTACCCCCATTACTGCTTATTCTGCTGCACTTACTTGCTGCTGAAAGAAGTCATAAAATCATGCTAACTAGGTCCACCATTTATTTGTGTTAATCTTATCCCATCTGGGCTCTCACCTGACCATGGTCATCCTTTGATTTCTCCCTGATTATGTGAGGAGCAATCATATGTCCCAAAATCATTGTTAAGTCCCCTTTGTTTCTCAGAGCCCTCCCTCTCATTAAAGGACCTTGTCTCTTAAAGCAACGGTCGGCAACCTTTTTGGCCATGAGAGCCATAAATGCCTGTGGAAGGAGGAGGATGGAGGCAGAAGGCGCTGGAATATGGGGCAGGGGCTGAAGAGCCCCCTGGGGCACATCCTGGGGCTCTACCAGGACTGGCCGGTAGGGAGGTGGAGCCAGATATGGCTCGAGAGCCATACATTGCCGACCCCTGTCTTAAAGAGTCAAAGAGTCAAAGAGTCATAATTTCTAACCCTCCCTTATTAAAATTCTTCTATGCCATCTTACAGTTTCTACTTCTTCATTCCAATTATAGAGAAAGAGGATGTCCTCTCTCAGAACAAAGTCTAATCCTTTATTTATTCCCATGATCTTATCCAGTTGCAACTTCTCTGGGAACTTGTACCTTTTATTCATTCCCTATCTCTTTCTTACACTTATATTCTTTTATTGTGTACTAGTTCCCATTACCTACACATATCCCAATGTGTCTCCTATTGAAAAAAACAACAACAATAACAACTACAAAAATCCCTTTGTCTGACCCTGCTATCCCCTCAAGATGTCATCCTATATCTTGTTCTCTTTCACAGACAATCCTGTAGAAAAGGTTATCTATAACCACTGCCTTCATTTCTCATCCCCTCACGAGCTGACTTCCACCTCTATCAGATACACAACTGAAAATGATCTGCCAAATCCAAAGATCTATTGGTCCTGAATCTATTTGAATTTCATTGGCACCTGGGGGATTAGATAAAATCACCTTTGGAATGGCTAAAGGCGGGGAAAGGATCAGTTTGTCCAGATTCTCAAGGATAACACACAAACCTTTCAAGAAGTGCCGAGATAGTGCTTTTTGAGAGTACTGAGAACAGAGTTTTTTCTTTAACTAACAGTCACTGTGTGAAAGACTAAGCCTTTGGTAACTAAATTCAGAGAGAGTAAGACTGAACTTTTGTACAAATGAGCTTCTTCACTCGAAGAGAAGAGGCTTTAGGTTTGTTACCTAGAACAGAATATGGTTAGAGGATGAAATTTCTTACAAAGTAAAAACAAATATAAGATCGATATTAATTTTCAAGAAATTAGATGATGATCTAGGGAAGGAAACTGAGAAGTGACCATAAAGGTAGGAGAACCAAGAGAGAACAGTTTCAGGAAAATCCAGGGAGGAAAGAAAATAGAAGAGCTAGAAGTAGTCAATATTATTAAATGTCCCTTTCTCTAAGCATGATTGTTCTCTACAGCTCATTTCTAATACCCTTTCTCTCTTTTTACAGTCTCTCTCTAAGTGATCTCAAGAGACCCCTTTGATTCAAATATTAGCTCCGTGCAAATTATTCCAAACTCTGTAAATCTCGCCTAGTTATCTCCTTTCCTTCAGATCTACATCACCACCTGCCAACTGGATATTTCTCTTGTATGTCTCAGAGACATTCCAAATTCAACATGGTCAAAGCTTTTCTTCATAATCCCACCACCACTCCAAACATATGCTGAGGGCATCACTATCCTTCTAGTTACCCAGGTTCATGGAATCATTCATCCTTGACTTCCTTCTTCCTCAACCCTCTTCCCTATATCCAATGCTCAAATCTTGTCAACTATTCCTCCACAATATCTCTCATGCTTGTCTCTTCTCCATTCACAATGTCAACCTCTTAGCTAAGGTTCTTATAACTTCTCTCCTAGAATGTCCTACTAAGTTACTTTTCCAATTTACAGTTTCTTCTCTTTCTAATCCATCTTTCACCTGGTACTAAAATCATCTACCTAAGGGGTAGATCTGATTATTTTGGTCCCATGTTCAGAAATCTTCAAACTCCTCATTATAATACAATATGACTCCAAATTATCTTTCCAGATGGATTTTCTATTTCTCTATTTCCTCCTTATCTACCAACCTCCAAGACATCCCTCTTCCTCAATGAGTTCAGTATCTGGCTTACGGTCTCCCTCTCCATCCTAATTCTTGCCCTTATAATAAAGGACTTCAGCATACATATCAATGATCCACTCATATATACCAACTCCCAAGTCCCCCAGCCTACTCATCTCCTATGACTTGCTTCTCCACTCTGAGTTACACACAGGGATGACTATATTCATGATTTGGCTGTCACCCATAAGTGTTCTTCTTCCAAGTTCATAAACTCTGAAATTCATTTATCTGTCCATAATCTTTACCATTCCATCATTCCTGTTTTAAAAACCTCTCACTCTGTTCTTCGCCCTTACCATGACCCCCAATCTCTCCATTCTTCAGCATATTCCCACACTATCACCTCTATACTACCTATACCCCTTTGCCTTTCTCAAATCCTCAGTAAGCCAGTTCAACTCTCCACTACCCTTCACTCTCCAGTCTCTTGTCCCTTTACTTTGTCCCCAGTTATGCCTGGGTTACTATCAAATTTCTTTCCTCCTTCTCACATGCCATTCAATGGAGCTGAGGGAAATCACTGAATTGTGCTGAGAGGGTCCACTACAAGTTTATTCTATCTAATCTATAATCAAGCTCTCACTACAGCAAGGCAGTTATGCTATGTCTCTTTCATCAATTTTCTAACCCACCCCCCAAAGTAGCTGTTCCAAACCTTCTTCTCTCCTCAAACTGTTCATGAGATGTTCTCCTCCCGGCCTCTCTCCTGAAGCCTTTACCTCACGTAAAACTGAGGTCATTTGCTAAGTTCTCCCTCTTATCCCTTTATTCTATTCTCACAATACCTACCCATCTTCCCCAAACTGTCTTTGATGAAAAACTGACCTTTTTCCCCCCCAAAACGAATCATTTTATTGCTTTGCTTACGTACTCTATATTTTCCAGTAAAGCATTCCACTCTTATCTTTCTGTATCTACTGGTTACTTCTCTGCTGCTTCCAGGTATGTTTATGTCTCCCCCATTCTTAAAAAAAAATCTTAGCTTGAGCCTACTATCCCTGCTAGTTTTCATCCCATATCTCTCCTCCCCTTCTGCATTAAAATCCTTGAGAAAATAATTTACCATTTGTGTCACCATTTCCTCTCATCTTTCTCTCTTCCAAACCTTCTGCACTCCAATTTCTAACCTCATCAATGAGGAGAAAGCATGAGGGTGTAGATGGGTGGAAAGCAATCATTACCCTCTGTCTCAAGGAATTGGAGCCCTTAGAATTCCAGCATCTGGGACAGAGTCAGTCACATACTGAGCCAAAATAATCTAATGCCTGTTCCTCAGACTGAGCATCTCATCTCCTGTCTTTGTGCCTTTGTACTACCTATCACCCATGCCTAGAATATCTCCTCTCTCCTCATCTCTACCTCTTAGAACTCATAGTTTCCTCCAAGGGAGTCCAGGTATGCCATCTTCCACATATCGATTTCCTTGAGTTCTTCCTCCCACCAGTTTTAGTGTGTTCTCTATCCCCAAGATGCTTTGCATTTCTTTATCTGTTTTTATCTTGTAATCTGGAGTAAAAGATAGGCTTTTTGAGGAAAGGAAATATTTCCTCTTTATGTTTGGATCATCAGGATCTCAAAGATTTCCTGGCACATAGAAAATATTCAATAAATATTTGTTGAATTGATGCTGAAAACATGACACCGTTCCCTGAATTAAGTAGGTGTCCAATAAATTTACTGAATTGAATTCATGAACTTTAAACAGAGAGAGAGAGAGAATCTTTGCTATACATCACTTTCATGGCTTTACCTTTTTTGGGGGGCTTCTTTTCATCAAGTTGCATGTCCTGTAGATTAATACTCTCTTTGACAGTGGTATTCTCTTCTTCTAGGGGAGCCATTATGTTTTTTCTTTTTCCAAGAATTGGCTTTTACCTACTGAAAGAAGACCACCATTCATTATCAGTGTAATTAATAGAACTTTCTAATAATTGCATTCTACATCCCTGGATCTGTCATTAAGAATCCATGTCAACAGGCACCCTACCCTATAACTTGGTACCATTTCTGAAATATTTTGTTAACTCAATTTACTAACAGTAAATCATATGCATTTTACATCAGGCTTTAAATAGGAAAACTACTCACTAGAGGAATTCTGTTCAGAAAAAAGGGAAAAAAAAGTTTAGGTAGCCTCTTGCATGTGCGAGAATTGAAATTCAGTACTGAAACATACTCAAAGCAAAAGGATGCTCTATTGGGTTGGGTTGTTTTTTCTTAGTATGTCTCAGAAGATAAGAAATTTGAAAGTTAGGAAATATGTGACATACTTCAATGTAAAGAATATGGCTGAGAGAATAGCAGCAGATGGATACACAGCAGTGAGAGCAAACTGCAGCCTGTGGGCCCAATGAGGCCCCCTGAAATGTTCTATCCAGCAGCCCGACATTATTCCTAAACTGATGAATACAATGAGTAGGATATGATACAATGAAACTTCAAAAGAGTTGCTTTAGAAACAGACTGGCAGATGAGCATTTCCTTTAGTCCCCTCTTTAAAAAGTTTGCCCATCACTGATATAGGGGAAATGAATAAGCATTTCCTCCCCTTCCCCCAAGTGCCAAGCACTGTGCTAAACAAATGATAAAGATGAGCTCATTTGATCCTCATCTTAACATTGCCTGGTAGGTGCTATTATTATCTCCATATTGTAGTCAAAGAAACGGAGACAAAGAAAAGTTAAATGATTGCCCAGGGTCATATACCTGGTGTTATGCCCCGAGAAGTATCCCAATAAATGAGTCTTGAACCAACAATGCAATATGCAAAGGGACTTTATTGTCTAGCTCGAGTTAGGGTCTCCCACCTAAAGTTGGTGAGGGACCCCTAGCTGTGCTTGGGCTTGAGTTTTTATGGAGTAGTAGTCAGGAGGGGACAGGGTAGAGGAATGTCTTTAGGTTGTGAAATCCTGCAGATAAGGGGAATGTCCTAAGGTATTCTTGTAGATAAGGAGAATATCTGCAGGGAGAAGATCCTGGGGAGAAGGGGAAGGTCTGCAAGGTAGATAAGGTCAGTCCTGGGAGACTGGAGGTCTGTAAGGTTTGGGATTCCAGTGGATAATTCTATTTCACCATAATGTCATATAAGGGTTGGGCCCATAATGTCATACAGGGGTCGGGATTTTTAATTCTGACTCTTTCTAGGTTCCACACTGGTAAGCATCTGGGGTCATATTTGAATTCAGAGCTTCCTGATTCCAGGTCAGGATCCATTGTGCCACTTAAATGTTTATCAGAAATGTGGAGATATTTTCACTTCATCCTTGAGAAATATTCCTTTGTTTGGTTCTGGGCATTTTCTTTCCCTTTTCTGGAATGGTCTCTCTCCTCATCTCTGCCTATTGGCTTATCTGGTTTACTTTATTTCTCAACAAAAATCATACTTTCTATAGGAAACCATTACCAACCTCCCTCAATTCTAGAGCCTGTCTAGTCTGCTCTTCCCTATTTCCTATTCTTATGGCGAAAACCAGGGGAGTTAACTTAAATACTATATGTGGGTTCAGAAGGGTGAGTAGGAGACAGGAATGACAAAAGATGGGGACTTGACAAGTTAGAAATACTGGGTTTAACTGCTAAGGAAAATGTCTGTTGACAGAAGTGACAGTTAGACCTAACCGTCACCCTGCACCATCTAGTCTAGGGGCTTATGGAAACTAGCAAGTAAAGGACAAGAGTTTGTAACAAATTTAATTAAGGGAACTCTGGTAAAGGATGGGAATAGGGGTTTCTACACTTCCAGACTAAGGGCAAACCACAGGGTCAGGGGAGGGACTTATCTACACTGAACTAAACGTAAAGCAGGACAGGGCTCAGAGAATAGCAGGGCTGAAGTGGGCATCCTCACAGCAGAGTCCAGACTCACTCCAGTGATGTTGCAGCTCCTCCAGGACCACTAGCTGTACTCTCTCAGGTGGGTAGATTCTGGGAGCTGACCCAGCCTAAATTAACCTGCAACTCAGACTGGGATTAATAGTCTCTACCAAAATCTCCCACAAGTAGATGTCAGTCTTCCTTCAGGATCCCAGGGAATCAGGGTACAAACTCCACTTCCTCTGAGGTCTCCCAGGGTCAGTTACAACTTGTCCCAACCACCATGGAGTCTGTCTCAGAGAGAGAGAGCTACACTTCCTCCTTCCTCATTCCATTTGGAATTCTCAAGCCCTTCCTGCTAGGTCTCCTAAATAACAATTAAGTAATCCTCCTCACAACACTACTTATCCTGTTTATAACATCTTTGTACATATTAGCTTGCTATAATAATCTCAATTATTATAATTATATCATATTATAATTCTAAATATATAAATATTATTATAAACATGTAAATATTATTACATAAATTATATATTATTCATATAATATACTACATGAATAATATATAAATATTATTATAAATATAAGATATTATATATAATTATAATAATTATAGTTATAATATATTATAATATCATTATTATAATAACAATTATAATAATAATCTCAAGNGATAGATAGATAGATAGATAGATAGATAGATAGATAGATAGATAGATGGATGGATGGAAGGACAGACAGACAGACAGGCAGGTAGACAGACAGATAGACAGATGGACCAACAGATAGATGTATGGATGGACAGACAGATATATGTATACATACATACACACATACATACATACATACATACACACATACATACATACTAATGTGAAAAATAGTATGCTTTGATCAGCATCCTGACCCCGACAGTTCTTTCTCTGGAGGTGGATGGTATTCTTTGTCATAAGAAGGCAGAACTTCTTAATAAAAAGATGTCTAAATGTCGAACTGGCTACATTTTGAGCTTGCCTTTTTTGTTTTGTTTTTTTGTTTTTTTGTTCCCTACCATTGGAAGAGTTCACACAGAGGTGGGATAGTCATCTATAGGAATGGTGTTGGAAGGAATGTCTAAGAGGTTAGAGTCGCACGAATCTTAGTGTACAATTTAAATTCTAAATATTATTATCATTAATTATTTGGCCATGTGAAAGTAATTCTGAGCCTCAATTTTCTTATTTATAAATTGGGGATACTATTTGAATATTTATGTCACAAAGTTATTTGGGGTATCAAATTATATTATATGTTCTTTGTAGGCATCCCTCGATAATGATATTCATGGTATTAGAACTAATATTAATGGGGGCAGTTTGATGTAGCAGTTAGAGAGCTAGCCTCAAAGGCAAGAAGATGTGGTTTCAATTATTGTCCCTAATATATATTTACTGAATGACCCAAGATAAGTCACTCAACCTCTCAGTGTCCTAGGCAAATCTCTGAGAACAAATGTTGAGAGGAGAAAAGGAGAGAAGAGGAGAGGAGAAGAAAGCAAAGGAGATGAGAGGAGAAGAGAGTAAAGGAGAGGAGAGAAGAGAGTAAAGAAGAGGAGAAGAGAGAAGGGGAGAGGAGAGGAAAAGAGGGGAGAGGAAAGAAAAGGAGAGGAGAGGAGGGAGAGGAGAGAAGAGAAGAAAGAAGAGGAGAGATTGATGTGAATTGGTAAAAAGGAGTTTTCTTACCTGGAAGTTTTTTACCAACAAAACCACAGGTTCAGGCCTTCTCCCTATCTCTAAGTGTTATAAATGACTCAGATATACCCATCAGATTTGAAGATAATACATTGGATGCCACTGGATTCAAAACGACCTTGTCAGAGTAGACAGTTGGGTCAATTAGAACAATATACAAGTTTAATGAAGATAAGTGGTCAGTTACATGAAAAGAAAGCTATTCCCAAATACAAGATCAAAGAGATAAGATTACTCATAGTTCATTTGAAAAAAGGTTTAAATGGAATATAAAAACAACAGGAGTCAATAGGGTGCCATGGCATAGCTAGATATCACAGTAGAGAGCCAGACCTGAATTCTAGAGGACTTCAGTTCAAATCTGGCCTCACCCTTTGATTGGATTAAGAACAAGACCCAAGGCTCTTTGGCATAAGGAGAACCCCTCAAGACTTACTGGCTTCTGGGAAGATACTTGCCTCTTGTCCCATGTGACTCAATAGCTTCCAGAAGACTGGTCTGAGGTCAAGTCTGTCCAACCAGGGAGACCCAGAAAAAGTGAGATCACCAGGAGTATAAGTTAGGGATCAAGGAAGCAGCATATGCTTTCTTTTTGTCTTTTCTGGTGGTTCTTTTCCTAGGAACAGAGACACAAGGTGAGCTCAGAGCTCAGATTAGCTAGACACCCAGCCATGTGATTATGTGTATTTTCTTGAAATCTCCAACCTACTTCCACTATTTAATACATAATTATAAATTAGCATATAGCCTCCAAAGAATTTTCATCTTAACAAGTGCTTTCATCAGGTAGGAAGCTCCTAATGAGAAAAGTCTTGGCAGAAATGCAGATCGACAGTTGTTATGCAATTTCCAGTCTTAAGAGTTGTCTACAGGGTGTTCTGGTGGAAATTACAGAAATAGGAATGAATTTCAGTGTAGTAAAAAGTTGGTTTGCAGAGGCTAGCATGACCACATGCTAGAGAACCTTAGAGAGAGATTCTGGAGGAGCAACTACCAAGTGGGCTCTTCCTGTCTTGGAGCTGAGAGAGGAAGGAGCTGATCCCGCTGATGCTGTTTCACCAAGTCTGTGGGTGAGAGAAGGGAAACCTTCTGATTTCTTTGGGAGTACCTTTCCTCACCAGAAAAAACCATCCTGAAGAAGATCCTACAGACTCTCAACTCTGACAAAGAACATCATGATCCAGAGGCAGTTGATGATGGGAGGGTTGAGGGCCAGCCTCAGACCCAGCCCAGCAGGGCTGAACTCCAACATCCAGAGTTCATCTTTTTCATCCTGAGACCTGTCACATCCTGATAAACCAACCAGGGAGGATGTATAGTGTCAGGAAGAATAGAGAGGGCTTTTGAGGTATTGGCCAGAAGCAGGGAGGTGGCAGATAGCATCAAGATCTCCAAGACTCCACCTTGCAGTGGATTTAGAGGGAAGTGAGAGAACTAGTGATTAGGGCATCCTCAATCCTCAAACCTCCCTCCCTCCCTTTCAATTTATCAATAAACCTGTTAGTTTTTTCCAACAACTATTTGGAAGACTTAGTTGCAGCTGGCCCAACTCCCTTTCCAAAACTCCTCTTATTTTCTAATTCCCTACCCTCTGCACACTCTGTCTGAATACTGTTATCAGTAAAGGATGTAGATTGAATGCCTAATACACATCAGACCCACTTCTAGGCATTCAGTGCCATCCTCTCTTCATAATTCTTCCTGGCTGTCAGGTGTCTCCCTCAATCTCTTCCCCAACCAACTGTGCCCTCCCCAATTCCTTTTCCTCCTTTCCCCATGCCAATCAAAATTCTAGTTTCTAGTGCATTCACTTTGGTTTTGATCTGATTAAAGTAATCCACAGTTGGGACTAATGGCGGTAATTCTCCTAAGAGACCTTGGCCACTTGGGAAGAGAATACTTGGATAATAGGATGATTGTGTTTAAAGCTCAGAGAGACCTTAGCAATCAACTTCAATCCCCTCATTTTACAAACAGGGAAACTGAGATACGGGTTGTTTAAGCTGGTTGCTCAAGGTCACAGAGGTAATAAATATCAGAGCCAGAATTCGAAGTCAAATTCTCTGACTCCAAATCCAAGGCTCTTTTGACTACACCACAATGTCACAAAGGAGCCAATTCACGAAACAAAAGTTTATGCTTTGGAATGAGTGTCAGATATGTTTGTTGGGTTTTTTAAACCCTCACCTTCCGTCTTAGATTTCGTACTGTGTATTGGTTGCAAGGCAGAAGAGCGGTGAGGGCTAGGCAGTGGGCATTAAGTGACTTGCCCAGGGTCTAGGAAGTGTCTGGGGCCGGATTTGGACACCTGAACCTCCCCCATCTCTGGGCCTGACTCTCCATCCACTGAATCACAAAGCTGCTCTGGATATGCTTTTAATCAAGTCATTTTAGATTATCTTCTCTCTCAAACAAGTTCCCTCAATTCTTTTTACTTATTCCCCAAGGAAGGAAAGTACAAGGAATCAGCATGGCACTACTGATCCACCCTCACCTCTCCCAGAGGACCGGTCCAATCCAGGGCTTAGCCAATCTGTCATTAATTTGGAAAGAACATGGGGATGGGAGAACTAAGTTCAGCCATAAAAGATTAAGGACAAACCTAAAAAGACAAAAATAAAAGACAAACCTGAAGGAGAATAAAATGTTGATTCTTGTTCCTTCCACACTGAAGACCTTCTCACCATTATACAGGATTCTAGAGGCAAACAGATAATCAATCATGTGATACCCCAGATTTCATCAGAGATACTTTGGCCTTCATTCTTGAAAGTTAAAACTTTTCATTTTGCTTTGTAGTTAATTTTTAACTTCACTCCAATTCTTTTGACCGATTAACTGAGCTTTCATATTGATGCTTGGACTTTGTTTGGATGGCCATTATATTTCTAAATCATATAATATTTCTAAATATAAATCAATAAATATCTAAAATGAGCATTTTTTCATGTGGTACTATAATAATAAGTAATATTTCTATGGCACTTTCAAGTTTGCAAAGTGCTTATACATTTGCTATCTCAATTTATGCTCACAGCCTGGTGAAATAGGGGCTACCATAATCTCCGATTTGCAGATGAGAAAACTAAAACTGAAAGAGATTGAAATGGATCACTCTACTGGTAAGAGGCTGAGACAGGATCTGAACTCAGGATTCCTAACTCCAAGGCCCCTACTCTATCCACTGAACTACCTAGCTTTAAACTAATTCACAGGGGTGCAGCTGGGTGATCAGTGGATTGAGAGTCAGGGCTAAAAATGGGAGGTCCTAGGTTCAAATCTAGCCTCAAATACTTCCTAGCTGTGTGACCTTGGGCAAGTCACTTAACCCCCCATTGCCTAGACCAGTGATGGGCAAACTTTTTAAAGAGGCCAAAGGAAAGGAAATGCTCATCTGTCAGTCTGTTTCTGAGGCAACTCTTTCAAAGTTTCATTGTATTGTATCCTACTCATTGTATTCGTCAGATTAGGAATAATGTTGGGAGGTCAGATAGAACATTTCAGGGGGCCCCATCTGACCCGCAGGCTTTAGTTTGCCCATCACTGGCCTAGACCTTTCTTCTGCATTAGAACCAATACACAGTATTGATTCAAAGACAGAAGGTAAGAGTTTAAATTTTTTTTAATTAAAAAAATTAAAAACAAAACAAAAACTCATTCACTGCACTCCTTTGCAGTGGTGGTAGAGTCCATCTGGTTTGTCAGTAGGCAATCAAACTTTAATCAGGCCCTTAAACTTGAGATAAGACCACAACAAATTACAAGAGGTTGAGGTGGGCAATGGAAGGAAGACCCATGTGTTCAAAGCCATCCTTTTGGGAACTAGAGATCAGTGATAAGGGAGAAGGAGTTACAGCTGCCGAAGCAGATAGCTAACGTCTTAAGAAAAGAATTCTCAGCTTCGAGGTGGAAAGTATTTACAACAGCCTGAAATATAATTTCTAGAATGACCCAGTAGAAGTGGTCAGAGACAAGTCTTATTCTATGGCTTTATGAAGAAAGATCCTGTTTGTTCCCACCACTTCTAGACCTTCAAGGAAGGTACGTGTGCCCCTGACTGGTGCTCTTATGAGTTCTGAGGAATTGAATCTTGGGCTTTTCTGAGTCCAGATTCTACACTTAATCCCCTGTACCACCTAGCTGACTAGCATGCAATGCTTAATATTGGCGAGCAGCTTCAGCCTCCTCATTCTCCTAGACCTCCAGGGTCGTCTTCTAGGATCGATGGGCACGTAATAGTTTTAGGACATATAAACCTTTTTGTTGAGCTGAAAAAGGAATGCAAGCCCAACTCCCTCATGCTTGATCAGTACTTCCCACTTGATTGGTCAGCAGGGTTAGGTCTAGGAATTCTATGGTTCAGGTACTGGAATGTGGGATCTGGTGCAAAAGGGAACTCAGAGGCAAATTTAAGTTTGATGTCAAGAAGAAGTTTCCTACTATTTAGATTCATTCACAAGTTCCCAAATTATCTTTCTTCCATTTTCCCACTTTAAGCACAAACTAGATGACTCTTTGTCACATATATTATAATTGCAATTCCTTGTTTGGTTGGGTGGCTGCTAAGATGCACTGTTAAGTCTATCCTTTGCTCCTGATTCTGACTCCTGGGGCCAACACAGACCTGATCCATCTTCCATCTGAAAGCCTATCAAAATGCTCATTGCTATCACGTTCTCTTGGAGTCTTGGGTAAGCAGCTGATTCTTTCAACTGATTCAAATAGGTCCTCTCTGACTCTCTGCATATCTCTCCATCTCTCTCTTTATGTCTCCTCCTTCCTTCCTTTCCCTTTCCTTCCCTCCCCAATTTTTCCAGGTTATAGACTTTGGCTTTTACATCATCTTCAGTTTGCAATAGAGCCCTCCCTTCTTTACTTTAGAAGAGTGGCCAACATTTAGAAAGCCTTTACTACACGCCAGATACTTTTTGAAGTGGTTTACAAATATTATTGTATCTGATCCTCACCATAACACTGGGAAGGAACTGTTATTATTACCCCCATTGTTTGCAAATGAGGAAACTGAGGCAAACAGATTATGTGACTTGCCCAGGGTCACATAGTCAGTAAGTGTCGGAGGCTGGATTTGAACTCGGCAAGAGGAGTCTTCTTGATCCCAGGTTATATCAGGCTTCTGTTTCTGGTAAGAATAAAAAAGAACTGGGGCAGCTGAGTAGCTCAGTGGATTGAGAGTCAGGTCCTAGGTTCAAATCCGGCCTCAGACACTTCCCAGCTGTGTGACCCTGGGCAAGTTACTTGACCCCTATTGCCTACCCTTACCACTCTTCCACCAAGGAGCCAATACACAGAAGTTAAGGGTTTAAAAAAAATAAAATAAAGTGTGAAAATTTAAAAAAGAATAAAAAAGAATGAAAAAGAACTGCGACACGTCATCTGAACTTGACAGGATGGGCAATGTTCCAGACTCACTGTCCCTCACTTCTTCAGAGAGAAAGGTGTATTTCCCATTGTGTCCTTGGGGACAAGCCTTGTCTGACCCACTGTATGTGAGCTGCTATGAACATAGTTGCATGTGTGTGCATATAGGCACGTGTGTATGTGTGTCTCTGTGTGTCTATACGTGTGTGTTGCCATATGTCTATATGTCTGTGCATCTATATGTGTATGCATGGCTGTATATGTGTGTCTACATGTATGTCTCTCTGTGTGTATGTATGTCTATATATGTATGTGTGTCTGTATGTCTCTGCGTGTGTGTGTGTGTGTGTGTGTGTGTGTGTGTGTGTGTGTGTGGCTTCTGGATCCCTTTATCTGCTGCCTACGAAGGTCTACAATAAAAATCCCAACTCTGAGTGGTGGCCAGCCATTGCTGCAGTTGCTCAGAGACAGAATCTTCAACTTAAGAGGGGAATTGATGGCATATCATCTTTCTGTGTCCTCTTTCCACACTCCCAGGCAGTGATTAAGAAAACGATTAGCAAACAGTGTTTCAAAAGGTATCAGATCATCTCTTTTAGACATTAAGAGAGAGAAAAGGATATTTGTTATCATTTGATGATGGTTCCTTCCATGGGAAATCACTTTCTTCGATACTGTGGGAAAGTCAAAGTGGATTCACTCAAAGCATGCTACCTTGTAGCCACTCTACTAAAAGGTTAGTTATTGTGGCCATCCCTGTGTCCAGGTAAACACCAGTGGCTGCTGGGAATGTTGCATCATCCTGGTTAAGTGGAAAAGAGAGATCAGTCTTGCATAAGAGTGTTCTAAAAGAAATCCAGCTTAAGATCTCAGAAAGCATTTTTGGCTATCTTCTCCTTAGTCTAAAGTTTTCTCCTCTTGGCCAAATATATTAAGATAACCAACTATAACCTGAGGGGTTGCAGTACAGGCCCCTTACCAGAAAGACTATTGCATAAGGAAAGTAGGTTAAAGGATTATGTGCAAAACAGATTCCGAAATATTGATGCCACTTTACTAGCTGTGAGTGTCCTCGGATGATTCCTAGCTGTGTGACCTTGGACACTTAAAATCTTCTAATCAGTCAACTAGGGATAATAGTAGCACCTACTTCACAGAGCTGCTGGGAATATCAAATAAGAGAGCATATGCAGAATCTTTGGCAAACCTTAAGGTGCTACATGAATGCTAATTATTCTTTTTTTTTTTTAATCCTTAACTTCTGTGTATTGGCTCCTTGGTGGAAGAGTGGTAAGGGTGGGCCATGGGGGGTCAAGTGACTTGCCCAGGGTCACACCGCTGGGAAGTATCTGAGGCCGGATTTGAACCTAGGACCTGACTCTCAATCCACTGAGCTACCCAGCTGCCCCTAATGCTAATTATTCTTGTTGAATGACAATTTAAAAATAAAACTGAGTAGTTGATTGATCAACCGTTTTAGGAAGGACCAAAGGGACTGCCTTCCACGAATTATCAGTGATATGTTTTTGTAGTGTAAACTAGCACAAAAAGAAAACACATTTGAATATTAGTTGGATTGATTCACACACACCAAAAGAATAAAGGTGAGGACTTTTTTTTAATGAAAAATGGATAGAATAAAGAAGGGAAAACTAGTAAGAAGACCGAATAATCCACATGGATGATAATTAGAGTCTATATTTGAACGGTGCCTAGAAAGGAATAGAATGGAAGCTCCAACTCCAATATATGGCAAAGGGGTAGGTGATGTGAGAAATATCCTCAGGCACAGTGGAGAGAGGCAGAGGAGCAGCCCCTTCTGACACCCATGCCATAGATTCACCAAATGGTTCTAGGGCAGTGATGGGCAAACTACGGCCCTCGGACCAGATGTGGCCCCCTGAAATGTTCTATCTGGCTGGGCGACATTATTCCTAATCTGAAGAATACAATGAGTAGGATATAATACAATGAAACTTTGAAAGAGTTACCTGAGAAACATGATGAGCATTTCCTTTCCTTTGGTCCCCTCTCTAAAAAGTTTGCCCATCGCTGCTCTAGGGAGTTGATCAGAACTAAGTGGGGGCAAATCCGAGCATATTCAAGTACCAGAAAAAAAAGTGGGTGGTGGGAAATCATATCTGGAGTCCACGTGGAGAATAAAGCAGATAGTCATTGGGGCTCTACATGGTGTAATGAGGAACTGTCCTAGAGGGATGTTAGATGCTACAACCCACCTAGGAACTCCCCAGGGCCAGTGAAGCACAAAACCTCTTGGCTTATGGAAATAAAGTTTATTTTAAAAAGGAAATAAGGGAAATTGGTAGGTAGGACCCTAGCACTATTCAAACTAACTCCACCGAACTTCTGAGTCTCCTGAGTAAGGAGGGCCTTTTGTTTCTTCTGTGGGACCTGCTTACAGCTCTCTGTTCCACCTAAAAAAAGCCCCAACACTATCTGACTCGATCTCAATCTTTCCACTAGTGATTACCAAAAGAAAGGGAACAGCCTGGGTTTGGCTGCACTAAGTAACCCAAAGTCCAGATGAAAAATCTTTGGATTTCCTTAACCCAAGAGGATTCCTGGCAGATGGACCACTGGCAGATGATCTTTGTACTCAGGGAAAATAGTTTCCTCCAAATAAATCCTCTACATAGAAGTCAAAGATTTCTCCACGAAATCTTGACTCTCCGGGGAAAATCTCTTAGAGCAAAACACTCCTTCAGCTTGGTATAAATTCAGGCAGACAGTCAAAACCTACTTCCAGCTTGGTAAAAACCCAAGAAGGAAGCAATTCAGTTATTTTCAGTTCAGACTCCCACAATTCCTTTTCCTTCCTAGCATCCTCCCCCAGGGCTTGTATCAAAATTCCTTTCTTTTAACTAATCCTAGATACGAGTCTGTCCCTACCTTATATTCCTACAATAGTCCTGCTTTGGACATATGTCTGAGTTTTTGGAAAGACCTGAGAAATATTCCCAGGTTTCCAGTATTTGGAATCCATGTTCATTGGGGAAAGGGAGCCACTGACCAGTTTTTCATCATAGAATGTTTATGTGAACTCATGATCATCATAACCATTCATTTCTCTTTGGTTTTTGCTATAAAAGAAAAGGATGGAGAAGGGCTAGGTGGGGATGTTTCTTCCTATGAAGGCCCTTAAGCCAAACCAGAGAGATATCATGGCGAATATGTAGGTGTGGATGTGTGTGTATGGCAGAAAAGTGGGGAGACAGGAGTTTCCAGTGGAAATCTATCAGTGGCTCTCTGTTATATGTGAGGGGGTACATGTACATACTTTGTGTATTTGCAAAGGAACATCATGCTGTTTTTTTGTGTATATTTGTGTGTAGCATCCATGCAAATTTTCAAGGAGATATCCAAGTGTCTCTCCTTACTATTATACCTCTCTCCCCAACATATCATGTTCATTACCTTCCCCTTTCTATCATTACTTTTCTTTGGTTAAATGGGAAGCTGGGTGGTACAGTAGATAGAGCACCAAGCCTGAGGTCAGGAAGATCTTATTTCAAAATCTGACATCAGACATTAGCTGAGTGACCCTGAGCAAGTCACTTAACCCCTATTTGCCTTAGTTCCTCATCTGCAAGATAGGGGGATATTGGAGAAGAAAACAGCTTCAGTATCTTTGCCATTAGAAACCTCTTGGACTGGTCCACGGGGTCATGTATAGTTGGACATGACTGAATGAATGAACAACAATAACAGATGCATACAGAATAAGAGAATAATAGATTAAGATAGAATAATGAAAAAGAGAGAGTCCTTGCCCTCCAGTGGCTCATTCATTCTTTTGTGGGATAGGTTGTGGTAATGGCGTATATAGCAATAACTATGATAGAAGGCAGGATGCTATAAATGGGTTTTTTTTATTAATTTTATTTTTTCAATTACATCTAGAAACAACCTTTGACAACTGCTTTCTGACACCTTTTGATTCAGACTCTCTCTCTCCCTCCCTCTTCCCCAAGGCGGCAAATAGTCCAACACAGGCCATACCAGTGCCTTTATCCAATACATATTTCCATATCCCCCATGTTGTGAGTGCAAAACATACTTTTAAACTGATTCCATAATTATCTGAATACAAGTCTTTCGGCAGAATGGAGACAGGGGTCTGGAAAGCAGATTAAAAATAACTTCACCATCATATTGGCTAAATTACTAAATTCAGGGTGATGGAAACAAAGAAAAGGAATTTTTTGAAGGTCCAAAAGTACAGGGGTTGACTAGGATGATATAAATGTTGAAAAAAGTTCCAGAAAGAATAAAAGGGTAATGTGACAAAATTGAAAAATAAGAGCTCATATCCAATGAGGTAGAGATGTACTCCTGTTAAAGATAGCACTTGGAATGGATGATAAATTTCAAAAGATGGAGTCACTTACAGACCAGGAGAAGAACATGGGTAAATGTGGGAAGTCAATAAGAGAATAGATAAAAATCTGAGACTCCTCTTTTGACCCCTTTTGTGATCCTTGTGATTTCTTGTTGAAAAGTATTGTGGCCTTATTAAAAGCTTTAAGTTCCTATCAAACCTGAATTTAAAGGGTTAACACTGTTCCCCTTTGACCAGGAATGCTGCAGCCTGGTATAGCCAAGGCCAAAATCTTAGCGGGGGACAATTCGACCCTGAGAGGGATACTCCCCAACTTGGCTTCCTGATAAGAAGCCAGTCAAAATTCAGCCTTGGCCTTGGTCTATTCTGAAGCCAATGTTTTGTGTTTTGATGTGACATAATATATAACTTCTATGCATCTGCAAAGTTTCAGGGGGGTTCTTTTGTGTGAAATGAGTCTTGAAATATATATAATAAACTCCATGCTCCTAGAGCCAGAGCTGGAAGCATGAGGTAAAAGACAACTCCCTTGTCCTGTCCTTATTTCCTTATCAACTAAACTGTCCTTATCAGATTATCAGAGATGATAAAGAGACCTCCACAGGTAAATCCAAAGGGAGTGTAGAAGAGAAACAAGAATAAGGTATATATAGGGCAAAATCTAGTTTTTCTGAAATGGAAAATATGTGAGAGAATCTCATTTGAAGTGGACCTAGAAAGTTGAGTTGAATATTGGCCCTAAATGGCCTTAAATGCCAGTTTGGGAATATATCATTTAATCTATAGGCAATGGGGAGCCAAAGATGATTTTTATCATGATGTTTATGAAATGTCATGTATTTTAACTTTGCTGAAACTAGCTTTTCTTTTTCACCAACAAAAGACACAATGATCAGAATTGGTGTGTAGAGAATGAGTGGAGAGGCACAAACTCTTCTCCCTCAATTATCACTTTAGTTTAGTCAGATTTTTTTTTAATTTTTTGGGGGAGAAAAAAACCATTCACTCCTGGCTCCTTTGTGAATAGTTAGAGCTTGGTGGGCAGTATGTGACCTAATGTGTCACTTACATATCCAAGGACCAGGTTTTGGGAGGAATTATTCTGAAGGTCACCCAAGCTAGGCCCGTGTCTCCCTGATATCCATGCCATCAATTCTGGAGAGGAGGGAGCCACAGGCCTGGGAAATTGTAGTCCCTTTTGGCATTACTTCAATTTCTGACCATTTAACCTCTCATGAACTTCTTTCACCTGTTTCAACATCTGCCGTCCCTGGAATCGAGGTCCCTCAGACTCCTTCCAGACACAACTCCTACCCCACTAACTCAGAAGGACCCCAAGAACAGAGTCCTTTGAGGCATATGCAGGTTCTTCAGGCTGAAGAGGAGTCTCTGAAGGTTCCAGACCTCCCCCCCCCCCCAGACATTGCTAGGAAAAGGGAAAGAGGTACTTAAACATACTTTCTTATTTTTGTTTTTCACTTGTACTCAGAGACCCAGGTGCAGAAGCCTCAGGCAAAGATGACACCCAGAGATCCTCAATGGACAATATCTATGGGGATTGAGAGCTAAAGGGGTGATTTCCCAGAGACTCATTTTTGAGACCTTTTTAAATATCCCTTTGATCCACTAAGATTGTTCTTGACTCTGACACCGACCTGATTCATATCCTCTTAAATTTTCTCATGTATCACAAATAGATCAGACATTAGCAACCTGCACTGGGATCACATACTTTCTTTTTCTATTACAGGGAGAATTTCTTCTGGCATTTCATTAAAATAATTATTATCTTCTGAGCCCTGGTTGTTTTCTCAGCTCTCTGCTGATTCAGGATTTACAACCTGCCTGCCTGTTATTTTTCAAGATCCATTACCATGAGACATTCTCTTCTTTCCATGTTTTTCCTTCCACTTCTGCATCTGCCATTCTCTGTGTTGCAAGCAAAAAAGCTTCCCTGCTTCCAACAAGTCATCCATGATGTCTTCAGAGGTGGGGACCTGATCATTGGGGGATTTTTCCCCCTGTATTCAGTTGAGGCAAACATTTTCACAGGTTTAGAACATCCTCAAAAGGCTTGTAATCATTTTCAGTAAGTGAATATTCTTGTTGTCTTACTTTTAAGGAATTGCTTTTTTCCGGTGAGTCTAAAAGGTGTTGATAGAAAACAGGAGCACCACCATGGTCTGGGGATACCACACTTTGCCTATGATTTTCACTCATTTGGTTTACTTCATCTCACAGTTTCTGGAGCGTGTGCCCAAAAGAAAGACAAACAGAGAAGTAAAAGATATTTAAAGAAAGACAGCTAAACAGAAAGAGAAAAAGGAGATACACAGAGTGAAAGAGGAAGAGATAGAGGGAGGGAGGGAGGGATGGCAGGAGAGAGAGAGAGAGAGAGAGAGAGAGAGAGAGAGAGAGAGAGAGAGAGAGAGAGAGAAGGAAGGAGACTCTCTCCTCAGACCAATACCATCTCTGTAGCTATAAAGGGAGCTATAGAGTATTGACTGAGGGTGGAATTGAGGAGCCTCTGCCACTATTAATTCTGCCTTGCCTTCTACCATATTAAAATGGGTCAATTGAGATCATGAAGATTAGAGGCCACAGGAATGAGGTGGTACCACCTATTTCTCTGCTTCTAAGCAATGTGCCTTCCTTTTACTCATCCCTGTTTGAAGTTAGCACTGCTTTCTGCACTGATGCCAAGTTGGGCACTTCCATATGACACAGATAGAAACAAAAGCCTTATCATATATTCCACATTTCTATGTTTATCAAGGGCGTCTAGCACAATTAGAATGATTTCTCAAGCATCTAGTAGTTATTAAGTATCTACTCTATGCCAATCACTATGCCCAGTCCTGTGGGTACATATAAAGAAATGCTAAAAACATGGTCCTTGCTCTTGAACTCACAATCCACTGGGAGGGAAGGCATGCAAACACCTAAGTGTACCCAAGATATACACAGGACAAATCGAGGATCATTTTAGAGAGAAGTACCAAGATTAAGGAGGGCTGGGAAAGGCCTCTTGCAGAAAAGGAAACTTGAAGGAAACCAGACAAGCCAGGAGGTAGAGCTGAGGAGACAGAAAGCTGCAGGCATGGGACACAGCCAGTGGATATCCTTGGATTGACGAGATGGAGCCTTATGTAAGGAAACCAAGGATGTCAGTGTCACTAGATCCCAGAGGACACGGAGCAAATGAAAGTGTGAGAACATTGGAAAGGTAGAAAGGGCCACTTTACAGAAGTCTCAAAATCCAAAGGCAGGATTTCTTACTTCATTTTAGAAATAGTTGGGAGCCACTGGAGTCTATTAAGCAGAGACATGCCTAGAGTTGCCACTAGGAGAGGACGTAAGGGTTTAAAAAATACATCTGCCTAAAAGCGAGTACAGAGGACTGAGCTCAACATTAGAAATACAAAAGCAACAAAAACAAAATACTCTAAGCCCTTTTCCAAAAGGGCTTACATTCTACCAGAGTGTCTGATATTCTACCAAGTATGGAAAAGAGTTTTGGAATGGAAATCAGGAGGAATGTGGGTTCAAATCCTGCCTCTGATATGAAGTGCTGAGTGACCAAGAACAAGCAAATAACTGCTCTTCTTTGAGTCCCAGTGCCACAATGGTAAAACGAGAATAATACTACATGTGGTACCTGTCTCGTGGGGCTGTTTTAAGACTCATATTAGGCCTTATGTCTGAGGCATCCCATAAATTACTGTGGTTATTATCTTTCTCTGACATTTCTAGAATTGCATTATGGAAGGAAATGGAGACTACCTAACTTTTTGTGTGTGAATTTTTTTTAAACCCTTAACTTCTGTGTATTGGCTCCTAGGTGGAAGAGTGGTAAGGGTAGGCAATGGGAGTCAAGTGACTTGCCCAGGGTCACACAGCTGGGAAGGATCTGAGGCCAGATTTGAACCTAGGACCTCCCGTCTCTAGGCTTGACTCTCAATCCACTGAGCTACCCAGCTGCCCCCTTGTGTGTGAATTCTTAATAACCGCCACCAACATCATTTAACTAAACAAGTGCATTAAACAAATTATGGGCAAAACCACAAACTCCCATTGTTTACAATTTGTTTAAAAATATGTAAATTATATATGTGTGGTAATATAAGCATCCCCTGCTAAAAAAAAAACCAAAATAAAATAAACAGGGGCACGACATAGTCAATCATACTTTAAGAAAACAAATTAGAAAACTGAATAGAGTGTGGGTTGGAGTGAGAAGAGATAAGGGGTGAGCAGACCAATAGGAGACCCTTGTAAATAGCCCAGGTGTGAGGTAATGAGGACCAGAATCAGTATAAAAGGTTGTGGAAATGTCAAAATAAAGAAGGAGGCATAAAGGAGAGATTTTCTGTGGAAGGAGACAACAGGAATTGGCAACTAATACAATATGGGAGTGAAAGAGAATGAGGAGTCGATGACTTCTAAGTTGTGAGGCTGTGTCTGAGAGGATGGGGGCACCATCAAAAGGAATAGGGAAATTAAGAAGAGGGTAGAGTTTTAGGGGAAAGATATCGAGCTATAGTTTGAGTGTTTTGAGTTTCTAATATGTCACATGTGAACTAAACTAATCTGGCCTCTGTACTATTGGCCTTTTAATGCCAACTCTAGGACCTCCATCTGAAACTCATTGTTCTTGGGTGATTTTCCCTTGTTTTCCAACACTCTCTCCTTTTCTTCACTGCAGATGGATGCACAAAAATTACCAACAGGTCTTGGCCCTGGTGTTTGCTGTGGAAAATATCAACCAAGATCTCAACCTGTTACCCAACATTACCTTGGGGTACCAGCTCTTTAACACCTACCACAGTGATGAGAAGACCTTGGAGAGCTCCCTGAGGTGGCTAACTGGCCAAAGTCAGGCCATACCTAATTACAGCTGTTGGGGTCAAGATAAGTCCCCCGCTGTCATTGGAGGGGCAACATCTCCATTAGCTGTCCAGATGGGATCTCTACTAGAGCTCTACAAGTTTCCACAGGTGCAAACTATTAAACTCAGCATCTCAAATCTCTATCCTTCTCAATTTCTTCAAGAAACTGAGAGACCACTAGGGAAGCATAATAATTGTGCAGATTTCCTTTATATATGTGTACAGTAGATAACTTCAGAGGGCTCGTCCTACTTTAAATGCTATGTTTCTGTAAAGCTCAGACAACATGGAAGATAGTAGAACTATTCCTGAACATTTCCAAGATCTTGTGATCAGAACAAAATGAGAATTATTCAATTTTATGAGTTATAAAGACTGGTAGCGGGGGCAACTGGGTGGCTCAGTGGATTGAAAGTCAGGCCCAGAGTCGGGAGGTACTGGGTTCAAATCTGGCCTCAGACACTTCTCAGCTGTGTGACCCTGGGCAAGTCACTTGACTCCCATTGCCCAGCCCTCACCACTCTTCTGCCTTCAAACCAATACCCAGTATTGATTCTAAGACGGAAGGTAAGGGTTTTAAAAAAATAATGGTAGAGATAATTTAGACTAGGACTTCTTAATATTTTCTATATCATGGGCCCTTCTGACAATCTGATATAGCCTCTGGATACTTGAGAATGTTTTAAAGCATAAAATAAGACTCACATAATTGTACTGATAATCAATCATATTAAAATTTTGTCAATTCAAAAGTTCACTGACCCCAGATTTTTAAAAAATCTTGATCTAAACCAATCTCATTGTTTTATATGAGTGGGATGTGATTCAGGTAGAGTAAATCATAGAAACACAGGAGCATTGATTTTTCAACTGAGAGGAACATTAGAGACCATCTAGTTCAACACTGTCATTTGACAAATGAGGAATCAGGTGCAGGAATTTAAGTGAACTGTTCAAATTCCCAGAGAAAATAATTTACTGGGTTTGGGTTCAGATCTAGACTGTCTGTGTCCAAATCCCACACTCTTTCCATTTGCCTATATAAATGACTTATTCAGTCTCCCAATAGGTAGGTTTTAGCAGAAGTGAAGTCAGGATTCAAGCTCCATGAGAGCAAGTCCATTACTCTTCTCATCATACAGGTGTATTCATTCCGGTTTGTTTTTCAGCCTCTACTCTGAAATGAGTTTGTTGTTGTTTGGTAGAAAAATCCATCATTTTTCTTGAAAGAAATATTATGTATAAAATGACAACTTAGCCCTGAAGAGTCTACATAGCCATGGCAAAAATGTACGCGCATAAAAGAAGTGTGGAAGAGTAAGACCAAGGAATTGTGGTTTGGAGGAAACTTTCGCTTCTCAAATGTTTTGGTCTTGAAACATTATCCCTGAAAGATATTACTCTGCTGGCAAAACACTGAGCACAGGACCAAGAATATTGAAGTACCAACTTAGAATAAATTGAAAATGATCATCATAGCATGGGCCACAGAGTCATGCAATTTTCAGAGACAGCAACTTCTGAAGACCATGTACAAGTCAAAGAGGATTGTGAAATGTGTCTAACTTAACAACTATGAAACCTTGAAATAACGGAAATCAAATGGCAAAAAAGCATCCATTTTATCATTAGCAACAAAACTTACAACCGAGTCACGCAGTTTTGTTTTCTCCTGTTCTGTTATGGAAAAATTCCAGTGATACATGAAATCCTAAAGATGATTGTCATTTTCTCGGGCATTTGATTCAATAAATTATTACATTATTAATTCCAACAAGCGTTCCAAATATGACTTCTGTGAGAAGTTAGGCCATGAACTTCTAACCTAGAGACAGGCAGGAATTGTCTTTCTGCATTTCCTTGTATCCTCAGTGCTTGGTATAGTGACCAGCACATAGTAGCCACTTAATAGGGACAACTAGATGGTGCAGAGGAGAGAGTGTTGAGCTCAGAGTCAGGAAGAACTGAGTTCAAATACAGACTCAGACACTAACTAGCTGTGTGATGCTGGACAAATCATTTATCTGTATTTGCTTCAATTTCTTCATCTCTAAAGAAAGAAATGACAAGCCATCCAATATCTTTGCCCATAAAGGATCACAAAGAGTTGGACATGAAAATAACTAAACAACAAAAGGACACTTAAATATTTGTTGTTGACTGAGTGATTTTTTTTAAACCCTTACTTTCCATCTTGGAATCAATACTGTGTATTGGTTCTAAGGCAGAAGAGTGGTGAGGGTGGGCAATGGGGGTTAAGTGACTTGACCAGGGTCACACAGCTAGGAAGCATCTGAGAGTCAGATTGGAACTCAGGACCTCCCATCTCTGGGCCTGGCTCTCAATCCACTGAGCTACCCAGCTGCCCCCTGACTGGGTGATTTTAAGTGGGATTATGAGGTATTTTCAATTGCTTCCTTGGTAATGTCATTGCTTACATACAACATAGCAAAACTTTGTAACAAGGCATGAAGTATCCTTCCTAACCCATAGCTACTAAAGGAACAAGTAGAGGAATATTCTCCAAAAGGGATCATGTAATTCAAAGTTTGATTTTCCACAGTTAAGGGGGAAGGGGGAATTTCAGTAATCCAGAATGATGTTATTCAAGGAATTATTCCAGCTAGATTGCTTAAGAGAGCCCTTGACTACATTAAATAAGCACTTTGTCATTTAAAATTTGTCTTTTTGAAAAACAATATCTTTCTTTTCCAACAAATGTTTCTAACTCTCCCAGTCAGAAAGCCATCCTTTGAAAAAATTATGCCAAATAAAAAGAAAAAAAATCATTTCAGCAAAGTTAAGTAATACATCTACTGAGTCTCAAGTAATGAGTGGTATTTCATGTCTTTAGTCCACCATCTCTGCAAAGAAGAGAGTAAAATTTACTTAGGTAGAGAGCACAGCAGATAGTGTTGGACCTGGAGTCAGGAAGACTTCAGTTCAGCTCCTACCTCACATGCTAGCTTTGTGACCCTGGGCAAGTCACTTAACCTCTCTTAACATGAATTTCCTCACATGTAAAATGAGGATAATAATAGTACCTACTTGCCTAGGTTGTTTTGAGGACCAACTAAGTTAATACATGCAAAGCGCTTTGCAAATCTTAAAGTGCTATAAGAATTCTAGGTATTAGTTATTATCTATCTATATATATTCAAAATACATTAAGATAATTTAAAAGTATTCATTTTGGCAATAGAAGAAGTTCTAACAATTGGAAACGCCATGTATGGATGATGGAAGTTACATCTGCCTAAGTAGAGCCAACAGACAGAGGCGAAGAGGAAGAGCATCAGCAGCATGGAAGAAAGCTTGTGAAATTGCCTAGATATGGAAATCAAAATGTTAATTATTATTTTTGAAATTTAATTTAATCTTCCCTTAATTACATGTAAAAATGGTTTCCAACATTTTAGAAAGAATTTAGATTCTTAAATTCTCTCCCTCTCTCCCCTCCACCCCAACAGCCATGCTGAGGAGGTAAGCAAATTGATATCGAAAACATTTTTCCATATTAATCCTTTTGTGGAAGAAAAATGGAACAAAAAAATTAAGAAAGAGAAAAAAGTTTGCTTTGATCTGGATTCAGACGGTACCAATTCTTTCTCTGGAAGCCAATGGCATTTTTTATAATGTCTTTTGGGATTGGTTTTTTTTATTTATTTTAATTAGTTAATTTAGAATATTTTTCCAAGGTTACATGATTCATGTTCTTTCTCTCCCTTCCTCCCACCCCACTCCCGTAGCCAACATGCAATTCCACTGGGTTTTACATGTGTCATTGATCAAGACCTATTTCAATATTATTAATATTTGCACTAGGGTTTTCATTTAGACTAGAGTCTACATCCCTAATCATATCCCCATCAAACCATGTGATCAAGCAGTTGTTTTTCTTCTGTTTGGGATTGTTTTGCTAAGAATAGCTTAGTTATTCACATCTTATACAGTTCATCATACGGAATTGCTTTCAATGTGTACAGTGTTCTCCTGCTTCTACTTATTTCACTCTGCTTCAGTTCATGTAAGTCTTCCCAGATTTTTCTGAGCTCCTCCTACTTGCCATTTCTTATAGCACAATTATAGTCATATACCACAACTTACTCAGCCATTCCTCAGTTGAAGGGAATCCCCTTATCCAAATCTTTGCTCCCACAAAAAGAACTGCCTTAAATATTTTTGTACATATAGGTCCCTCCTCACTTTTTTGTTTTTTATCTCTTTGGGATAGAAACCTAGTGCTTGATCAAAGGATATGCATTGTTTTATAGCCCTTTGGGCATAGGGTCAAATTCCTTTCCAGAATGGTTTAATCAATTCACAACTCTCCCAACAAAGCATTAGTGTCTCAATTCTTCCATATCCCATCCTAGTTTTGTCATTTTCCTTTTCTGTCATAATTGATATAAGGTGGCATCTCAGAATTATTTTAATTTGCTTCTCTCTGATAATGTTTTGGAGCATTTTTTCACATGACAAAAGATAGTTTTTAAATTTCTTCTTCTGAAAATTGCCTGTTCATATCATCTAACTTTTTGTCAATTGGAGAATGCTTTGTATTCTTATAAATTTGACTCAGTTCTCTATATATTTGCAAAATGAGGCCTTTGCCAGAGACACTTGCTATTGAGATTTTCCCCAGTTTATCATTTTCCTCTCAATCTTGATTGCATTGCTTTATTTTGTGTGCAAAATCTTTC
This sequence comes from Gracilinanus agilis, assembly GCF_016433145.1. Lineage (NCBI taxonomy): Eukaryota > Metazoa > Chordata > Mammalia > Didelphimorphia > Didelphidae > Gracilinanus > Gracilinanus agilis. The sequence goes on along the minus strand of NC_058132.1, from coordinate 12,657,986 downwards.
TAACTTAATGTAATCAAAGTTATCCATTTTACATCTTATGATGTTCTCTATGTCTTATTTTGACCTAAATTCTTACCTTATCTATAAGTCTGGCAGGTAAGCTATTTTGTGCTTTCCTGATTTGTTTATGGTATCACCCTTTATTTCTAAATCATGTATCCATTTTATCTTTATCTTGGGATAAGGCATGAGTTATTGGTCTGGACTTGGCTTCTGCCATACCATTTTATAGTTTTCCCACCAGTTTTTGTCAAATAGGGAATTCTTCTTCCATAACCTTAGATCTGTGAATTTGTCAAACACTAGATTACTGTGGTCATTTAACACTGCTAATCTATTCAATTGATCTACCACCCTATTTCTTAACCTATACCAGATTGTTTTGATGGTTGCCACTTTATAATATAGTTTAAGATCCAAGATAGCTAATCCGCCTCTTTCATATTTTTATTAATTCCCTTGATTTTTTAGGTCTTTTGTTCCTCCACATGAATTTTGTTATTATTTTTTCTAGATCTGTGAAATAATTTTTGAGTAGTTTGATTGGTGTGGCACTGAATAAATAAATTAGTTTAGGTAGAATTCTCATTTTTATTATATTGGCTTGGTCTCCCCAAGAGCAATTAATGTTTTTCCCATTGCTTAGATTTGATTTTATTTGTTTGAAAAGGGTTTTGGAGTTGACTAGTCATTGTTTTTGTGGTAGCCATGGAAAATGAGTATTCTTTAATAATAATAATAATAATAGCTAACATTTACGTGCCAGACATTGTGCTGAATGCTCTGTCAGTGTTATCTCATTTGATCCTCATAACAGTCCTGGGAATAAGTAGGCAATATTTCTATCCATATTTTGCATATGATGAAATTAAGGCAACACAGAATAAGTAGTTTTCCCAGGGTCACAAATCTAAGAAGTTTTTAAAACTGAATTTGAATATTCATTTTCTTGATTTCAGGACCAGGGTGCTATCCATTCTACCACCTAGCTTCTCCTCTGGCTGTCTTATTTTGGATAAGACTCAAATATGATTTTAAAATACCTATGTTTCATTTGCTGAAGAAAATTATTATTCACATTTTACAATTTTCTGATTTTTAGCTCACCATCTAAAAAATTATGTATGTGTGTGTGTGTGTGTGTGTGTGTGTGTGTGTGTAATTTTTATATATCCATACGTTCCTCTAATAAATTGCTGGGATCTTACCAGCACCACTTTGATAGAATATAACATAACTCATATTCCTTTACCATTTAGATGACCTATGGCCCATTTGATCCCATCCTGAGTGACAAGATCCAGTTTCCTTCTCTCTATCAGATGACTCCCAGGGATTCCTTTCTATCTGGGGGTATTGTCCAACTACTGTTACATTTTGGATGGACCTGGGTGGGGCTGGTTTCCACAGATGACATGAGAGGAGAAAAATTCCTTTGGGACATTACAAAAAAGATGTCCAGCAACAATATCTGTGTAGCGTTTATAGAAAAGATCCCTGTCAGTGAGAGACGTCATGAAGAATCCCAGGTGGCTTTCATGCCCAGGATTATGGAATCATCAGCCAGAGTGATCATCATCCACGGGGATGCAGATTCACTTATGAGCCTGAGACATTCTCAACCCCTTTTTTTAACAACTCTTAAATTGTGGATCATCACATCTGATTGGGATGTTACTCTGAGACCCCATCCTTTTGGCAGTCATGCTTTTCATGGTGCTCTTGTGTTTAAACATCAGACTAGTGAAGTTCCTGGGTTTTCTCATTTTCTCAAGAGTGTTAACTCTGCTAAATACCCAGGAGATGTTTTTCTGAAGAGCTTTTGGCATTCAGCTTTCAAGTGCTCCAATGAAAACCTGGAGGAAGGGGAATGTTCCCCAAATGCTTCCTTGGAAGATCTACCTTTAGAATATTTTGACATGGCCATGTCTGACTTGAGTTACTACATCTACAATTCTGTGTATGCTGTGGCCAGGGCCCTCCATGAAATGTTTCTGATCAGAACAGAAATGGGATTTGGAGGAGACGGAGAGAGTTTCACACTTCTACCCTGGCAGGTGACGTTCTTTCCAAAAGGGCTGATATCCTTTGTAATCCTTTTGTCTAGCACAGTGCTTTAAAACAATAGGCTCCTATTGTACACAGAAAGTAAAACATTGTGGAAAAATCCAATGGAATGGACTTCGCTACTAATAGCAATGCCACAAGCTGGGACACTCCTGAAGGACTTATGTAAAAGAATGCTATCCACCCAGAGAGAAAGAACTGTGGGAGTAGAAAAGCAAAAGCAAAAAATGACATCACTTATCACATGTATATATGAGTATGCGATTTGGGGTTTAGGCCTTAAAAAAATCACTCTATGGCAAAAATGAATAATATGGAAATAGGTATCAACTGACAACATTTGTACAACCCAGTGGAATTGCTTGTTGGCTCTGGAAAGGGAGAGAGAAGACGGGAGGGAAAGAAATGAATCATGGAAACATGGAAGAATATTTTTCAAAAAATTAATTAATTAGTTAATTTATTAAATAAATAAAATAAAATAGAGCGATAGGTTCCTAAAAGTATATTCAGTTGGTAACTAGTCAGCAGAATGGATAAAGTGTTGTATTTTAAATCAGGAAGACTGAATTCAAATCCAACCTGAGATACATCCTAGCTGTGTGACCCTGGGGAAGTCATTTAACCTCTGTTTGTCTCAGTTTCCTTCTTTGTAAAATGAGAATAATAACACCTCCCTCTCAGAGTTTTTTTGTAAGGCTCAAATGAGAATTGTAAAGCATCTACAAGATGCCTGCCACATAATGTGCTATATAAATTTTATTATAATTATTATAGAATAATGAAGAATGCCAAAGAAAATTTAAAGAAGAGTTGGATATAGAGTAGGAAGAGGAAAACTTCTGTTTGGGACAATTTGAGATGGAGGTGCTAGGATTCAGGAGCATGGGGTTCACTGTCCATCATGGCTAATATTTCCTTTTAGAATTGTCAGAATGATATTTCATCATGAAGCTCTAATAAAAGTCCTATTCATTGTTCGTACACATCTAATAGAGGAATTCAGACACCCACAGTTATTTGATAGGTTGTTTTCAATGAATAGCACACAGTAGGTGCTCAGAAATAAAAAATCTTTTGAGGTTAATTGAAGTGATCCCTATTCACGAGGGGCTCAATTAACCAAATGGTGATGTCAGGGCTGTCCTTTGCTCCAGACATTCTTGCAAATTGACCAAAGTAAAGCTGAAGGAACATTTTTTTTTCATTCAGTTCTGGAATGACCCTCAATGTCTACAGCCAATGACTGTTATAACTAAGAACCAAAAACGTCTAGTTGAAATGTACCTTTGAAATGTGGACATCCTCATTTCCAACCTTCCAGTTCCTTTCACCAAACATGTAACAAACATCTACAGAGACCAAAGCACCAAGGTTGAATACTGCAAAAATAAAACCACCCCTACTCTCAAGAAGCTCATTTACCTCTTTCATGAGTTGTGTTTGTGGGATCAACCTGAAGTAGCTGATGTATATTGAAGGCCATAAGGATAAATTGGTTTTATTTTTTATTTATTTTTATCTTTTCCCCATTATTTATTTATTTGGGGGGGGTATTTATTTATTACTATTTTTTTTTACTAAGAAGGTGAGCTTCCTCTTTTGTTGCAGTCTACATCTGTTAAAATCCTAGAGCAATGGAGGACACTGGATTCAGTTTAGGATCAATTTCAATACATTCATTAAGAAATAGTGACCATTTAGTGGGAGTTTTAACATGTCTCAATCCATGCCTTTCTTTTGCACTCAGTTCACCCCAGAAATGGCTAATTGCACTTTCTTCATCTGATACTCCCTTTCCCAGGTAATAAACTTCAGAAAGTGGCCTTACTGATTGGAACAAAAACCTCACCTGATGACTGGACAAGAGAAGGAAATGAAGCTTTACATTTACCAGGATTTACATTAACCATTTTTTTTCAAAATTAGTGACAAATATAACCAGCCACAGAGCTTTTTTTCTTACAAATCTTATCACCTATTACTTTTTCAACCTCAGGTCTTCATTTTAGAGGTAATAATATCATTGCAATTGTTTTCCAATAACCATTGTCACTCAATCTCTAGCTCTCTCAGGGATTGGATCTAATCTCTGGGGCTCCCTCAAAGGTTTATGTCCTCTTGGGACTGCTATACCCCCCTAAAGAATATACTGAGAAATCTCCAAATATGATTACATCTAGTGAGCCATGAAGTTAACAAGATTCCCAATTCCCAAACAACTAAACAAGGTAACAAATGTATATTATGCAGAGGACAGCTTTTATTTCATCCCTCAGAAACGCAGAAGCTACAGATGATTCACAAGCTCCTTGGACTTTTTTTGTAGTACAAAATACAGCATTCATCCCGTTTTTGTCACTATCTATTTCTGCAAAAGATATAATAGTCAGAATATGAATATCAAACATAACACAAAAGTATTTCATCTAGAATTCATTTTTGTTGATTTATGTAAAAAAAACCAACTTATCTAAAAAGGAAGGGAGAGAGGGAACAATTTTTTTAAATACAATTTTTTAAAGTATTTTTCTATGGTTACATGATTCATGTTCTCTCCCTCCCATCTTCCCTTCCCCCTCCTGGAGCTGACAAGCAATTCCACTGGGTTATACATGTATTATCACTCAAAACCTATTTCCATATTGCTCATTTTTGTAATTGAGGTATCTTTTAAAACCAAAACCCCAAATCCTATACTTATATAAATAAGTGATAAATCATATGTTTTTCTTCTGCATTTCTACTCCCACTGTTCTTTCTTTTGTTGTGGAGACCATTCTTTCTCATAAGTCCCTCAGGATTGTCTTGAATCATTTCATTGCTATTAGTAACAAAGTCAATTACATTTGATCATCCCACAATGTTCTCCTGGTTCTGCTCATTTCACTCCACAGCAGTTCTTGTAGGTCCTTCCAATCTTACAGAAATCAAGTAGTTCACCATTCCTGATAGCACAATAGTATTCCATCACCATCACATATCACAATTTGTTCAGCCAGGGGAAACAATTTTCTGAGATAATTGATTTAATACAATGCCAGCAATTGCAAAAAACCAGTTGGTCTACTGTTGATTCCCAGTTTAGTCAGAGACCCCTAGCTGATTTACAGAGATCTGTTCATAATGAGAAGAAAGAATAATGGTAAGTGATATTTTTTAAATAAAAATAAAGAAGTTGAGGATTTGCAAATTAGATTTTTAAACAAAAACAATTTTGTCCAATAACCATAGTTTATGATACACCAAAGCTGGGTTGGGTGAGCTTTGTTATAAGGTCATAAAATATTGTAGGTGTTGGCAACAGAGAGAGATAAAGTCTTTTCTTAAGGTTTTTGTGGTTGCAGGAGCTGAGCAAGAAGACAGTTTCTAATTTAACCTATTCTTATTATAACAAAATATGTTTCTTGCTTCAAAGTTTACCAAATGATTAGCTAGGTTCTGATTCTATAGTTTACTTAATTTCTAAAATATATCTAGGGTTAGCTCAACTTAGCTGATAAGCCTGACTAGTAGCTATAACTAGCTCTTACTACTACAAAGGAAATAAATTATTTATCAATATTAGTTATATCTAAAGGTAATCTTTTTCATTCACAAAGATGAACCAGATAATTATGTCAAAGGATTATATGATTTAATGTTGCTTCCTTGGACATACTGAAGGTTAAATGGGATAAGCTGTCAGTGTTTGGAATGATAACCATGTGATAACTAACATCTAAAAAATGATTATGAATCCTTGAATCATCCTCCTATAAGTAGCTTATCAGAAACCAGATACACATAAAATATCCTACCTTAAAAGAATATCCTAAATCTCAGCTCATTAGGTTCTGGCAACCTAAAAATATCCATAATTTAGTGAAACACATTATATACAGGATGGAATTTGGTACATTTGTTGAATGAATGAATACATCAGTTATTTAATTTTTTATTTTCTGCACAATTTTGATATCTTAATATTTAGACACCTAGATACCCTCCCAGCCCCACTCTCAGGCAAGGGTGAGTAACTGAAATTTCTCTTCTGATTTAGGTCCACTCTTCTCTTAGGAATCTGCAATTTAACAACAGTGCTGGAGAAGAGATAGTTTTGAATGAACAAAGAAACACAGAGGCTAAATATGATATCATGAATTACTTGGTTTACTACCAAAAACCTGAACTTTTGGTAAAAGTTGGGCAGTTTATTCCCAAGACTCTGCTGGAACATGATTTCACCATATCCAGGAATTCAATAGAATGGGGTAATTCACAGGTCAGTAAAACTTGAGTAGCAATTTCTAATTTCCAATGACGTGAATTAATCTTACCCATTTGGTTTCCTCCACAAGCCACATTAAGTAATGTGAGTTTCCCCTTGAATTTAATTCCTTTCAGGTTACAGCAAAAATCTAGATAAGAAAGGGGGAAAAAAACAATCTTCTAGATGTTTCCAAATATTTTACATCACTTAAAAGCCAAAGCATCCAACTTAACACATACATAAACTCTTTTGCATGCATATATATACATAAATATACATGCATGTATATATAAACCTGAACACATATCTCTTTGGAGTCAAAAATATGAGTCAACTGATTTATTTACTGACCTGAGGAAATTCCCAGATGAATTCCATGAGAGTAGTTTCCAATAGTGTTTATTACACAGTTATTTTCACTCACATTATCAAATTTTCTAAAACTTCCCTTTTTTATGAGTATTGATTGGATGCTTTTTAGGTGTCTCACCTGGCTTTATTTCATCATCCCAAGGAATTACTATATACATTATATACAGTCTTATATCATTTAAGATCTGGAGATCACCTTAGGACTGTGTTGGTGAAGGCATGGCATGGGTGGTAGGGTGGCCCAAAGAGTTTTGCTCCATTCCCCCTCTCTGAAATAACCAAGGACAATTTTTGCATGCCCTGCCCCTCTGTCCAGCCACCCAATGTGAGCATTTCCTCTCTTCCCTGTCTGGGGTAATGCAGGGGTCTCACAGGCAGCTTGAAGTTGCATTTTGGGCATACGATCTCAAAAATAATTGCCAACACTGCCTTAGAATATCTCAAGAGTTTGTCCCCTCATATTTTTTTCTTTCAGTCAAGGAACTCAGGTCCAGGGCACTTAAAAAGCTCAAAGAGATGAAAAATTGTGGTTACAATCTAAGGCTCCAGGTTTTCAAAACAACTGTTATATTCTATTTTCTCATGTAGCCTATGTAGCACTCACTTTTATGAATATGTAGATGAGATATAATTCCACTAACTCATCTTCAACATATTTTCTTAGTTTATACCAAAACCACATTGTTGATCCTCAACGGACAATATAACTTCCTCTCTGCAATGACAAATTACATTCCTGATACCCGCTTTTTCCTTATCACTCAGATTCCTCCAAAGTCTGTGTGTAGTGAGAGCTGTAGCCCCGGATTTAAGAAGATTGTTCAGGAAGGGGTGCCTATCTGCTGTTATAACTGTGCCCAGTGTCCAGAAGGGGAAATTTCTGATCAGAAAGGTCAGTGTCTGCAGATAATTCTGCTTAAGGTCAGTGTCTGCAGATAATTCTGCTTTCTAATCCCCAGGCAACCCTTCTTCACAAGGATGAAGGAAAAGAATATACCTTTGCTAAACACTTGGGGTTACATGTAATTCATGGGCACATTCCTCTGGGACGTATGCTTGTTATATACAAATGAATAATGAATGAGAAAAAATCAGGAATGGAAAATGGGGTAGAAGTGACCCATATCAGCATAGTCTGGGAAATGTGAAGGACAGACCAATGAAAAACACCTTTTGGGGGATCTTTCTATGTTTGTCCGCATCAATCAACATTTATTAAATACCTTTGATTATTGGTAGTAGCCACCTGTTTTTAAACTCTTCTACCTTCTTAGTATCAATTCTAATACAGAAGAACAGCAAGGGCTAGGCAATCCAGGTTAAGTGACTTGCCCAGCGTCACACAGCTAAGGAGTATCTGTGGCCAGATGTGAACTCAATGCTAGTTATTTGTGAATTTTTTCTCATGTTAGATATTGGCCAATATGGGTGCCAAGGTTTTGGAGAAGCCTGTCAATAGTTTGGCTCATGGGTATGCTTGGATAAATGCTAGCTGGGTGGTGAACATGGCTGGTGATTAGTTTTATGTGTTGCATGCTCAGATACATGCATGTATATATATGTGTGTGTGCATGTATACGTGTATATATGTGTGTATGTGTGCATTTATAGGTTGTGCTGCTCTAGGGCAGATCCAGTTTAAACAGCTTCTCATCGAATATGCATTTCAGTGGAATGTTATTCTAAGGCACAGTAACTGGAGCAAGTGCTTCCAATGGAAAGCGCAGAATGATTGTTGAGCTTCATGGACATAAGCTGGGGGACTGAGAAGAGAAGTGGAGTACAGACAAGACCATTTAGGATGAGGGCCTTTGGTCCGAGAGATGCCACTCATCAAAGGGAAGGGGGTCTTTGAGTGGAAGTGGTACAGAATGAATCACTAATTGAGGAAGACAGGAGATGAAAGTAGAATGTGTAAGTGTTGGGTTTTCAACGCAGGGGCACATTCCGGGCTTCTGTATGAGAGGGCAGAGGGACTGAATTATGGTGAATAGAAAGTCAACACTTTTTCACTCTTACTCATTTTTCCATAATATGGCAACAAAGTGGCACACTGGATCCTATCCTATCCTATCGAGGCTCTAGATTTGGATTTAAGAACACTGGAATTCAAATCTGATCTTAGACATCTACTAGTTGGGTGACCCTGGACAAGTCACTTACCCCTGTTTACCTCTGTTTCCTCATTGGTAAAATGAGTTGGAGAAGGAAATGGCAAACCACTCTAGTATCTTTGTCAAGAAAACTGCAAAAAAGGGAAAAAAATAAAATGTTTGCCACCCCCCCCCCCAAAAAAAAGAAAACTGCAAATATGAAAAGTCAGACATGACTGAAGAACAGTACAATGGTAATCACCCTTGAAAATTCTCCTTTGTTTTAGGGAAGCTAGGTGGCACTGTGGAGAAAGGGCCAGGAGTAGAGTCAGGAAGCCCTGAATAGAAATCCAGCCTCAGATACTTAATAGCTGTGTGACCTTGGGCAAGTAATATTACCTAGTTTGCCTCAGTTTCCTCATTTGTAAAATGAGTGGAGAAGGAAATGGCAAACCACTTCAGTATCTTTACAAGAAAACGCACAATGAGGTCATGAAAAATCAGACATGACTGAAATGATCAAACAATAACAACAGATTTCAAATAGGGCAGCAATGTGGCAAAGTGGGTAGTGTAGGGTCTGGAGTCAGAAAGACTCCTTACCATTCCTGAGTTCAAATCTATCCTTATACACTACTAGTTTTGTCATCCTGGGCAAATTACTTTGAGTCCGTCTGCCCGGTTTCCTCATCTGTAAAATGAGGTGGAGAAAGAAATGACAAACCACCCCAGTATCTTTGCCAAGAAAACACCACAGAGTCAGATACAACTTTGGTCACAAAGAGTCAGATACAACTGAAATGACCAAACAACAATAAAAACAACAAGATTTCAACTAGATACTTCCTAAAATTGAACATGGAACCAAAAGTACAACCCAGAGAGCAAGGCTCACTTCATAGAAAAAAAGAAACAGATAGCATGCAGCAATACACATTCTTTTCATTCAAAATTAACTATAAAAATTTATCATTGAGGAGGCAGCTGGGTAGCTCAGTGGATTGAGAGTCAGGCCTAGAGACGGGAGATCCTGGGTTCAAATCTGGCCTCAGACACTTCCCAGCTGTGTGACCCTGGGCAAGTCACTTGACCCCCATTGCCCACTTAGGAGCCAATACACAGAAGTTAAGGGTTAAAAAAAATTTGTCATTGAAACTCGTGGGGCCCAAGTGCAGTCACAAGGTATCTTTGTTTTTTTAAGAGACTAATTCTAGTGAAGGGGCTAAAGTGATAAGAATAAAAACATCATTTTCTATGGAAGACATATTCTTACTTGAATCCCTCAGGAATCAGTATCTGGATCAAATGAAATTAAGTTTTTGATATAGCAACTTGAAAAGAGGGATGTTGAAATGAATTCTGAAAGGTCTATAATATACGAAGATTGTATAGTAACTTAGATGCCTGATCAGTGGGCATAGGCTTTAGAAAGATTTGAATTAATGGGCTGGAAGTAACCTTTTGGGACATCTGGGGAGAGATACAGGGTATTAGACTTGTTTAAAAATTAATTTCCTAAATGCAAAACTGAGAAGAATTGATAAGACAAGAATTAGATCCAAAGGGTTTAAGTGGATAACAAACTCAATAGGGGTCACAGTGGGAAATGTGTGTTTGGAATTCAGGGAGATGCCATTTAAAAGTATCTTACAAACTTCCTGTGGACATGTGGGGAACTTTGAGACTACATTTCCCGTGATCCAATGGGTTTCCAGTTTCTGACGTGATTACGTCAGAGAACGGGAACCAACGTATAGCGCAGCTTAAATTCGGAGGGCAGGCTTGAGATGGCCTCTTTGCTCCCTGAGTGGGCTCCTGGGGGACTGAGAGGAGTAGGGAAGTTATGGAAGAAAATGGCGGAGGCAGCAATTTGAATTTTTTACAGGCGCGTGGTCGATTATTTTTATCAACATGGCTTTAATATTTTTCAACATGGCCATGGTAATTAAAATATTAATTTCTCTAGTAATATCAGCCTTTATCATTTTTAATCATTACACATGACAAGAGAAGAAAGAAAATGTGATCTGAGTAAATATGGAGAAGTTCATCTTCCAAGAATGATGAAGTGCTTCTCTCACTTTACTTTGCCCTGGTTGGGCCATATCTCGGTAAAGGAGCTGGTCCTCAAAAACACGTTACTGGAAAACGTGTAACCCTTGTTTCTAGGGATTTTATCACCTAGGAAGATGCCATTACTGTACTTTTGAGATCAAATAGAATGTTGGAGAATATCATCATTATAAGTCATAATTTAAACAATGTTTAATGTGAAACACATCTTTGCGTGGATTCAGTGTTTATTTGGGATCTATCTTGAACTATGGAGAATTTGTGCTATCTGTGCTTTTCCATATAGAATCAGGGGAAAAATGTGTGTTTTTGACATATATCTATCTTTAAGAATCTACTGACTAAATTGTACAGAGAGACTACAAAAGGTGTTAGAAGAGAAGGTGAAGAGATATCTACTGTAACTGATATAGAGAAGCCAAGTAAGACACAGAGTAGAGGGATAAAAAGATTTTCCAAGGAAGTTATTTTCAATTTTATCTTATGAATGCTACCTAAGAGAAGACATATATTGAGAAGCACAGAATGAAAATAATATTAAGTTTTCAGACAAGTGAAGTGGAGTCAACTCCTGATATGTTAACGTAACTTTGGTGGTAATACTGGAGGGAAGGGAGGGAGGGAGGGAGGAAGGAAGGAAGGAAGGAAGGAAGGAAGGAAGGAAGGAAGGAAGGGAAGAAGGGAGGGAGGAAGGAAGGAAGGAAATAAGGAAATAAGGAGGGAAGGAAGGAGGGAGACCAGTTTCTGTACTGTAACATTTTTGTTTAAATACATAAATTTTACTATTAATTTCCTGAGTCTTTCACAAGTGTGCACCATATGGACATTGTCTTTCTATTCTATTGGTGACTAACAATGCAGCTGGAGCTATGAAGAGGACTAGTAATTAAATAATAAGATCTAGCATTTATGTAGTTTTTTTAAAGTCTGCAAAGCACTTTTCAAATACTATCTCATTTTATCTTTGCAACAACCCTGGGAAGTAGGTGCTATTATTCCTCCTTTACCTATGATGAAACTGAGGTAGACAGAGATTGACTAACTTGTCCAGTCATATAGCTAATAAGTGCCCAAGGCTGTATTTGAACTTAGGTCTTCCAGACTCCGGGTATAGTACTCTATCCACTGTGCTATCTAGCTTCTATAAAAGAGTTAAAGGAGTTCCACATGATTTGAGAGCCAAGGATATTAAAGGCATTTTGTAAGTTACTATTGATACCCAGAGGAGATGTGAAGTGCTCACTAGTTAATAGAAGAGAATAAACTCTAGTTATTTTTTCTCTATTTATATAATATAACATCAACTAATATTTTCTATATAATTTATGTATTATACAATTATTATTTTATTATATTGAACATATATAATATACTTATTATGCAAAATTAATAATAAATTAATTATAAGAACTAATAAAATATGTAATAATATATATTTATTAAGTAATATAAATATATTAAATGTGAATATATTAAATAAATTATATAAAATTTATATAATTACATAAGATATAAATATTATATATAATAAATTAATCATAACAACAATACAAAAATAAATATATGATAAATATATTTATTTATATGATAGAAGAGAATAAAAATAAATGCCCTTTCCTGTGAATTTATTGATAATGTGGGAACTCATCAAATTCTTAGCAAGATAAGAGTTTTAGAAATAATCGGAACCTGGTTTCCAGGCTTCTCATGAAGAATGAGAGTATATTATTTAGTATTAAAACTCTGTTAACAATAAAAGTATCTGCAGACAATTTTTTTTTATGTTTAAAAGTGAAAGAATTTAATAAAAGAGAAAAGTTGACATTTAAAGGCAATTAACAATTGCAGTTATTTTCCATTCACAGAATGGTTTAAAATATCAACTATTTGGGGGCAGCTGGGTAGCTCAGTGGATTGAGAGTCAGGCCTACAGACGGGAGGTCCTAGGTTCAAATCCGACCTCAGATACTTCCTAGCTGTGTGACCCTGGGCAAGTCATTTGACCCCCATTGCCCACCCTTACCACTCTTCCACCTAGGAGCCAATATACAGAAGTTAAGGGTTTAAAATATATATATACATATATATATATACATATATATCAACTATTTAAATGAGTAATCACAAAGATTAGTATAGCAGGATCAGTTTACAACAGAAGATTGAATTAGCCATTGAAATTAGTCAACTGAAGAATGCTATTCCACATTAAATTTAGAAAGTTAATTGGAGAGAGGACAAGAGAAAATTATATTTTAGAGCAGGATAGTCTAAGAATAGCGAATAAGCTCTGCTCTAAAAATGATCATCCTACATATTAAGACATTCCTATTATCACAATCTATCTGAAAGCTATAGACAAATTACTGTGACTGACCTGGAAGAACAAGACACCCCACACCATTAACTGTGTACACTGATAAAATTCCAGACTTGCCAGAATATGGAACCATGAACTTAGATTTAGCCTTTTCTTAGGAAAGGACCTATGACAAATAGGTAGCATAGTAATGGTGCAGCATTGGTGAACCTTTTAGAGATTGCATGCCCAAACTGCACCTTCAATCTGCCTGTGAGCTCGCCCTCATTACTCCAGAGAGTGGAGAGAGAAAGTGCTTGTATTGGGCTGCTGGATATTGGGGCTGGGCGTGCAAAAAATGTCCTTGGGCCAGGTAGATGGGAGGAACAGAGCAGCTGCCTCTGGCACAGCAGGGCACACATGCTACATCTTTGCCAACATAGGCTAGAGCAAGGGTCCTAGAGTCAGGAAGACTTGAGTTCATATGCAGCTGCATGACCCTGGCAAAGTAACTTAACTTCCGTCCATCTCAGTTTCTTCAAAATGGGGAAAATAATAGCTCTTACCTTCTTGGGTGGTCGTGAGGATCAAGTAAAATAATTCCTATAAAGTACTTAGCATAGTATCTGACATATAGTAGATGCTTAATAAATACTTGTCTCCTTCCTTTGTTCATCCCTCCCTCCCTTCTTTGCTTCCTATGACCCCTGGGGAAGAATTATAAGATATTTGGATAATAAATAAGGCTGAAGCAATACCATACTGGCAAGTAACTGAAATGGACAGAAAGAGTGGAATGCTAAAAAAAAGGCATTAAGGACATTTTTTATATTATAGTCTGAAAAAAAGCAAAACTTGAAATTACAGGGAGGAGAGGATGTTTGCAGAGAGCAGAAAGGCAATTGGATGGTGGGAAGACACCATGGCCAGTATATGCCAAATTCATTCAGTGTAAAGGGGAAAGATGCTTCAAGTCTCTCATTCTGATGGAAAATCAACCATAGAGACCGATAGGCAAAGGCACAATGAAGATGGGCATAGCAGCTGCCCTTCTGGAGAAGTCAGACGAACACAAGTGAACAGGAGCTGAAAGAAAATGATCCCAGAGAGGTGCTGCACACCTAAAAGGACTGATCATAAATAGTAATAAATAATCATAGCAATTAGCATGGGTATCGTAGTTACTGTATGCCTGGCACTGTGTGAAGTGCCTTACAAATAGCATCACACTTAATTCTTACAACATCCCTGGGAGGTAGAGGCTATTATTATCACCCTGATTTTGAGGAAATGAATAAAGGCATGTTAAACTAGCTGGAAAGATGCAGCCATGCCAGATGATGCTTTTATAAGGCACAGATTGGCCCCTTGAGCGAATTAGAACAAGAGTACTGTGATGGGCTGAGCAATGGTCATCTATACCCCAAGGTGACCTCCAAAAGTCAGTCCAGGTAAAAGTCATCCTTAAAAAAATAAACCTCCAATGACACATGTAAAACCCAGTGGGATTGTGCACTGGCTTTGGGAGGGAAGAGAAAGAACATAAATCATGTAACCATAGCAAAATAGCCTTAATTAATTAATTAATTAAATTTTGAAATAAAAATAAGCTTCCAGCACCTGATGAATGTACAGACTGCACATGGAATTGGTATAAGAAAAATTGTGAAAATATGCATTAAGCCAGGAGAGCAGAAACCCAGGAAACTGCAGGTGCCATAGAGAGCAGATGATGGATGATGCTTCTGGACTTTTCCTCTCACTAATGGAATGAAGCAGGGCTATGTGCTTCCCCCCCCCCCATGTTTTTTTTTAATTCAAAGATATTGGGGGAAGCTGGGTGGCTCAGTGGATTCAGAGCCAGTTTCATGGATGGGAGATCCTGGGTTCAAATCTGGGCTCAGACCCTTCCCAGCTGAGTCACCCTGGGCAAGCCACTTTACCTTCATTGCCTAGCCCTTACCTCTCTTCTGCCTTAGAACCAATACACAGCATTAATTCTAAGATGGAAGGTGAGGACTTTTTCAAAAAATTCAAAGATATTTTGTTTTTCCAATTACACGTAATAATAATTTTCAACGTACATTTTCCAAAATTATAAGATCTAAACCATCTCCCTCCTTCCCTTCCCTCCTCCCACCTGGAAACAGTAAACAATTTGATCTGAGCCATACATGCATTACCCCATACAACCTACCTCCATATTGCTCATTGTTGTAAGAGCACATTCGAATAAAACCAAAACTCCAAAATAAAGCCATAAATACACAGATGTGAAAGGTAGTATGCTTTGATCCACCTCCACACTTTTTTAAAAAAATCCTTACCTTCCATCTTAGAATCAATACTATATAATTGATTGGTTCCAAGGCAGAAAAGTGGTAAGGTTTTGGCAATAGGTGTTAAGTGACTCGCTCAGGGTCACACAGTTATGAAGTGTCTGAGGCCAGTTTTGAACCTAGGACTTCTTGTATATAGGCTTGACTCTCAGTCCACTGAGCCACCAAGGTGCCCCCATTATTTTTAAAGCCTTCCCTTCCATCTTAGAATCAATACTAAGCATTGGCTCCAAGGCAGAAGAATGATTAAGGGCTAGGCAATTGGGGTTAAATGACTTGCCCAGGGTCACACAGTCAGGAGTCATTTGAGGCCAGATTTGAACCCAATACCTCCCAAATCTAAGTCTGTCTCTCTATCCACTGAGCCACCTAGCTGCCCCTACCCCCATGCTTTTTAGCTGATGTTTTTAATTATCTTGTTGGGTGACTGCAATAAGGACAAAAAAAATGCAACAAAGTCAGCTTCCACATTGATGGCAAATTATATAATTTGAAAAGTCTATAAGCCAAGAGCAAAATGGAGGGAGAGTTGGTGTACAACTTGCTGTTCACAGATGATCGTGCTCTCAGTTCAGCCTCTGAAACGGAGACACGATAGAGCATGGATTGATGCTCTGCCTCTTTTGCTAATTTTGGCCTGAGAGTTAGTGTGAAGAAAACATTCTCCACCAATGAGGAGCACCACAGCATCCATCCACGGAGCCATGGATTTTGTCAAATGGAGAAATTTTGAATGTTACGGATAAGTTCATTTATGTTGGCAGTATACTTTCCAGGGGGAAAGTACCTAGAGATGATGAGGTTAATGCCCAGGTTGCCAATGCTAGTTCAGGGCTCAGGAGGCTTAGAAGGAAAGTGTGGGAGAGGAGAGGTATTGGGCAGCCTACCAACCTGAAGATCTACAGGGCCATCTGCTGACCTCCCTGTTGTATGCCTATAAAACCTGAACAGTCTCCTAGCTCCATGCCAGGGAACTGAATGACTTCCATTTGAATTGTTTTAGGAAGATTCTGAAGACTGTCTGGCAAGATAAGTCAAGAAAAGGACACTGAATGTCTTTCTTGAGTTGAACTGTGTTATATTGAATCTCTGGGAGCTTGAAGATCACCTTTGATTGACAAATAAATCAGTTGGATGGAATATTCCCAGGGAAGTCATGCAAAAGGCAGGAGGAGGGCAGTTGAGAACCCTGAAGAAGTTCTGGGTCTTTGACCTGTGCTGAGGCTAGAGATCGCTGGATCCTGGTCTTGGAGTGAGAGGGTGCAAACATCTTTCTGCAAGCTCTTCCTGTACTTGAGATACCGTTCCAACCTGTACCTGACCACCACCTTGGTGTCTACTGCCCCTAGATATTAGGAATTACATCATCTAGATATCTAGGTTTCCCAGGGCCCGGGAGGGATCCGGGAAGTGGGCAGGAGATGAAGAAGAGGTTGGAAAGGGTGGAAATAACTCAACTGTAAGGCTGAAGATCTATGGAAGAAGAAGTCAAAGATATCCCAGCAGTTTACCTACTCTGGTTTAGTCCTGGCCAGGCTGAACCAGAGGGAAGCTACATTGATTCTTCATTTGCTAGCAGCTGAGATTTCATTAGTAACCATAGGATAGGGTCTCCTATACCACAATCCTTTACCCTTATCCTTCTTGTTTAATATAAAGTTTAAAGTACCTTCCTAAAGCAGTGTCAAAGCTTGTTTTGGGAAGGGAGAAATCGCAGTCAGAATACAAGGCTTTATCCTAGCTAAAGAGCCCAAATCAACATATCAATTAACCCCAGGTGGGTCCTGAAGGGATCTACCTCTTAGACCTGAAGGATGCTGCCTGGGCAACTGTTATAAGGGAGAAGGGTCATCTTAATTCTCTCTGTACATCAATTTACCATCTCAAATAGATCAAGAGACCTCCCATAATTATAACAGTTTTTGGCATAGACAGGCTTTGGACCTGTTGATTTCAAAGAAGGATAATGGGAATTGTAAGGATGACATTTATCCTGAGCACTCTGGCAATGTTTGTCTACTCATTCACCCAGGGAGTGATGAGGCTCTGGTGTTATACTATACCGGAATATCTAGTGAAATTAGTAAAGATATATGACACCTATAGATATCTAACTATTTCACTGGTAGAGTTTCTATCCTACCTGCCAACAGTGGTTGTAGCTTTGGTGGCTTTCCTGCAGACAATTTTGGCTTTAAAGAAAATTTATACTTGGGTTAATGGCAGAGCAAGAACAGATACTGAGAATGTCATGTCTTTAATGAGGGATCAGTTGAAGATGATGATTGAGATTAACAATAAAATCAGACTTGGACAGGAATTGGACAAACACACCATCTTACAATTAGAACTAATACAAAACATGTATCTTCCTAAAGAAAATAAGGCTAAGAAGAAGACAATGGTTGACATGAGCATACAGACTGAAAATGAAGCTGAAACAGAGACTGGTGTGGCTACTCAGACTGAGGAGGGGGCAATGGCATCAGCTACTGTGACATTGTTTCCCATTGTGTACCAAACTCAGTTTAGGGCAGATGGTGAAGCTGTAAATATGAAAACGTATAAGGCTTTTACAGCACAAGATTTGGAGGTGCTGAGGAAAAGATTTCCCAAGTTTTTTCTCTCACCTTACAAGGCGGCTAAAGAGTTAAAAAGGACATTCAGTCTTTTTAACCCATTGTATCAGGATGTTGAATTTGTATTGGAGGAATTCTTTACGCCCAGTGAAAAAGCCAGGTTTATTGAGGAAACAATATCAAATCCTGTATTAATGGACTGGCCTAGAGACCATTCTGGCATTGATTTAAGTTCACCAGAAAGCATGAGGACACTAGTAAAATGTAGATCTGACCTGTTAGAAGCTGTAAAAATTCATGCAAAGAAACCTAATGGTTGGTGTAAATTTGAGAAGACGAGGCAGTCTGAGGAGGAACATCCTAGCTTATTTTTAGACAGACTGATGGAGAATTCTGAAAACTTATTGGGATTTAATAGAGATAGAGCAGATGAGGCTGTACCACATATCAAAAGGCAATTCATAAAAGGTGCAAGTATCCCAATACAGGTATATTTCAGGCAGAGCTGTCCTCAGTGGGAAGAGTTATCCTTAGAGGAAATCAGGAAACATGCAACCTACATACATGAGTCAAGACTAAAAGAAAACCAAATAAAACAGGAATTAGATTCTGAAAAGGATAGGACCATCAGAGATTTGAAACGTGAACTCAAAGAATCTGGTAGAGAGAGACAGAGATGAATTTCGCAATTTTGCATTGCAAATTGCTAGGGATAGAGAATCTAAACCTAGATCCACCTACTACAAGCAAAAGAGGTCAAACAAACAAATTCCCAAATGCTATCTTTGTAACAAGGCAGGTCACCTTTTGAGGGAATGCAGATTTAGGAAGCAGATTGATTTTTCCAGAGATAAGACAGATTCATACAAGAAACCATATACTAACAATAGTTGGGCAAGCAAAGTACAAAAATCTCAAACTTGTTGCCAACATGATTGCAAAAGAACAGATAAACCATCATTAGAAGAAATGGAAAAATTTTTAAAGATGGGAAGCAGACCAAAAGTAGTTTCTTTATGAAGGTTAATTAATAAAACAGATCATAGAGAAAAGGAATATTTAGAGAAAAAGAAGTGTAGAGGCATGAATGAGGCTAATGTGTTAGTGATGGAAAATATTGAGGATAATCAATATACTGTATTTGAAAAAAGGAGGAAATCAATACATGATTTAGAAGTGCAAAATGCTGTACAGGATATGTATAAGGACATTTATGGCAAAGAGCTTTCTCTCGTGGAAAACACAAATCCACAGAAGTTAGTGGAGAATTTTGACAGAAATCTAGTGTCAAATGGGTTAAAATTTGAGCTAGAAGGTCAAGAATACATTATTGCGAATAACAGATCAGAAGTTATGCCGAATAATAAAAGTAGACATGGGGATCACTTGGAAAGAGTTTCCAGGCCCATCAACTTGTGTTTTGCCGGAGAGAACAATAATGTCTCCATAAAAGTAATTCCTGAAACCAAGATGGAGGACGAGGGAGTAACAAAGTTACAGGCTCAGTTCTCAAATCAAAAAAGCCCTTTAGCACCTGTGGAAGAGATAATTTTCTGTCTGAACCCCGAAGCTGAAAGTTTTGAACCTAAATACAAAGTAACTAGTGATTTGCCAGATCATCAGGCAGCCTGCAGAGGAAAAAACTGTGGCAGGTTTAAAATGAGGCTTGAACATATAGGACCACTCGAGACTGTTAACAACTTAGATTTTAACACTCAAACAGGGTTGTTGTTGCACAACAACAATGACCAGAAAGATCCTTTAATCACCATCCAGATTAATGGAGAATACATCAGTGGTAGATACAATTCGCAAAAGCTGGATAGCAATAGGGGTGACTACAGAAGCAAAAAGAGTGTGTGATGAATGTTTCATATGTCAACAATACAAGGCTGTAATTAAAACAAGAGCCTTTGGAGGAAAACCTTTAGCATTCACACCATTTGAGTGTCTACAGATAGACTATGTCACAATGCCTAAATGTCAACAGTATAGGTACATTCTTGTGATAGTGGACAAGCTGACCAAATGGCCAGAAGCGTTCCCGGCTAAAAGAAACAATGCAGCTTTTGTAGCAAAAGTGTTATTAAAGGAGATAGTTCCAAGGTTCTCTATACCATCAGTAATTTCATCTGACTCTGGTAGTCATTTTGCAAATTCAATTTTAAAGCAAATCTACCAGGTGTTAGGGATCAAAAGACACTTGTGTTCTATATATAGACCGCAGTTGTCAGGGGCTGTGGAACGGACTAACCAATCTCTAAAATCAGTGATTGGAAAGTTATGTACAGAGAGTCATCTTAAATGGCCAGATGTTTTACCTATGGCATTTTTCTATTTGAGAAGCCAACCAAATAGTCAAACTCATTTGTCACCGTTTGAACTATTATATGGTCAACAGCCATGCATGGGAAAAGCTCCACAAGACACCGATTACCTATCACATTTAGGGATTGAGTGCAAAATCTATGAGTATGTCACATTGTTAAAGGAGAGATTGGATGAATTACAAAAGTTATCTCTGATACAACAAAGAGTACCTCTTGACTTCAGTCTTCATGATTATCAACCTGGAGATAAAGTGTATATTAGAAATTTCGCAAGAAAATCAGTATTACAACCAAAATGGTTAGGTCCTCATGAAATAATCTTGGTAACACCATCTTCAGTAAATATTAAGAGCAAAGATTCCTGGTATCACTACACACACCTAAAGAAAGACCTCAGAGAAACAAAGTCCTCATCAAGAAGTCAGTCTGAAATGCAAGAAACAGAGTCTCAGCTAAATAAGCAGTCTCACTCACAAGATACAGAATCTGATATAGAAATAGAACCTCAAAGTTAGAAATTATACTTGAAAAAGCCTCAAACAAGAAAACATCAAGAAACACATAAATATCAAGAACTTGACAATCTAATCACTGATTTAGATCAAGCAAAGTCCTCATTCATGTACAAAGATCAACACTTAAATCTATTAGAAAGTAGTAATGCAGAAGGAGAAACAGAATATTAGGTTAAACATTATATATTTGCATCTAAGACGAGTGAAAGCATAAAGTCTCATGAAGGAATCTTGTGGCAACACAAAATTCTAACATAACATCATACAGTCATGCATTGGTTCCTGATCCAGGGATTCTTCAATCAAGTCGACGACAGACAAGATGGGTTTCCAGCAAAGGAGAAGAGAGATGAAATCCCGAAGAGATCCAGAGTTCCAGAGACATTAGGACATCAGGACCAGTGCAAGGACAAGAGGAGACATTGTACTGACAGACTGTACAAGGACCTGAACTTTGACAACACTGTGACTTGGACATCATCACTGAGAGACTCACAAGAAGAGAAGATCAGCAGATGAAGATTAGGTTTGAATAAGTGCAAGGTTTTCACACTCAGACACTAATCATAAGGGAAATGCACATATAGAATGCATGCAACAGAACATAAGCTGATTGTCAGAAGAATTCTGAAGAAGATGAGTATAAATCCAAACAGGATATGATAGGTCATGAGTTCAACACATAGTCACAATAGAGTCACTTCACATGTACATAATGTATAAAGTTGAAGAAACTACAATGACCCAAAAGAGCAAGGGAGATAAGGTTCCTTGCAAATATTTCATGAGAACATCACATGGAAAACCTTGTACATATGTAATATTGTTACTAACATATATTGCATAAGTCTACTAACCCGTAGGGAAAGAGTAGAGTAGGGATATTCAAAATTTAGTTAGTATAGGGTCAGTGGAAAATAGTTATGAATGTTCAAATAGAGTTGATAGAATGTTAAGTAGACAGTGTGTAGAGTAGGTTAGTTAGAAATGAATACTAATTGACTAACACATTAACTCTAGTATAAGAATTACTGACAGACTAATCTTTCTAACTATAGATTAGGGAATAGAAATGTTAGGGTTTAATATGAGTTAGGAATGTTATTTGAAGTTAGTATTAGTAATATAGACAGCGTTATTGCAAAATTTTCTTTGTCTAAGGTTAGGAAACAACATAGATGATTGTTTTAAATGTTATGATTATGTTCATATGTTATGTTGATGTTCAACTGATGTGTTCATGAAACTATTGTATTCAAATCCCACACTTTCCCACAGAGAAACCTATCCTAAACCCTTGTCATTAGCTTTAGGCTAGTTAGTTAGTTAAGGCATTAGATAAGGTAGGATTTATTATTTTGGGAAGGGATAGTTAATGGGATAGGAACACATAGTTAAGATTAGAATAAGTGTAGACATCATCCATGAACAAGAACATCTGGAAATTTACAGGTTGAAATTTCCAAAAACAAAATGGCATTCATGTTATATTGAATCTCTGGGAGCTTGAAGATCACCTTTGATTAACAAATAAGTCAGTTGGATGGAATGTTCCCAGGGAAGTCATGCGAAAGGCAGGAGGAGGGGCAGTTGAGAACCCTGAAGAAGTTCTGGGTCTTTGACCTGTGCTGAGGCTAGAGATCGCTGGATCCTGGTCTTGGAGTGAGAGGGTGCAAACATCTCTCTGCAAACTCTTCCTGTACTTGAGATACCGTTCCAACCTGTACCTGACCACCACCTTGGTGTCTACTGCCCCTAGATATTAGGAGTTTCATCATCTAGATATCTAGGTTTCCCAGGGCCCGGGAGGGATCCGGGAAGTGGGCAGGAGATGAAGAAGAGGGTGGAAAGGGTGGAAATAACTCAACTGTAAGGCTGAAGATCTATGGAAGAAGAAGTCAAAGATATCCCAGCAGTTTACCTACTCTGGTTTAGCCCTGGCCAGGCTGAACCAGAGGGAAACTACATTGATTCTTCATCTGCTAGCAATTGAGATTTCATTAGTAACCATTAGAATAGGGTCTCCTATACCACAATCCTTTACCCTTATCCTTCTCGTTTAATATAAAGTTTAAAGTACCTTCCTAAAGCAGTGTCAAAGCTTGTTTTGGGAAGAGAGAAATCGCAGTCAGAATACAAGGTGTTATCCTAGCTAAAGAGCCCAAATCAACATATCAATTAACCCCAGGTGGGTCCTGAAGGGATATACCTCTTAGACCTGAAGGATCCTGCCTGGTCAACTGTTATAAGGGAGAAGGGTCATCTTATTTCTCTCTGTACATCAATTTACCATCTCAAATAGATCAAGAGACCTCCCATAATTATAACAACTGCCAAGCATTCAGACTCTCCTACAGAGAGTGCAGCTCCAAAAGGCTGGCCACATTGTTCCGATGCCAAATCTGTTTCCCCAAAAGATGATTTTATAGAGAACAAGTACAAGGAAAGTGCTCCCACCAAGGTCAGAAGAAACGATGCAAGGATGTTCTCGAGGTCTCCCTGAAGGACTTTACTATTGATGTTGAGACATGGGAGACATCGGCACAGGACTGTCCAGCAGGTGTGCCCACATCAGAGAAGGCGCTGTGCTCAGTGAGCAGAGAATTGCAGAAGCTCAAAAGAAAAGTGATCAATGAAAATTTAGAGACATCTTCCACCCAAATGTTCGTACCAGCTATTTGTGAATGACCTGTGATAGAGCCTTCTGGACTTACATTGGTCCAAGCAGCCACACTCGGACCCACTGTACACTATACACACTGTCCACTGACCCTGACATAGTGATATAATTTTGGTCCTCTTTGAGCACAAGGGACAACAACCAACCATTTCTTCCTTTGGGTCCTTTCATGGTAGCCTAGAGTCCTTCATTTTGGGCATTGGGAAAATTCCATTTTTGGTTAAGTGTTTACTTTTTCTAAATTAAAAAAAACCAACAACTTGCATTTTCTTAACTGGATATACAAGTAGCAAGGTGGAGCAGTGGAGAGAGTGCTGAGGCTGGAGTCAGGAAGATTCTTTTTCCTGTGTTTGACTCTGGCTTCAGATACCTAATAGCTATGTCACCCTAGACAAGTCACTTACCCCTGTCTGCCTCATTTTCCTCATCTGTAAAATGAGCTGGGGTAGGAAATGGCAAACTACTCAGTGCCAAGAAGACCCCAAATGGGGTCATGAAAAGTCAGACACAATGGAAAAATGACTGAAAGACTGTATTTGCTTATTAGGAAGGTAGATGGCGAGACAATTGAAGTGAAAAAATAATGGTGGGGAGAGAAAAAGAAAAAGAAAAGAGTATTTTGATAGAACATTTGCCTCTGACTAGGAACTTGGAGCTCAAAAAGATAGAGAAAATTAAATATCATTCAAAAAGACTTCCTAGAGCATATAAAATATTACATACTGGGAAACACATATAGTCCATGAGTTAATGGTTAGGGAAAGGAAGGGGAACTAGAACTTGTCAAACTACCCTACTCACTAACCTACCCTACCACTGCTGTAGACAATATTTTACTTCAGTTATGGGCAATGAATTTAGTCAGTCAGCAACATTCATTGGGCATCTGTCATATGCTAGAGACTGCTATTTATTATGGTGATGTCAACTCAGGTATGACAGATAACTCCAACATTGCCGTGTATAATCAGAAATCTTGAACCCTTGGACTCCATTTCCCAGAATTCTTTTTTATTACCAAGTATCCCTTTCCTTTTCACTCCCAAATAGCGGGCTTACGTTGTTTGTATATAGTTGTGGGTAAGTCCACTCTCTCTCTTTTTTCCACATGCATGGCTGGGAAAGGTGACTTTACTCAGGCTTTTTACTTTTGTCTTTTTATTTCTTTTTCTTAAAATAATTATTAATAAATCTTGTTAATATAATATTTGGAGTATTTGTTTTTAATCTTACAGCCAAGTCTTAGATTAAAAAAAATACAATGTAAAGTGATTATCAACTAATGGTATTTGCATTGGTATTATCAGCTGAAATTCTCGAAACTAGACCAATGGTTTCATTGTGAAATGCTCCCAAATACTCCAAAAGTGATTGTGACTTGTTTGACCCCATTACAAAGACTGTTGGGAAAATATAGAATATGGGACATGATTTAATCTCAGTAATAATCTTTGATTATTGGCAACTTCTCTTACTGCTGCATGATATTGAAATACTGAAAAGAGACATTAAAGTAGTTCTAAAGGAGTATTTTTTCAATCTGGAAAGATGTAGATTTTGAGAAGAAAGATGTTCTAAGTCTACCCAACTGGGATACAGTTGAGAAATGGAAAAAATTTATTCTTCATGGTGCATACTGGTAGCGCTATATCTCAGTATAGCAGGAAAGGTATTTTGTACTTTGGAACTGGTAGGATTGTTTTGACATGATGTTACTATTTTCCTGGTATGAGACCAGAGAGATATTAACCACAAAATATTGAACCATTATGCTTTGCAGATATGGACCACTGCATAAAATGCCCGGAAGATCAGTATCCAAATAAAGACAGAGATCATTGTTTCCCAAGGACTGTAACCTTTCTCTCTTTTAAAGAGCCCTTGGGGTTGGCTTTGACTTGTATAGCTCTTTCCTTTTCTTTCCTCACAGTTCTGATTCTTGGGATATTTGTGAAATTTCAAAACACTCCCATAGTCAAAGCCAATAATAGGATTCTCAGTTACGTACTCCTCGTATCCCTCACTTTGTGTTTCCTCTGCTCCATCCTCTTCATTGGCTATCCCACATCAGCAAGATGCCTCCTACAACAAACTGTATTTGGAATTGTGTTCACTGTGGCTGTTTCTTCTATTTTGGCTAA
Source organism: Gracilinanus agilis (assembly GCF_016433145.1). NCBI lineage: Eukaryota > Metazoa > Chordata > Mammalia > Didelphimorphia > Didelphidae > Gracilinanus > Gracilinanus agilis. The sequence goes on along the minus strand of NC_058132.1, from coordinate 12,632,246 downwards.
AACCGTCACTGTGGTTCTGGCCTTCAAAGCCACAAGACCAGGAAGCAAGATGAAAAGGTGGATGCAACCTAGAGTTTCTGGTTTTGTTGTCTTTATCTGCTCCATGATCCAACTGGCTCTCTGTGGCACCTGGCTGGGCACATCTCCACCTTTTCCAGGACTAGACACCCACTCTGAATCTGATCAGATAATCATTATTTGTGAGATGGGCTCTGTCATCACCTTCTATAGCATCCTGGGCTACATGGGCTTCCTAGCACTGGGGAGTTTTACAGTGGCTTTTCTGGCCAGAAATCTTCCTGATACCTTCAATGAAGCCAAGTTTATCACGTTCAGTATGCTGATCTTTTGTAGTGTGTGGATGTCATTCATTCCTGCCTATCAGAATCCCAAAGGAAAGGCTGTGGTGACTATAGAGATCTTCTGTATTTTGGCATCCAGTGCTGGGTTATTAGGTTGTATCTTTATTCCCAAGTGTTATGTGATCCTTCTGAGGCCAGAGAGGAATACACTGGAACGGTTAAGGCAGAAAGCAGATTCTGGAAGGTGTTAGTCTAAAATTCTCATCCATCTGACCCTTGGAAAAAATAATTCTCATTGTTCTTAAAAATCTGCAGTTGGTGATATTCGAATCTTTATTTAGTTCTTCACTGAACATGTCAATCTTTTCCTGTTAATTGTTCTCAAAAAAAACATCAATGTTTTAAAACTTTTATGATAAGGGGAAGAAATTGCAGTTATTTTGAATGCTTGACAATCATGATTCTAGTCTTATTCCTCATCCTCCACTACCTAATCCATTATTGGCATTCTCCTCTACCCAAACAAAGATCCTAGATGCTATATAAATGTTTACTTCTTCCTTTCTTTCCTCCCTCCCTTTCTCCCTTCCTTCCTTTTCCATTCTAAAGTTACCCCCACACTGTGGTACAATCAAACATAACGGACTTCTCTACTAGCAGCAATGCAAGGATCCAGAGCAAGGCTGAGGGACTTATGAGAAAGAAAACTAGCCACATCCAGAGGAAGAACTGTGGGAGGAGAAACACAGAAGAAGAAAAAAAACTGCTTGAACACATGGGCTGTTGGCGATATTATTAGGGATGTAGACACTAAATGATAACTCTAGTCCAAATATGAATAATATGGAATTAGGTCTTGATCAGTGATACATATAAAACCCAGTGGAATTATGTGTTGGCTAAGGGGGGTGGGAGGGTTTGGGGAGAGGGAAAGAACATGAAACATGTAACTAGGGGAAAATGTTCAAAATTAAAATTAAAAAATTAAAAATTAAAATAAACAAAATAAAGTTACCCCTACTGTGCTCTCTGTAATGCTCTTTAAAATGAAAATAAAATTACTCTCATGTTAAATCTTTTCCTTTCCCATTACTTCCATTTTCTGCCTCCCGTGTCTCCCTTTTCAGAGATGACTGGCCTTTCACTGATTCTTCCCAAGTCACTGGTTGAGGTGAGGGAGGTAGACTACACCTTGTTCATCATCACTACTTCTAGGTTCTATTTATACCATCACCATTAAGTGATGTATCTCCTTTGAAGTACATTCAACCTATATCTACCAACTAATCAAACTTTGTAGGCATTTCCTACTGATCTTTAGAACACTTTCTTTCCTCAATGAGTTCAAGGCTAAGATCCAAATATTCCTTTCCTCCTCAACTCCTACTACTATATTAGGAGTTTTCATCATCCATAATGATATTCCTTCAATTTCTCTAATGACTCAGTTCTGCAGTTTACTTCCCATGACCTACTCCTCCACCCCACCTCAGCCATACACCAAGATGGTCATGCCTCTATCTTGTCATCAGTATTACTCCATGCTGAGCCCCCTTCCTCTGACCTCAGACATTTATTAACTGTGTGACCCTAGGCTTGTCACTTAACCCTGTTTGCCTCAACTTTCTTATTTGTAAAATGAGCTGGAGAAAGAAATGGCAACCAATCCAGTATCTTTGCCAAGAAAACCCAAAATCACGTCATGAGGAGTTGGACATTATTGAACAATAATAACAAATCAAAAACTTACAATTTATAATAACTGTAATAATATAATATTATTGAATATATTATAAAATATATAATAACTGTGAGAAAGATCCCAGCCAGAGTTGCTTCTATCCTTTACTGCAACTACAAATGATTTTGCATTACTTCTGGAAATGCATTTCCACCATTTATTTTGCTCAAAGTACCCCCCCCCAAAAAATGTGTCCTTTCAGGAATTATCTTCATCTTCATAATATAATGATTTAAAAGTTCCCATCAAGAAATAAACTTCTTCTTTTTTCTCTATCTCCTCTAGATTCTATAAACTTCAATCCACTCAAAAATCTAGGTCACAGTCTCCCCCTAATGGATAGTGTTTGTGAGAAAGAATGGGAACACACTTATCGAAAGAAATCTAGCAGGGACTAAGTACATGACTGAAGAAACTCAAGGTACAAGTTAATCCAAAACTCTGCAATGAATATCTTGATATCTTTAGTTACGTCAGAAACCATAAAACCATTTCCTTTCTAATTGCCCCCTTCTCCCTGCATCTGGCATTCATTACTCTCCTGCTGGGAAAATTGGCTCATCTTGTACTTAGATAGACAGATAGGCAAATAGCCAGACAGACAGAGAGAGAATTTTTAAGTACTTGTTTTCTGTTAGAGAATATGTTTTGTGATTAGATGTCCTTAAGCCAGAGAACTGCAAAGTTTCTCAGGTTAGATCTCTATGAAGCATGATCAACTCAGCCAGCTCTTCACTCCACAAGCTTCTACTTGGTCCAATCCTCCTTCAGTCTGCCAAGCCTCTTCCTGATGGAAAGTATATTCTAAATTTCTCTTTTCAGTTCTGTTTCTCCTCAAAACAACAACAACAACAACAACAACAACAACAACAAAAAACAAACAGAGGGCAGTAGAGAGCAACCACAGGACAGCTAGGTGGCATAGTGAATAGGGAGAACTAGACTTGTATTCAGAAAAACCTGATTTCCAAGCCAGTCTTAGACACTTGAAATTTACTATCTGTGTAACTCTGGACAAGTCACTCAACCCTTTTGGCCTCAGTTTCCTATTGTTGTAAGGAAATAAAGGTAACTAAAAGCTCCAGAGGATAGTGAACTGGGCTAGAGTCAGGGATACTTGAGTTCAGATCTGGCCTAGTTTATATCCATCTACAGAGAAAGAACTGACAAATAGAAATAAGTGAGACATAATTTCATATATACATATATCTTTTTTGTCAAATGACGCCTTCTCTAATGGAAGGACAGGAGAAAGGGAAGGAGCTAATTGGATATTTTAATGTAACAAACAAATAAATAAATTTAAAATTTTTTAAATGCCAGCATCAACTACCATATCCTGGCTCACAGACAATCATTCTGACTTTTTTCTTGCAACTAGATTTAGATGACTGGAAGAGAGAGTGAAACTCAAAACTTTGTGCAACTCCACCTCACTTAATTGACATGCAAATCAAGACACCATACTGTGATATCATTGGTCCTCTTCAAAAATGAAAGATGAACAACAAAAATCCAAGAAATCAAACTTTCTGTCAGAGAAGAGCCCAAAAGTCTCTAATCTTCCCATAGCATCCAGTTATTTCACTTACAATTCCATTGATTATTACCTTTAAATCACTGGGGAAAAGACACATGCAAGTGAACTGATGGACTGGTGTCCAGCAACCATCTTTATCTTAGCCATTTCTCTACTTTCAAAAGGGACCTCTTAATATTCTCATTTAAGAGGCAGATCTCTGGTCCTACCCAAGGTATATGTGTGTGTGTGTGTGTATATATATATATATATACACATATATATATATGCATGTATATATCCTTGACATTTTGTTTGAAAAACTGAACTTCTCTGGAATACTACATCATGCCATAGGAACCTCCTCATGCTATAAGAGTAATTTAGCTTTGGAAATCATGTCTTAGAAGTATCCTTGGCCCTGGAGGTCCTCCTTCTGATTGGATGGTAGAAGGCTCCTCCCAAAACCTACTTTTAAGGAGGGCGCACAAGCCAGCCACTTCTTCATTTCCCTCCAGGCTGCATTTTTCTGGACTTCTCCATTATGCCCTTCCTCCTCTGTTTTTGACTTTCTTTTTCAGATTGATTTCCCCATTAGAATGGAATGTCCTTGGCAGAGTCAAGATAGTGGAATACATAGATCATTCTAGTTTAGCCCTCCCAATATTCCCCACTAAACAACTTTAAAATAGTATATCGAGCATCATATCCAATAAAATAATACATCAAGTAAAGTAAAAATAAAATATCAAATCAAATAAACATTTCAAAAAATTCCAAAGTGGCATAACCAACAACAGGTCAGGGTGAGGCATGTTCCAGCTGGTTAGGAGGACAGGTCTGTGGCACTGGGATTGAGGCTGGCCAGGAACACTGGGCAGGACAGCGGCAAAACCAGCTGTGGGCCTTTGAGCAGGGGCAGCAACAGCAGCAGCAGCTTGATAGGGAGAACATACCACCGAGAGGCAATGAGGGGATTGAACTCCTGTTCAGAAAGAGATTCCAGGGAATCCTGTGCTAGCACTGTGTGTAGGTCTAGGTGCCATTTGGCAACTCTACTGGCCATTACCCATTCTAGGCCACAGTGCCAGGATATAGAAAGGTGCTTGTGGTTGCAAGGCAGAAGGACCTTTGTTCAAAGTTGCAGTTCTGAAGAGGAAAGGAACTGTTTTCTCAAAGGAACAGGGGCCCTACCTTGATTAAAGCAAACAAACAAACAAACAAAAAACAGAACAGGGACCAGGAAATGGTGACCATGCCTCTTGGGCATCACACCACCTTAGAGACATCAAAATTTACAGACACCCCCCCCCAGAACTGAGTGTGAAAATAGCAGGACAAAAAAGCCTAAAATCTGGGCTAGTGACACCATCACCACTAGACATACAAGTGAGGGCAGCTCAACTTTTACATCAAGCCCAAAGAAAGTAGAGAGACAGAAAATAAGCAAACAAAAAGCTGCTGATTGCTTTGTGAAATGAGTGAGTAAAGAGTAAAGAATAACTCATAGGTTGTGAAATCTAAGTAACTGGAAGAAAACTGAGGCAGATAGTAAGTGACCTATGCAGAGTCACTAAGCGACACTAAGTGTCTGAGGCTGGATTTGAACACAGGAAAATGAATCCAATGAGTCCAATACTTTCTCCACTGCACTGGGCTTCCACTCCTGAGAAGGACTTTTTTAAAAAACCTCAGGAGGAAGGAAAGTAATTCAGAATATCAACAAATCAGATTGATAGTAATGTGCGGGGTTCCAGACCCATTCTTGGTCCCTCACCTCTTTAAAGAGGAAGGTACATCTTTAAAGAGGTTTAAAGAGGACAAGTTTGGTCCGACCCACTTCACATGAGTTTCTGTGAACCCATCTGTTGTATTTGTTTCTGAGTGGCTTCTGGATCTCCTTACCTGCTGCCTATGAAGGTCTACTGTGGGAATCCCAGCTTGAAGTGGTGATTGACCAGTGCTGCAGCTCCTTATAGATGGAACCTTGGGTGAATTTCCCAATGAGGAAGGCAATTAAAAGGCATATCCTTTCCATGACTTCTGTCCATCCTCCCCACCCTGAAGGATTGAAAATAGGATATTAAATCACCTCTTCCAGAAATCAAAGGAGAAAAGGTTATCTCCTATTGTTTGGTTACAGTTCTTTCAATACAGGAAATTATTCTTTTTGATACTTGGTGAAAGCCAAAATGGATTAGTTCAAAACATCCTGCTATATCTCCACTGTTCTAAAAAGTTAGTCCTCCTCCTAGCTATATGACTCTAGGCAAGTCACTTAACCTCTATTGTCTAGCCCCAGATGCTCTTCTGTCTTAGAATTAATACGAAGACAGTGGGCAGCTGGGTGGCTCAGTAGATTGAGAGATGGTAGGTCCTAGGTTCAAATCTGGCCTCAGACACTTCCTAGCTGTGTGACCCTGGGCAAGTCACTTAACCCCCATTGTCTAGCCCTTACCCCCTTCTGCCTTGGAAACTATATACAGTATTGATTCTAAGATGGAAGTTAAGGGTTTAAAAAAAAAAAGAAAAAATTTTTACAAAAACAGAAGGTAAGGATTAAACAAATAGATAAAGGAAAAGTTAGTTACTGTTACCATCCCTTTGCCTAGATAAACACCAGTGGCTACAGAGTTAAAGATAGAATTTTTGCATCATGGTGATGAGGTGGAAAAGATCCTTGCATAAGAATATTTTCTTTTTTTTTATAAGAATATTTTTAAAAATCCAGCTAAGTTATCTTGGAGAACACATTTGACTGTCTTCTCATCCATGTAAGGTTTCACAATCCCAGTATAGTAAGGTAATGAAGAATAATCTGAGAGACTGTAACATAAGTCCTTTCTGAAAGACTTGTATAAGAAAAATAGATTAAAGGTTCATGTGAAAAATGGATTTTAAAATATTGATGACATTTTACTAGCTTTGTCTGACCTCAAACACTTTCTAGCTATGTGACCTGTTGTGGGGAAGATTATTACTTAGTTATTAGCTTAGTATTAGTATTAGACTTAGCAGGAAGGACTGGAGAATTCCACATGGAATGGGGAAGCAGGAAGTGGCTCTTGATCTCTGAGGAGGACTCCATGGTGGTTGGGACAGGCAGTAACTGATTCCCTGGGAGACCTCAGAGCTTGTGGAGTTGCACCCTGATTCCCTAGGATCCTGGAGTGTGGTGAAGGTTGGAAGCAGAGGACGTCTATCCTGCACAACAGCACTGAGTAGGGAGTGATCTGGGATCTGGTGGACAGCTTGCAGACTCCTCTCCCTACTGGGCTGCTTTGGACCATCAGTTCTGGAGGAGTTAGTTCCTGGCATCCTGAAAACATCTCCGGACTCTACTGTGAGGATTCCCACTCCAGTCCTGTTATTCTCTGGGCCCTGCCTGGCTTAGGTCTTAGATTAGTGTAGTCCCTCCCTTGACCCTGTGGTTTGCCCTTAGCTTGTTAGTGTAGAATCCCTTATTCCCATCCTTTATTATTCTTTCCCTCAATTAAACTGTTATAAACCTTGCCTTTACTTGCTGGCTTCCATAGGTCTAGTCTTGATACTGCAGAGTGGCAGTTGGGCCCAACTGCTACCTCACTAATAGTCACCTCCTTGGCAGTAAAACCTGGTCTCCCTACCTTGTTTTTGTCTTGTCATCTGTCATTCCTGTCTCTCTCACCCCAGTGTGAACCCACAAATAATAATAGTTAACACCCCTGGTAACCCTCCATTACAGACCCTGGGCAAGTCACTTAATCTCTCTATCCTTAGTTTCTTCATTTGCAAATGAGAGATGATAACAGCATCTATTTCATGGAGTTCCTTTGAGTATCATGAGATAACATATGTTTTTGACTCAGGCTTCCTCCCTCCACTACACTGAGAAAAATTATGCCCTGAACTCAATCTTGAACTTCCTAACACTGTTTCCTAGAAGCAAGAAGGTCATGTATCTTGCTGAAATTTGCAAAAATTAAGTTTGTGCTTTTGGAATAAGCATTCACTATTTGACAAAAAAAATTGAGAAAAATTGAAAACTGGTAGAGCAGAGAATAGAGATAGACCAACATCTCACACTATATACTGTGAAAGAGAATTCTTTACTCTATTATCTATCCTGAGTTAACACTAACTTTAGTACCATGAGAATTAAAATGAATATATGTCTAAATATTATATTTTATAAAGTTTATTAATAATAACTAAAGTAAAAAAGCTAGAGTAAGAAGGTTGCTAACCCAGCCATGCATGCTGAAAAAAGGAGCGAGAGGCAGTTATAGCCAACTATATACAAAACGTGACCACGCAATATGGTGGAGGAATTAAAATGAATGTTGGAAAATACTAAGGAATTCTGGGGAATGTAGTTCAAAAGTACAAAATTATTTACTTATACAGTACCCCTACTTAGTACCTCACTAGACTGAAGATGGGATTAACTCCCACTTATCTACTTTTGAATTAAATCAGCAAAAGATTAAATACCCTACTTAGTACTAGGTAAGAAGCTAGTAAGGTACTTAGAGAATTCACACCCTTAGAAATTCAATCAGGGGACAGCTGGGTAGCTCAGTGGATTGAGAGCCAGGCCTAGAGATGGGAGGTCCTAGGTTCAAATCTGACCTCAGACACTTCCCAGCTGTGTGACCCTGGGCAAGTCACTTGACCCCCATTGCCTACCATTACCCCTCTTCTGCCTTGGAACCACACAGTATTGACTCCAAGATGGAAGGTAAGGGTTTAAAAAAAAGAAAAAGAAAAGAAATTCAATCAGCCAGGAATATGTGAATCTTTTTGATTAGAACTTAACCTTCAGAAGGTAAGAAGTTGATCCTACAGACACTGCTCCCTGGGCAGTGCTAGACAATTTGGAAACTGTGATTAGCCCCTGTGAAGAGGGGAAGGGACAAGGTGTCACCATAAAAAGCAAGCCCCAAACTCCTTCAGAGCATATTATTTTTGAGAAATAGTCTGAAAAGATTGTCTTCTGGAGATAGTCTTAGATAGTCTTTGAAGGGGCTTTGCTGGAGACTATAGCTTGGATCATGGGCTCGGAGCTCAGCTGCCACTTGAACTCTGACAATTAGATTACTTGGTTGGGTGAGTAAAAGGCTGAACCCTTTCCTAGCTTCTGGAGAGACTAGCTTCCTCTTGAGGAAGTTGCATAGTTACTCACCACCAGCCTTCCTCATTGAGAGCTAATTAATCTCTGCCTGGATTAAGCAGACCTGGAGCAAAATATTTAGGTTGATAGGATAGATAACTTTTGTCCTCCTCACATTTCTCTTATTTATTGTTTCCTCTCTATTTGTAAATAAATTTCTGTCTCAAGATATAATAAATACTGGTGACCACATAATTTCATATAATCACCGTCCAACCATTAATTTGAACCTTTACAATACTAAGATAAAGTCAACATAAGCACATGATTTAGACCTAAAGAGTGATGCTATAAGCAAATTAGAGAATAATGGAAGTTTACCTGGAGTATCTATGGATAAGGGAAGAATTTATGTCCAAGCAAAATATATAAAATATTGTGTGACATAAATGGATACGTTTGGTTGTATTAAATATAAAAGGTTTTATACAGACAAAAAAAAATGCAACCAAGATTAGAAGGAAAGCAGAAAGCTAGAATGGGGTGTGTGGGTGTGGGTGTGGAATTTTACAGCAAATATCTCCAACAAAAGTCTCATTTTTCAAATACATAGAGAATAGATTCAAATTTATAAAAATTCAGGGGCAGCTGGATGGCTCAGTGGATTGAGAGCCAGGCCTAGAGACAGGAGGTCCTAGGTTCAAATCTGGCCTCAGACACTTCCCAGCTGTGTGACCCTGGGCAAGTCACTTAACCCCCATTGCCTAGCCCTATAACAAATAAAAAAATTAATACAGAAGGATATATATATATATATATAAAAGATATTAGGGTTTAAAAAAAGAGAATTATAAAAATTCACCAATTAATACATGTTCAAAGGCTATAAATAGGCACTGAAAACAGTGCTATAACCTATATATATAATCTGGGATACAAACATGGCCACTATGGCAGGTAAATATGAGAGAAAATCTTCCATTGTAAATGCTAGGTACTTATAAGCATCATATGTAGTCAAAATCTTTATGAAGTAATCAGGAATTATATGGAACCAGAGCCGAATAATGCCTTGTGTGAATGAATAAATGAACAGAGATATGGTGGTTATAATAAAGGTAGCCCTTGCTAACCCCATCTTGTTTCCTATTCCCCTTGTTTACCAGGTTCTTTGACTTATGGCTTTACCAAAAACTGTTAAAAGAATGGAGGTAGGGATATGTGTGTGTGTGTGTGTGTGTGTGTGTGTGTGTGTGTGTGTGTAATGATAATGAATGAATGTGTATATATATGTATATATATATGTATGTATGTATGTATGTATGTTCTGATCCCTTGCTCTATGATCAGATCTTTGTTTCTTTCTTTCTATGCCTCCTCAACTGCAGTTGGTAGGGAGAAACACCTATTCCTCTTACACTGGCTGCTGCTGTAAATTATCCCTCTTCTCCCTGACAGGTTTGCTTGATTAAACTGCCAGTGATTCTTTAACAGCTGCCCAAGTGAGGACCCTTGAGAGGTTAGGTGGATGGTTAACCTCTCTAGGCCCAATCTGGGGTTGGGTTGATTGGTAATGGGCTATTGATTAGCTTTGGATAATGATTAGGATCTGACTGCATAATTGATCTCCCTTCCTAAGGGCTGTGATAGAATGACCACTCAGGAAGGTACTTGCTATTAAACACTATTTATCTATTGATAGGGAAAGGATAACAAGGTACAGGATTGGGGATTAAAAACCCTATTGCCCTATTGACTATTAAGCTAATCATTGATCAGGACTGGAGACTGCTAGGCTGGTAGAGGCTTGAGGTCTTCACTCTCTCTCTATCTCTGACCAGACCTGGCCACAACCAAGCCAGAAAATAGGGAAGGCTATTGATGTAGATAGATATTGGTGGTCTTTGTATTCTCTCAGCTCTCCTACCAATAGTATTGATGGTTCACTAGTTTTCACAGTCTAGCAAGGAAATAGGTTCAGGCTTTGGCCTACCCTCTTCTTCTTCAACCACCCTTCAACCACCCTTTGCCCAGTTTTATCCACAGAGGTTTGCTCAAGTCTCAACTCAGAGATCTGAGATCTCCAGTTCTGAGCCTCTGAGTCCAGAGACTTCCCCCACTGTAGCTGAAAGGGGGTATACATATAGGGTGGGGGCTAACCAACATTTGCACCTGGCTCATGGCACCTGGGAACATTCTGAATCTCTCAACTGCCATCCCTGTCAGTCAAGGAAGCATCCATCTTATCCCAGGTTAATGATTATAATACAGACTATTTACTGCCTTGGGTTGGAAGAAAAAGAAGGAGGGAGGGAGAGAGGCTGAGAAGAAATGGTCACTTCTTCCAAACTAATTTCTCGTTGACTTCCTATCAAGCACTATGCTAAAACAAATTGATTGCTTTTCATTAATATTCAGATTGCATCAACAGAACAATCCTCACTCAGTCATATCTGGACTTCTGTTTTCTTGTCTATAAAAGATGAGGGTCAGAGCAAAACACTCATAAGTTCTCTTGCAGGAATGGATCTGTAATCTCATGATAATAGGATAAATCCTGGGGAAATGCCTTGGGATTTCTTATCTCTATGCTTTGGTTTATTCCATTCCTTCTATCTTTATTTCCTTCTTTGTCATTTCTTCTTACTGAAATCCTACCCATTCTTCTCGGTCCAACTCAGTGTACATATTCTCCCTGAAACCATATATTTTTCCTTTTACCAGATGCTGCTGCTTTCTCCTCTGAAATCATATTGAGTTTTGTCTCATTGCTCTGGCACTTGGTGCAGAGGGCCATCATGCCTTGTGGTTGTGTGGTTTATCTGACGTATGTTATAAACTAGAGTCCAAAGTTCAACTTTGCCTTGTTCATAGTTTGTCTTTTACCATAGCTGTCACAGAGACTCCAATGTGGTAAGTGTTCAACATTTGTTATTGTTTGATTGTTCAGCTATTTCCAACTCTTTGAGATCCCATATAAAAGTTTCTTGGCAAAGCTGCTGGAGTAGTTTACCATTTTCTTCTCCAATGGATTAAGATAAACAGAGGTTAAGTGACTTTCCCAAGGTCATAAAGCTAGTGTGTCCGAGGCCAGATTTATTCAATTGTGGGAACTATGAGAAAACTTTATTGCATTGTTTCAACCAATACCACATGGCAGGGAAACTGAACCATCTCTCCTTGCTGTTTAGAGAGCCTTAACTAAGGACCTAAGTTACATTGACCAGAAATGCAGTCAAATTCTAAGATTGATGCAAGGATTTTTTTGATAATTGTACATGTCAAGCAACCCAGATGCCTTATCTGAAAACAACCCATTTTGATCAATTAATAATTAGGTCCATGTTCCTCTGATTGGTAAGAGACTTGGATTGAAAAATTTTATTTAATTAATTGATTTTGAATATTCTTCCACGGCTATAAGATTCATGTTCTTTTCCTCCTCTCTGTCCTTCCCCCCACCCCCAGCCCCAGTCAACAAGTAATTCCACTGGCTTTGGTAAGAGACTTGGGAAGAGCAAGACAACTATTTTTCTGAATTCAGAGAATCACACCTCTTCACTCTCCCTTCCAACACAGAAAATCTCTAATCTTTTATCCCATTAGAAATCAGATTACCTAATGTATCATTTCCTCATAGTTATTTGGTCTTATTTGATTAAATGTTTTCAATGTATAAAAGTCTTATCTCCTCCTGTGTTCAGGGTCCAGCCTTGAGCTGATGAAAGGTTGTGGTCCTGACTTGTTGGGCAATTGGTTATGCATTGCTTAATAAATCAATATACTTGAACAATATGGAAATATGTTTTGTGTGATAATATTGAATTGCTTGCCAGTTCCAGAAGGGGGGAAAGAAGAAGGGAGAGAGACAATTTAGATCAGAAAACTTGTAGAGAAATTTGTCATTACATGTAATTGGTGTGAATGAATATTCTTGGAAGATAGAACTTTTATTTCCTCAGGTATTTCATCTTTCACTCACCACAATCCCTCCAGTACTTGTTATTTTCCTTTTCTTCCATTTTATCTAATCTGATGAGTAGAAGGTAGTACCTCACAGTTTTAATTTGCTTTTCTCTAATTATTAGTGAATTAAAGCATTTTTTCATATGGCTATGGGTAGTTTTGATTTCTTCCTCTGAAAACTGTTAATAATTTTTTACCTTTTGTAAGCTGGGGAATGGTTCTTATCATTGTAAATTCGGCTTGGTTCCCTATATGTTTTAGAAATGAGATTTTCATCAGGGAAATTTACCACAGAATTTTCCTTCTTCTTTTTTTCTCATGTTAGTTGCAGTGGTTTTGTTTGTGAAAAGAATCTTTTTAATTTTATATCAGAAAAAAATTGACTTTATCTCCTGTGAACCTCTTCATCTCTTTTTTGGTCATGAACTCTTCCTCTATCCAAAGATCTGATAGGTAATTTCTTCCTAATTTACTTTTATCACCCTTTATGTCTAAATCATGTACTGATTTTGAATTAATTTTGTTATAGGCCGAGATGCTCATCTATGCTTACTTTTGTGATAATGAGATTAAATCTACCCTGCCCATCTTTAGATTTAATCACCAAAGGTGAAAACATCTCCACTTAACTCACAATTTGGGAGATCTGTAACCCACAAGTGTGCTAGAGTGATGAGATTAAATCTACCCTGCCCATCTTTAGATTTAATCTCATTATCACACTTTCTGACAAACTACTTTCAATTTTTCCCAAGAGTTTTTGTCAAATATTAAGTTCTTGCCCCACTAGCTGTGATCTTTGGGTTTAAGCAAATACTAAGTTACTATGTTCAATTGCTTCTGTATATTATTTCCCTAATCTGTTCCATTGATCAGCTACTGTATTTCTGACCCAGTACCAAATGAAAAAATGCCTGCTAAAAAAAGCAGCTTGCATTATAATGGGAGAAACAAGAACATATTTAAAATTCAGCATAATTGTAAAGTGAATAAATACAAATGTGTATGAAGTAGTAAATACAAGCTAGTTTAGGAAGGAGAATGCTAGTAAAAGGAAATATTAGGAAAGGTTTCACATGCAAAATAGTATTGAGCTATATTTTAAAGGTAGAGATGTACTATAAAAGGCAGAAGTGAGGATAAATTGCATTCCAGACATGTGGGTCCATCATGGACATGGGATATAGAATGTCACGTGTTAGGATCAGAAGAAAGTCAATTTGGCTGAACCACAAAATTCATGAAAGGAAATGGGAAAATAAATTTGAATCATTCTGAATTATTTTAAAAGCTGAACAGAGAAGTTTCATACTAGAGTCCACAGAAAGCAATTTGAATTTCAGTAGAGAAAAACATGGTCAGACATGCTCAAAAGGGAAATTATTCTGGCAGCAGTGGGCAGAATAGATTGCAACAGGGTGAAACTTGAGAAGGGAGAAAGATTAGGAGACTGGTGCAGTAACCAAGGGGAGAGTCTAGAAAGTCTTGAGCTAAGATAACAGCTGTGTGCTATTCTTAGAGGTGGAGTGAAATGTTAGATGTGTTGTGAAATTATAAATGTATATTTGATCATATTTAAAGTGGTCCTTTTATTTCCTAGAATTTAGTATATTATCACTATACTTTACCAAAAGTTCTTTTCTGTATTTATTCATATAATCATGTGGTCTGGGATTTTTTTTTAATCAGTTGCATTCATGGTTTTCCTAATGTACTATTCTTTCAGTCTTTGTATAAATCCACTTTGGTGCTGATTAATATTTTTCAATACATTTAGATTTTAAAATACATGTGTAGGGGAAGGGAAGAAACAGAGGGAGACAATTTGGATCATTCAGATTTGGAAAACTTATGTGGAAATTTATTACATATAATTGGTAAAATAAAATATCTTAAAATAAAAATAAATAAAATATGTGTACTTAATGTGGAAGCAAAGTAACTGAGAAGGAATACAAAAGCATGATTTGTTCTTGGAAGAACTTAAGGTTTTGAGTGGTAAAACTCAGAATAAGTACTAAATAATATTTTTTATAAGTACTAAAGTTCCTTAGGCACTTCAGGTAGTGGTGATACAATGTTAAAAACAAAACCCTAAAAATCTCTTTATTCTGTTGGGAGAAAATAACAGATACAAAGATAAGTAGGTGAAAACATATCCAAAATAATTACAAAGTGTTTATTTTGGAGACAGAGCAAGTTCAAACAATTGAAATAATTAATAAAGATACAAACTAGGAGTCAATAGAAGATGAACCTTGAATGAGGCTTTTCAAGAGACAAAAGTGAAAAAGGAAGCAATTTCCGTCCATGGGGAGAATCTATGGAAAGACATAGAGATGGAGGTTAGAATTCCTTATATGGAGAAGATTCGGTTAGAAAATAGAGTATATAAAGAGGGGATGTGTGTATTAAAACTGGAAAGTTATGAAACCAGCTTATAAAAGGCTCTACATGCCCAACAGAAGAACTTTTACTTGATTCTAGTAGAAATAGGACTCTATGCTCCTCCCCCCCCTCTACAGGGGTGCTTCAGGGCCGGGATGTGAACAGAACATGAGATCCCCAGCATAGGGACATAGGATTATGGTTGTGGGCTCCCCAGGGGTGGAACTACTCTTTTTTTGACTAGGGGTAAAGCTCCACGGCTTTCCACTTTACTCCTTGGAGGCCATGTGCATTATGGGGTCTACTACACAGTGGCTATAACTGTACTTATTGTCATACCAAGAAATGAGCTTGGCAAAATGGTCATTGAGGGCAATGCCAGCTCCAGCATTGAAGGTAGAAGAGTGGATGTCACTGTTAAAGTCACAGGATACAACCTGGTCCTCTGTGGCCCAAGATGCCCTTCAAGGATCCTTCTGCAGCTTGCTTCACCATCTTCTTAATATCATTATATTTGGCAGCTTTCTCCAGGTGGCAAGTCAGATCCACCACAAACACATTGGGAATAGGAACACGGAAGGCCATGCCTGTGAGCTTCCCATGCAGCTCAGGTATGAACTTGCCCACAGCCTTGGCAGCACCAGTGGAAGCAGGGATGATATTCTGGACAACACCATGCCCATCAAGTCACAGCTTGCCAGAGGGGCCATCTACTCTCTTCTGGACAGCAGTAATGGCATGGACTGTGGTCATGAGTCCTTCCACAATGCCGAAGTTATCATGAATGACCTTGGCCAAGGGGGCCAAGCAGTTTGTAATACAGGAGGCATTACTGACAATCTTGAGGGAATTATCGTATTTCTCGTGGTTCACCCCCATTGCAAACATTAGGGCATCAGCAAAAGGGGCAGAGATAATGACTCACTTGGCTCCACCCTTCAAGTGAGCCCCCGCCTTTTCCATAGTGGTAAAGATGCCAGTGGACTCCACAATGTACTTGGCTCCAGCATCTCCCCACATAATTAGGTGGGATCCTGCTCCTGGAAGATAGTAATGGATTTTCCATTGATCATCAGCTTTCCATTCTCTGCCTTTACAGTGCCCTTGAATTTGCCATGGGTAGAATCATATTGGAACATGTCAGCCATGTAGTTGAAGTCAATGAAGGGGTCATTGATGTCCACAACTTCTACTCCACTGCAGTAGAATGCTGCTCTGGTCACCAGGCATTCAATACCACCAAATGCATTGACTCTGACCTTCACCATCTTGTCTAAGGGATGCGACTGCAGCAGAGGATCCTGGCAGCGAGCTTGGGAGAAGAGCTGAGAGCCTTCACCCCTCTTTATGGTGATAGGATGGGATCCCTAAAAAACTAGGCAAATTATGTTACTTCTGTGTATTGGCTCATAGGTAGAAGAGTGGTAAGGGTGGGCAATAGGGGTCAAGTGACTTGCCCAGGGTCACACAGCTGGGAAGTGTCTGAGGCCAGATTATCATTTTTCTTTAAGGTAAGTAATGGCACACAAGTCTTCTAACTCAAAACAAAACAAAACAAAATGCTGCTAATGTAACTTTATGAAACAGTGGAATTATATCCTGCTTTAGATGGCCCTGAATCATTGCCTAATTGTACCACTCTGGGATATTGGAAGGATTTTTAATAATTAGTGACAGATAATAAAGCCAAATACATATCTATTTAATTGTGTCCAGGGCTACAAAAATTATAATTTCAAGTTGAATAACTTATTTTGTTACATACTAATAACAAATATTTTTCAACCTTAGACTGTTGGATAAAGATTTAATACAGTGTTTATATATTTCACTGATCAACTGCCCTGATTGAAGAGAGTTGTTACAAGAGGAAGAAGAAGGACATGGTTACAAGGGGGAATGACCCTTGCCTGATGTAAATTCCAGGCAAGAGTCATAGAAACAGTTAATTGCATTGACAAAAAATTCTATCAGACTCAGAATCAGCCTGCTTAAAACATTTTCAATTTAAGATGTGATCAAGGCAAGGGAGGCTTATATTTGCCCATGTAGAGAGTTACTTCCCCAGTTTTTAACACCATCTGCTGATATATCACCCCTGTTAGGCTGTTGGCATTAGGATTCATTACTTCATATTTTTTAAAACCCTTACCTTCTGTCTCAGGATCAATACTGCGTATTGGTTCCAAGGCAGAAGAGTGGTAAGGACTAGGCAATGGAGGTCAAGTGACCTGCCCAGGGTCACACAGCTAGGAAGTGTGAGGCCAGATTTGAACCTAGGACCTCCCATCTCTAGGCCTGGCTCTCAATCCACTGAACTATCCAGCTGCCCCCAGAATTCATTACTTTAACAGGATATCCTGATGAGTATACCTGGAATCAGACTCAGCCTAATAACAATTACTGTCCCATAAGATTTCACTTCAAATAGCTAGTTTCAACAACTATAGTTTAGGGCTAAATGATTTCTCACCTGGTATTGCAATAATAAAGTTTACTAGTTCTTAAAATCTGATTTACATCTTCTCTTAGAGCCTAAACTCATCCTGACTGCATTTTGGAATCCCATATAAATAGGGACTATATGACAGTTTTCTCAAAATTTTAGGAAAAATATAAGCTAATTACTATAAATCTCCAGATAACTCCATTTTAGGAACACGTCTATAATGTACAATTAAATAGTTCTATAAAATAAATAAATGCTTAATTACAGCCCCCTCTGATACTTACTCTCCCTCTAATCAAGGAGTAGTTATAATGAGGGAAAGGTGATAAGAATTTGAACTGATGTTATATATTTTAAGCAAATAAGGAGATTTAGATGGATCACTTCAATTTTCTCCTTTAAAAATAATAACTTTAACAAATTAATTCATTTCTATAAATAGCCATGAATAACTTCAGAATAATACTTAATGCTTCAGATGTAGAATTTAGAACCAGAATTAGAATTAAAATTCAGAACAATGCATTTAGAATATAACATCACAACTTTTCCAAATATGTAAAAATACATATATGTAAATTTTCTTCCAAGAGTTCATAGTTTAAGAATACCTAAATTAGGAGGGAGCTGGGTAGCTCAGTGGATTGAGAGCCAGACCTAGACATGGGAAGTCCTAGGTTCAAATCTAGCCTTGGACACTTCCTAGCTTTGTGACCCTGGGCAAGTCATTTAGCTCCCTATTGCCTAGCCCTTACCACTCTTTTGCCTTGGAACCAATACATAGTATTGATTCCAAGATGGAAGGCAAGGGTTTTAAAAAAATTAAATTAAATTAAAATAAAATAAAAAGAATGTCTAAATTAGAGAGAAATAATTTTAACATTTTATCTTTAAAATAGTTTACCATATTATATCTTATCATAAATAGTACTTAAGAATTTAAAATATGAAACAAAAATTATTACTAAATTTTCAAACAATCTTACAGAGAATTTCTTTATCCCATTTGAAACCCTGTATAAAATTATCCAATATCAAATAATTACATTCCAATAAAATAATTAGGTTTCATTAAAGAAATAATAATAAGCAGTATATTTATCATTATTATTACTATTTACATTAAGTCTTGATTCAATACAATTATTACCTAATAAGTGAACTCACTTTCAATACTCAATTTGAACATTCCAGCTCCCTCTTCTTTCAAAAAGCTGGATTAGTCTTTTGTTCACTACATAAAGATCAATCAGTTCTTTTGTCCTTTCAACCAATCCTGAAAGGCTCTCTGACTTGTATCGAACTCAAGTCCCTTTTCCTCTTTCTCCTTTCTTAAAGCTTACCTCACAAACACACACACCAAACAAACAAACTTCGAGTAGTACAAAATTGTGACTAACTTGATAGACTTCACCTGCTTTTCAAGACTTTTCTTGAGAGCTAAACCTCACACAGAGATTTCCACATGGCTTTATTCACTCCACTCAGGGGATTCAAGGCATCCTGGGCACTTCCAGCTTCTGGTTGGCCCCCCACTTCTCAAGGACCTATTTTTCTTGAAAAGTTAAATCTTACACAGAGACTTCCACATAGAGCCCCAATTTAAAACCCATCATTTCACAGAACTACTTCCTCCAGTAAACTGCTCCATCCATTTCTCTTGGTTAGTTGATCCTAGGGTTCTCAATGCTAACACACAAGACATACAAACATAGAAAAGGATACAGTTCACACACAATCACAAAAGACATACATTTAACACACATACACACAAAAAGCATAATTCTTACCCATAAAAGATCTCATTATCAGGAATCAGAAAAAAACTTTCTACTACCTTTTACTCATCAGAAAAGTAATTACTCTGGAAGAAAACTTCCCATGGGGCTCCAGTGTTGGAGTGAAACTTTTTCTGGCAAGCAAAAGGATTCAGTAGTCCTTTCATGGTCAGCCAAAATTGTTACAACTAAAATGATCTTGAGAAACTGATTTTGGAGTAAGAATGTAAGTTTATTGATTATAAAAAGTTTATTAGTTAGGCCAGGATTATAGCCAATAAAATAATATAGGTTTCCATGGCTCTCTCACAACCAGCGTTATATTTAAAATTAATATCTTCCATGTTCTTATTTTCTATAAAGTTTACTAATAATCACTTGAAATAAAAAGGATAGATAAGCATAGATTAAATTCCCTTAGTCTAAGTCTGACCACATGTACTCATTTTGCAGGATCCTCCATTCATCTGTCCTCTTGCTTGCTCCGGGGAGTAGTGAGCCCAAAGACCCCCTGCACTACGCCCACACCCTTTTATCTATGATTCTGGACATAGTGCTGGCATGCAAAAAATGGGATGAACAGGTTGGCAGTCCATTATTCAGTCCATCCCTTGAACATCCCAAGACATCTTTTTTAGCTAATTAAGAAATTGTCCATCAATCTATCTACCCCTCCCCATCTCCACAGGTCACATAAGCCAGAAAAGTACCCTTCTCTCCTTCACCTATTAACCAAATTCTGTTAAAAAGGAAGATATTCCTTGGGATTCCCAAGGTCAAAGAAAAAGCTCGTGTTGTCACCTTCCTTGGGAGACCCACCTATCTCCTTTTTGGAGCTGAAGTCTCTGAGTCTACCTTCTCTCTCATAATAACCAACAATGGGGACTGGCAGGAGAGGTCCTAAGATTGAGCTGTCAGGCCAATCAAAAAGAGGACACAGCTTCCTTTATATGCAAGAGGGAGGACTTACTTGCTCTCTTTTCACTTAGGAGGCCAGTGAGAGAGCCATTCTTTGTTAACAGACAGCATGTATCTGGAAGTAAACACAGTCATTCCTGGAGAAATGACCTTGTATCCTTTATTGGTTTAAAAGTCAAACACAACAGTTTAATTTGCAATACTTTTTTTTTAAAAAAAAAACTCTTACCTTCCATCTTGGAGTCAATACTGTGTATTGGCTCCAAGACAGAAGAGTGGTAAGGGTAGGCAATGGGGATCAAGTGACTTGCCCAGGATCACACAGCTAGGAAGTGTCTGAGGCCAGATTTTAACCTAGGATCTCCTGTCTCTAAGCCTGGCTCTCAATCCACTGAGCCACCCAGCTGCCCCAATCCTTTTTTTTTTTTTAATAAGTTGTAAATTCATGGAAATATTCATTTGGGGATTGTGAGTGTGGAAGGCCAGGATTTTTTTAATATTAAAAATAAATATTGCGCTCAAAGGAATAATAAACTGGAGGAATTCTATATGAACTGGAAAGACCTCCAGAAATTGATGCAGAGGGAAAGGAGCAGAGCCAGAAGAACATTGTACACAGAGACTGATACACTGTGGTAAAATAGAATGTAATGGATTTCTATACTAGCAGCATTGCAATTACCCAGGAAAATTCTGAGGGATTTATGGAAAAGAACGCTACCCACATTCAGAGGAAGAACTTCAGGAGTGGAAACACAGAAGAAAAAGAACTGCTTGAACGCATGGGTTGAGGAGGACATGATTGGGGATGTAGACTTGAGGCTACCACACCAATGCAACTATCAACAATTTGGAAATAGGTCTTGATCAATGACACGTTAAAACCAGGGGAAATACGCATTGGCTGGGGGGGGGGGGAGGTGAAGGGGAAAGTAAGAGCATGAATCATGTAACCATGTTAACTTTTCTAAAAAATAAATATTATGAAATGTTAAAAAAAAGAAAAAGAAAGAAATTAAAAATAAATAGAAATGACTCAAATAGTTGGGGTTTCTTGTTCCTTTGGTGTTTTTCCTAGCCCCTTCCTTGCAGCTAGACGGTGCAGTGGGTAGAGTGCTGGGCCTGGAGTCCAAAAGACCACAGTTCAAACACAGTTTTTGACACAAACTGTGTGATCCTGGACAAGTCATCTAACTTGTTTGCCTCCGTTTCCTCATTTGTAAAATGAGGGTAACAGTAGCATCTACCTCCCAAGATGCTTGTGAGGATCAAATGAGACATTCGTAAAACACTTAGCCCAGTGCTTGTCATGGAGTAGTAGATGTTTAATAAATGCTCGTTTCCTTCAGGACTGGTCCTTGAGAAAGGAAGGAAAACGAGGCTCTCCAACCAGTGATGCTGTTGCCATGGAGGCAGATTCCCTTAGAAAATGATGGGCAGGCACTTTTCTAAGTGTTCCTCCCTGCCCCCTCCAAACCCAAAAAGCTTTTCTGGGCTGGAGCTTCACAGTTCGTAAGTGCAGAGACAAGGAAGCCAGGACGCAAGCTCCCCAACATGCTGCTGGCTTCAGAACTTTATATCCATTTTAGCGTTGTTCATCCAGGTTGGGTTACAGTCATCTTCCTGGCACCTGTGGCTTCCCAGACTACACATAGCCCGGAGTCCGGGGGAGGAGGGGGATGATCGTTGTTATACGTTTTTTTCCTTACTAAAAGTTCAAACTCAAAGGGAAAAAAAAAAGTGGAGAGGCAAAACATTTGCTGGAGAATCAAGTAAACTAGCAGGAGATCAGAAAACTGTGGAGCGCACAGCCTTCTGGGAATTGTAGTCCAGTCCATGACCACGTTCAAGGACCAAATAGCAAGTTGTTACTGACTGGCCATCTGATTTGCCTCTTGGCTTGGGGAGGGAGCAGTCTCTGGACAGTCGGAGCCCAGCCCCAAGATGAGACTTGCTACACTGGGTGCGTCTGCCTTGAAGGAAAGAGAGAGGAAGCTTGCTCCGCCCCCCAACCCCACCCCGCAGGGAAAACTGCCCACCAAGAGACTCCACCCAACCAGATCCTGCCCTCCAAGACTCCACACGAACGGCCCCGCCCACCAAGAGACTCCACCCAAACAGATCCTGCCCTCCAAGACTCCACACGAACGACCCCGCCCACCAAGAGACTTCACCCAACCAGATCCTGCCCTCCAAGACTCTACGCAGACCCCGCCCACCAAGAGACTCCACCCAAACAGGCTCCATCCACCAGAGGATTCTACTTCCCCTGACACCCCTGGGGACCTTGAGAATATGAATAAATAAAGCATTTATTAAGCGCTTACTATATACAAAGGACTGTGTGAAATAAATAGAAAATCAAGGTAGTTCCTGCCTTCAAGGAGCCATACTCTAAAGAGGGAGAACACACAGAGGGAAGATTTCAGCACCAAGCCGGACGGAAAGCTCCCGCGGTCCTGCCTCTCTTGAGCTCCTAGGTGGCACTGTCTTTATTGGAGGTGGGATCATAAAGGAGAGTGCTACTCCTTCCCTCCTCTGAACGAGGAATCCTGGAATTATCATCTTAAACCTGGAAGGCACATAAAAGACTGCTAATTCAGTCCACCTATTTTACAGATGAGGAGACCAAGGTCCAGGGAGAGCCCACTGCTTGCCCAAGGTCACCGCTGATAAGTGCCAGACTTTGGCCCTGAACCCAGAGCCTAGGACTACAAATCTGGCATTCATCCCACTGGGCTTCTAGGGCATTTTTAGGATTGCAAAATGCTTTTGATGTGGACATAGTGAAATTAGGGTCTGATCCAAAGAACTGATAGTTCAGGCTGACTCCGTGACAAGGGAACGAGCTTTATTATAGGATGTTATAGCAATAGTGTAAAGACAGTTAGTGGAGAGAAAAGAAGGAAGAAAGGAAGGGAGGGAGGGAGGGAAGGAGAGAAGCAGGGAGAGAAGGAAGGAGGGAGAGAAGTGGGTACGACTTCTCAGGATGGTTTTTGTTTTTTTTTTTTAATCTTGCTTAGTTATGAAGGAAAGAGTCATTTGTATGGGCAATTGTTGCCCTGTGTCTCCAGGGAATTGATACCACTTTTCCCATGGTCCACTTTGGTCTGGGTGGCTTTACCCTTCATTCACTCTGTCCTGGAGGGGCAGGGAGGGAGGAGGAAACCACAATGTAAATGGGATACTAGTGGTAGGTTAAACACTCTGGGACAAGTTTCCATTAAATGTTGCTCTTTCTGGGCAGGCTCTAAGGAAGGCAGTGATTATGAAGACTGAGCATTACTTGAACCTTGTCCTGTGTGACTGGAAAACTGAACTCCCTTAACCCCTCCCATCTCTAGGCCTAGCTCTCAATCCACTGAGCTCCCCAGTTGCAGGGTTGTGGGACACTTCAGCCCACATCACTTTCCTCACATTTGCTCTATAAGGTTTGATACTGTTCAAATATTATTGTGCCCATTTTACAGATGAGGAAACTGAGAACCTAAGTTTTGGCCCAACACCCTGGAGCTTATGTATCAATGCACTTCCTCTAGACCCACTCTAAGTCCTCAGGACCTGTGGTTTTACAGGCTTAGAGAACTGCCTCTACCAACGCAGAGCAGCACCTCCTTGTGACATGGTTTTAGACAGTTGTCCAAGGCCCTGAGAGGTTGCACTAAATGACTTGTCCAGGATCACACACCCAGCATGAGTTAGAGGCAGGACCTGCTCTAGGACTTTCTGCCTCTCAGACCTGCTCTCTGTCCACAATACCCCCTGCTTCTTTTTACTCTAATAAGAGACTTGTAATTATTTCTATGGGCTCTCTTCAAGAGTTCCCTCTAACCTCAGAACCATGGATTATGAAAACATCCATTAGAACATAAGTTCTTGTGGGGCAGCTAGGAGGCCCAGTGGATAAAGTGCCAGACCTAGAGATGGGAGGTCTTGAGTTCAAATATGACCTAAGACACTTCCTAGTTGTCACTTAACCCCTGTTGCCTCGCACTTGATGCCTCTTTTGCCTTGGAACCAACACATGATATTGATTCTAAAGGAAGGTAAGAACTTAAAAAAATTTTTTTAAGAATGTTAGCTCTTTAAGGGCAAGATAGTCTTCATTTTTATTTATATCCTTAATTCCGTCTTTTAGAACAATCCCTAGTCATAGTAAGGGCTTAATAGAGTAGCTAGGTGGCACAGTGGATAGGGCACCAGACCTAGAATCAGAAAGACCCAAGTTCAAATCTGGCTCAGACATTTACTAGATATGTGACTGAGGGCAAATCACTTTACTTTGCCTCAGTTTCCTTATCTGTCAAATGAGCTGGAGAAGTGAATAGCAAAATCCTTCAAGATCTTTGCCAAGAAAACCCTAAATGGGGTCACAAAGAGTCAAATATGACTGAAATGACTAAAGAACAACAAAAGAATTTAATAAACACTTGTTGCTTGTTTGTCTGCCACAGGCTCAGATTCAATATAGCTCCTATGCAGGGGATCCGAATTGTCAAAGAAGTTGACAAAACTTCTCATTGAGTCAGTTTTACTGCTAGTCTTGCTCTCTAAACTTGGTACCCAAGTTCCTGGACACATGTATCTTTCATGTTCCCCTATAAATGGTTCTCTAGTCTTTAGCTGAAAATTTTCTAGAATCCAATGTCTCATTCCCAAGAAGACAGGTAGAGCCTTGAAAGTCATTAGCTTTTAAGATGCTTCATGGGTGTGAAATGAACCTTAGGGGAATGCGAGGATATGCCATACAATAGCAACAGTCCCTATGAGGAGAACTCTGGAACATTCTAGAAAGTGAGTGTGGTGAAGGACAAAAAAAAATGGAATAAAAGAGAGCCTTCCCTGTGAAGAGGTTAAGGTATTCACAAAGACTTTCTGGATCTGTTACAGCAGAAGGGCTATCCCAACACCTTCCTTCATTGAGATCTCATCCACTGAGTGATCTGTGGCTTATAGATCATCACAATTCCTAAGGCTAGTTTTACTCAGAATTCTCCAACTTTTCTTGAATAGGAAAGAAAAAGGATTCTAATTTCCTCCTTATTCATCCCCCCAACTTCTGTCTTCTGGTTAGTCATTTGACTGGATGATTTTTTAAAAGGTTATTTCCAAGCCTGACCAATTATTATCTTAATAGATAATGGATGGAAAATTGCACTCTCCGAGTTCAGTTAGGGTTTGTTTCCATTGGAACTACCACCCTACCTTTAAAACACCCACCACGAAAGCTAGCATTTACATAGTTTCAAGATTTCAGAATTGCTTTCCAAATACTAGCCCATTATGTCCTCATAAACAACCTGTAAGTTAGTTGCTATTGTTATTCCCATCCTACAGATGAGGAAACTGAGATTAAGTAGCTTTTCCAGGGTCACACAGCTAGGAAATGTCTGAGACTGGATTTGAACTCAGTACTTCCTGACTCCAGGTCCAGCACTCTATCTACTGTGCAACCTAGCTGCCACTTAGTAATCTTAGTTCAGTGGTCCATCTTTTATTCCTTTGCTCTAAAAAGTTAATAAAATCAAACTATTTTGCTAAGTAGTGTCATGATGGCTTTATTAAAAAGAATATTTTGAAGACCGAAATCTCAGCTCTTCTAATACTACACTGATTAATACAGCTCTCCAAGGAACATATATTATAGGAAAGAGGCCTATAAAAGAATTAGATTCATTTTATCTAAAAAATTAATGACGGGCAGCTGGGTAGCTCAGTGGAGTGAGAGTCAGGCCTAGAGACAGGAGGTCCTAGGTTCAAACCCGGCCTCAGCCACTTCCCAGCTGTGTGACCCTGGGCAAGTCACTTGACCTCCATTGCCCACCCTTACCAATCTTCCACCTATGAGACAATACACCGAAGTACAAGGGTTAAAAAAAAATTACTAAAAAAAATTAATGAGCAAAAATATAAGAGATGACACAAACATCTTGACATTCCAGCATTTAATAAATGGCAAGTCTAAAAGAAGTTTATTCTATATTATTATATATCTATAATTAATTTCCAATATGAAGTCAATAAAGACCAATAAGGAATGAACTGGATCTGAAAGGTTTCCGCTGTGGTTATTACATTTGTAGGATTTTGCCTAATATAAATTATCTGCTTTGTTCTAATAGATGAATGGCTCTTACAGGTTTTCCCACACTAATTACAATCAAAGGGTTTTCTTCCCTTATGAATTCCCAAATGTTTAGTGATATGTTCCCTCTGGCGGAACTCTTTTCTACATTAAATACATTGAAAGGTTTTCTCTCATATATGAACTCTCTGATGTTTCTTAAGTGATGAGTTTTTGCTGAAGGATTTCCCACATTTATTACATTCAAAGTATTTCTCTCCAGTATGAATTCTATGATGTTTCCTAAGGGATGAACTCTTGTTGAAGGCTTTTCCACATTCATTACATTCAAAGGGTTTCTCTCCTGTATGGATTATCTTGTGTTCAGTAAGATACCCTTTATGGCTGAAGGCTTTCCCACATTCATCACATTCAAAGGGTTTCTCTCCAGTATGAATCCTTTGATGTTTCATAAGGGATGTACTGTTGGTGAATGCTTTCTTACATTCATTACATTCATATGGTTTCTCTCCAGTGTGAATTCTCTGATGCCTTAGAAGAGATGAGCTATTAGTGAAAGCTTTCCCACATTCATTGCACTCATATGGTTTCTCTCCAGTATGAATCCTCCAGTGCTTCATAAGGGATGAGCTATTGTTGAAAGCTTTCCCACATTCCTTACATTCATATGGTCTCTCTCCAGTATGAATTCTCCGGTGTTTTAGAAGGCATGAGTTGTTGCCAAAGGCCTTTCCACATTCATTACATTTAAATGGTTTCTCACCTGTGTGAATTCTCTGGTGTTCAGTTAGATTTCCTCTCTGGCTAAAGGCTTTGCCACATTCATTACATTTAAAGGGCTTCTCTCCAGTGTGAACTCTCTGGTGTTCGGTAAGATTTCCCCTCTGTATGAAGGCTTTCCCACACTCGTTACATACAAAAGGCTTCTCTCCAGTGTGAATTCTCTGATGTTTCATAAGAGATGAACTGTTGCTGAAGGCTTTCTCACATTCACTACATTCAAACTGTTTTTCTCCAGAATGAAGTCTCAAATGTTTTTTAAAAGATGAGCTGCTTCTGAAGGATTTCTCACATTCATTACACTCATATGGTTTCTCTCCAGTGTGAATTCTCTGATGCTTCCTGAATGAAGAGCTATTGCTAAAGGCTTTCTCACATTTGTTACATTCAAAGGGTTTCTCTCCTGTATGAATCCTCTTATGTTCAGTAAGATATCCCCCATGACTGAAGGCTTTTCCGCATTCATTGCATTCATATGGTTTCTCTCCAGTGTGAATTCTCTGATGTTTCTTAAGAGATGAGCTGTTGATGAAGGCTTTCCCACATTCATTACACTCGTATGGTTTCTCTCCAGTGTGAATTCTCTGGTGCTTCCTGAGTGATGAGTTGCTGCCAAAGGCTTTCCCACATTTATTACATTTAAAAGGTTTCTCTCCTGTATGAATCCTTTTATGTTCAATAAGATGTCCCTTATGACTGAAGGCTTTTTTACATTCATTACACTCATATTGTTTCTTTCCACTACATTTTCTTTGATTCTGAGTAAGGCCTGAGTCAAAAGAGATATTCTTGCATTTATTATATTCATAAGGCTTCTTACCTGAGGATATTCCATTACATTTCACCAAGTCAGAAAATGGTCTAAGGCACTCATCATATGTACCATCTCTATGGAATAGAGTTTTCCTCGTAGTATCCATCTGTTGTGCAAAAGAGTACAATCCCAGACTCAAACTTCTTGAAAATAGCGGACACTCATGAGTGACTGTTGCTTGTCTGTATTTTTTCTCCTGGCTGTCCTTTTGCCTCCCCAATCCGACATTACATTCCCATTCTTCTCCCAACTTGGAATCCCAGGGGTCACTGTTTGTGAGTCCTTCCTTGGATGACTCTCCCACAAAAATGTCTTGCTTTAGTGTGGATCCCTTTATTTTATATACTGTTTCCTGATTAAGGGAACCTGAAAGAAATGAAATCATGTCAGTATACAGTCCTATTTATGCTGGGAGAAAGGAAAGCTTCTCCTGAAGGAGATGGACCATTAATACAGAAAGCAAAGAACATTGGTAAAGCACTTAATGCCCAAGAGAGGTGTGGAGATAGTAACAGGACATCTAGCTTCTCCAAATGAGTTGAAAATTCCAGGACTAAATGAGTAATTATCATTTGCCTCAACTATCTTTTTTTTCTTGATCTCTTACTCTTTATTTCACATTCCTAATCATCCTCAAATTTGGGATTACTGTGCCTAATCTTTGGGTAAATGTAAACATTTCCCTCAAGAGGAAACAGGCTGAATCTGAAAACTATATAGATTGGTAAACCTTGATGTCACTCTCCAGCAAAATTCAAGTATCTACCTATTAAGTAAATTTGTTTATGCAAACTCAGAAATCTAAGCTTAATAAAATGCAACAGGAGGTCAATATGAAGAGATCGTGGATTACAGATTCTGTTCCCGAAAGGACCTAATGATAGGTTCATCAGGTACTATTATAAACATCTTTACATTTCACTCAGCTCGCACACAATGTCTTTTAAAAATTTTTTGTGAACAAGATAGAGAACTGTGGATTGGAGATAGTGTAGCTATGTAGACTTGTAACTTGTTGAAACATGTGACACGAAATAGTTACAACTAGAGATTTACATGAATCTGGAGGGAAATCTTAAGTGTTATGCCCCACTTTTGTACCTGGACCTATTCTGGTTCTATATTTTCAGACAATTTAGGTAATAATATGGAATCCATAACAATTTTTCAGATAACATTAAATAATGTGGGATAGTAAATTCACTGGATGATTAAATCAAGATAAAAATAGATGTGTAAAATTTTAATTATTTAATTGATGATTTAGTTATTAATGAACAATTTATTATCTATTGTACAATATGCACTATAATTAACAAATTAATAGAAATCAATTAATTTATAGCAATTGAGATTAACAAAATGTGCGCGTTATTTATTTTGTATTTCAATAGGCTAGAACAACACAACTGTAAAGAAAGTGGAACTTCATCTGAAAAAATACAATACTTTATCTATTTGTTCAAATAATCAATTGTACAAATATAAGCTAACAGACCCTGTTTAACAACAGACTTGAGGTCTTAGCTGACTATCAGCTCCACATGGACCTACAGTAACATAATATTAAGTATCATCATTACTATTAATAGGAATGCACAAGGAATTCCCTAATCAACTCAGACTTTAAAGACATACACATAAAATGGCAGCGAGGGCGGTCAAAGGAATGGAGCACAACGTGGTCCTGTTAGACACGGGTCAGAAGTGCTAAGGGCTAGGATGAAATGGAGCTAGTAAAGAAAGCCAGAGATGACAAAAAGGGGCATTTTTGCCTATAGTGGGGAAGAAAAGAGAATCAGAGAAGAGAGATGACTACTGCTGGGAGGAAAGGAGGCAGCGATCACAGAGAACCTACACAGCTTCCTACAGAGCAGACGAGACTACTAGATTTCACCTCATTCCCTTTTTTTTTAAGAAGAGTAAGGACAGCTGGGAGGCCCAACAGAGTGAGGAAAATTCACTTTCATGAGTTCAAATCTTGCTTCAGGCACTTCCTAGCTGTGGGATCCTGGGCAAGTCACTTAGCTCTGTTGGCATCAGTTTCATCTGGAAAATGGGTTGGAGAAGGAAACAGAAAACTCCTCCGGTATCTTTGCCCAGAGAACCTCAAATGGGATCATGGAGAGTCAGATAATGACTGAAACGACTGAACAACAACAAGAGTGGTAGACAGGGGATTTGGGTCAGACATGGCATGCCTCGATTGTGAAAGGCAATCAATCATGTCTGAATGGGTCAGAATGGTCATGTTTAGCCCCAGAGGTTAGAACCAGAAGCAGTGAGAGGAAGTTGCCAAGAAGACATGTTAGGCTTGATGCCAGGAGAAATATTCTACAACCTGGAGCTATACAAAGTGCACTGGGCTGCCTGGAGAGTAGAGGTGGCCTCCTCCCTGGACCACCTTGGGGTCTGCTGTATGGAGACTTTGTTCAGCCCTGCTTTTAACCAGAAAAACACTGAGGCAATGATTGCTTGTATCCTTCCTAGAATTATAAAGTTTGGTGATGACCTTAAGGGGTATTTTCTTTAACACAAATACAAGGAGACGTCAAATTGGAATATTCTACTTAAAGAAGGAAAAAGATTTAAGGAAAACAGAGATGGTGGGTATAGACAGCTCTGGGATTCAGAGTAGGAGAAAAATCTGAAAGTAAAAGGTAACAGAGGCATCTTGCTTTTTAACAAATAGGGGCAGCCAGGTGGTTCAATGACTAGAGAGCCAAGCCTGGAGATGAGAGGTCTTGGGTTCAAATCTGGCCTCAGATGCTTCCATGCTGTGTGACCCTGGGCAAGTCACTTAACCCCAACTGCCTTGCCTTTACTGCTCTTCTGCCCTGGAACCAATATCAATTCTAAGACAGAAGCTAAGGGTTTAAAATGTATATAAATGTATACATACATAAAATGTATATGTGTGCGTGTGTGTGTGTGTGTGTGTGTGTGTGTGTGTGTGTGTGTATGTCAGACAAACATTTTTGAGAGCAGAAATAAAGACACAGTGAATAGGAAGAAAGTAAGTTGGCAGGGCAAAAAAGGATGGAATTCAGAGGGCAAGTGGAAGGGTTTAGTATTAGGAAAAGGGCACACCTACTCTGAGAGTGGAAGAAAATCTATAAGAAGAGACATTAAAAAAGTGGAAAGTAGACATGAAAAATGAGGAAATACGGGAATACCTGTGGGGCGGTCTCTAGCCTTCTCCCCAGACTCCTGAGACGCTGAAAATGGCATTCGAACTGTCATTTTCAAGGCAGAACCCCTTTTGTAGGTGAACTCATTTCTGTCTATCCAATATTTACTCACCTAGGCAAGAGCCTCTAAAGACTTCTCCCTCCGGGATCCACAGGACTTCTTTCTCCAAGCGGAAAATCAAATCTGATTGAAAAACTGGAAGTCCTGCTCACAGGGAAAGAAATGGGAAAATGCTAAGAAAGTCAGTCCATTATACAGTGTTTTTAAAGCAACTACTATGTACCAGGCAATATGCTGAGCACTCGTGGTACAAAGAGACAGAAGCCTGTCCCAACCCTCAAGGAGTTCCCAGTCTAATACACATACAAACAAGGTGAATTGGAAATAACCTTGGAGGGAAGACATTGTATTAAGGGAAATCTGGAGAGGTTTCCTATAGAAGATGGGATCTTAGCTGGGACTCAAAAGAAGTCAGGAGATGAAGATGAGCAAGGAGTCAGTGAAAAAATACAGAGCTGAGGCAGCCAGGTAGCACAGTGGTTCCAGCACCAAGCCTGGAGTCAGGAGGACCTGGGTTCAAATCTGGCCTCAGGCACTGGCCTTGACTATGTGACCCTGGGTAGGTCACTACCTCAATTGACTAGTCTTTGTGACTCTTCTTTAGTATCACTTCTAAGACAGAAGGTAAGGGTTTTAAAAAAGAAAAGAAACCTCACAGAGCTGGAAGATGGGGTGTCTTATGGAAAGAAGGACAAGAAGGCCAGTGTCACTGGACTGAAGAGCATGTATGGGCAGAAAGGGAAGAAGGTGAGAAAGATGGAGAGTTGGGAAGCAGTCAAGTTCTAAAGGTATTTGAACAGCAAATAGAGGATTCTGTGTTCAGTCCTGAAGGGGACAGGAAGCTGGTGGACTATACTGAAAGGAGAGGTGGGGGTGGCAAGGTCAAACATGTTTTTTAAAAGATCAATTTGAGGGGGCAGCTGGGAAGCTCAGTGGATTGAGAACCAGGCCTAGAGACGGGAGGTCCTAGGTTCAAATCTGGCCTCAGACACTTCCCAGCTGTGTGACCCTGGGCAAGTCACTTGACCCCCATTGCCTAGCCCTTACCACTCTTCTGCCTTGAAGCCAATACACGGTATTGACTCCAAGATGGAAGGTAAGGGTTTTAAAATTTTTTTTAAAATAAAAAATAAAAGATCAAGTTGACACATGAGTGGAAGATAGTGTAGAAGGGGACCGACCACCAGGCTAATAAAATAGTCTGTGCTTGAGATGAGGAGAGCCTGCAGCATCAGGGGAAGAAGGGGGTTATCTGGGAGATGTTGTGGAGTTTCAATCAATGGGACTTGGCCAAAGATCAGATAGGAGGGGTGAGAGAGAATGAAAAGTCAAGAACCACACTCAAGATGTGAACCTGGGGGATTGGGAGGAGGAGGGTGCCCTCAATGATAATTAAGAAGGTCATTCAGAATTGGGGAAGGCTCAGGGGGAAAGACAGGAAGTTCAATTTTAGACATGCTCAATTTAAGCTATCCACAGGATATCCACCACAAGAGAGAAGAGGAGAGAATTCAGTCCAATCACTTTTTTCCCCCCAGGGAAAAGAGGGCGTGCTTGGAAGGCCAACACAGTGGTCCAAAAGCCCTGAGAAGGACGTTCTCCACATTCTCAAAAAGTATGGTGAAGGGGGCAGCTGGGTAGCTCAGTGGATTGAGAGCCAGGCCTAGAGACGGGAGGTCCTGGGTTCAAATCCGGCCTCAGACACTTCCCAGCTGTGTGACCCTGGGCAAGTCACTTGACCCCCATTGCCTACCCTTACCACTCCTCCACCTATAAGTCAATACACAGAAGTTAAGGGTTTAAAAAAAAAAAAAGTATGGTGAAGTTGAATTGCATGTTGGCTATGGGAATAGGGAAGGAGGAGGGAAAGGAAGGAACATGAGTCATGTAGCCATGGAAAAATAGTCAAAATTAATTTTTTTTTAAAGTATGGTGACATGAGTCACCGAGATTGATATGGGCTCAAAAACAAAATGTAGCCCATTCCTGGCTTAGCTATGTGAGCCTAGGCAAGTCACTTAACTTCCAATTATCTGACAAAAGGATCCACTGGAGAAGGAAATGGCAGACCACTCCAGTATCCTTGCCAAGAAAACCACATAGATAGCCATTGTCCATGGGGCCACAAAGAATTGGACATGACTGAATGACTGAATAAAAACAATATCTACAGCTATAGCTATATTCTATCTATAGAGCTATATAAATCAATATCTATGTCTGTGTAAAGAGAGACATATGGGTAGATCTAGGTACAGCCTATCTACATATTTATTTATGTGTGTATCTATAGATATATCCAGATCTCACTAGCTCTTTCTTATCGATCTTGGCTATACATAATTGTTGGCATGTTGTTGCCTTCATCAGAAAGTGAGCTCCCTGAAGGCAGGGAATGTGTTTAAGCCTTTCTCCATATTCCCAGCTCTTAGCCCTGTGTCTAGCACAATGGTAATCACTTAATAAATGCTTCTTGAACATTTCTGAGGGACCTATGAGAAAGAACACTATCTACATCCAGAGAAAGAACCGTGGGAGCGGAAACGCAGAAGAAAAACAACTGCTTGATCACGTGGATCAATGGGGATATGATTAGGGATGTAGACATTAAATGATGAGTACCCTAGTGCAGATATCAATAATATGGAAATAGGTCTTGATCAATGACACATGTAAAACCCAGTGGAATTGCTCATTGGCTATGGGAGGGGTATAGGAGGAAGAGAGGGAAAGAAAATGAATCATGGAACCATGGAAAAATATTCTAAATTAATCAACATAAATAAATAAATAAATGGCACAATAAGAGTGAAAATACATATAGAAATAAATGCTTCTTTTTTTTTTTTACATTTTTTTAAACCCTTAACTTCTGTGTATTGTCTCATAGGTGGAAGATTGGTAAGGGTGGGCAATGGGGGTCAAGTGACTTGCCCAGGGTCACACAGCTGGGAAGTGTCTGAGGCCAGATTTGAACCTAGGACCTCCCGTCTCTAGGCCTAACTCTCAATCCACTGAGCTACCCAGCTGCCCTAAATAAATGCTTCTTGAATATATAATCAGTGAAATTGCTTGTCAGCTCTGAGAGAGGGGAGGGAAAAGGGAGGGAGACAACACAAATCATGTGATCATTGGAAAAGATTTTTTAAAAATAAAATAAAAATTAAATCTAAAAAAAATAAATGCTTGTTGACTGACTCATTGAGATAAACGCTTTTAGATTCTCTTCCCCCTTTCCCAGATGAGAATGCCGATGGACAGACTCTGAGTTCTTACCCAGGGAGACCAGGTTCTGATAGTTCTCCAGCATCACATCCCGGTACAGGTCCCTCTGCACTGGAGTCAGCTGCTTCCACTCCTCCCAGGTGAAGTTCACAGCCACATCCTTAAATGTCACCGTTTCCTGAAACAGCAAACATATTTCTGCTTACCCAGGGACTATCTCTCACATGGACTGTGGGTGGAAGGGGGTAAGACATAGAGGGAATGGTTTTTCCAAGGACTGAGGATTTTAAATAGCTTAAAAAGTCAAGCATCTACTGAACATTTCCCAAATCCCTCAAATTAATCTAGGCCAGTGGCCCCTAACTGTTCCTCTCCATCATGGATCTCTTTAGTAGTCAGTCTAGTAACCTTCGGATGGCCCTCTCTGGATCATGCTTTAAAAGAGCTGAAGGCGGCCTCAGACACTTCCCAGCTGTGTGACCCTGGGCAAGTCACTTGACCCCCATTGCCTACCCTTACCACTCTTCTACCTATAAGTCAATACACAGAAGTTAAGGGTTCAAAATTAAAAAAAATAAAAAATAAAAAAAAGAGCTGAAGGAAATGCTCAACTTCAACTAGAAGTGAATCTGAATAAAGTTGCCTTTTTTCTCATCTAAATTCCTAAACCTCACAAAAATGATGCCAGGTTAAGAACCTGGTTCTAGACTTTGAAGCATGAAAGCTTTACGGATCACTCCTAGAAATTATCTTCCAAATTAAGCCCCAAGTGGGTCTGGCATTTGGCTCTTAAATCCTCAAACTTTGCTCCTCCTAGAAATATAGCCCTTGAGCCTAAAAACAATCAGCAATCCCACTCCAATATTAAAGTCTACTTATCTATCGCACTATAATATTAAATCATCCCAATTATCTATCGCAACAATAATTCTCCTTTACACACCACATCTGGATATGCAGAAGACAGGCCACAAATTACTTGGCAGGGGGTAAGGGGTCTTCCCATCTCCAGCCACTGCTACGACCTTAAGTGTTTGCCCACAAGCGACTGTTTCCTTTATTCTAGGTGTCAACAGTGCAAAATTCTCCCCTACCTTCTTCAACCAGTATTAATCCCTTATTATGGGCAGGAAAGAAAGGAAAAGCCTGCTGCTAGGAGCTCAGCTGCCGTGGGTAATGGTGTAGGTTACTGGTGGGTAAGCATATTTTCTAGCTTTTTGGAAAGGGAGACAAAATAATTCCCACTCGACCCCTTCTCTTTCTCAGGTCTAACCAGTACAGCAGGTCTAAAGAAAGATGGGTCCCTCGTGAGTTACTCTGAAAACTGAGGCCACAACCACCACTTTCTTTCATGAATGAAGCAGGTTCCCTTTGATTCAAGGCAGATGTGTCTCTGCTGGGAAAAAATCTGGGATAAAACCCCTCCACGAACCTTCAGATCTGGAGGAACCCAGAACCAGAAGATCCGAAAGTGCCTCTTCTCCTGTGGGGGCAGGAGCTGTGGGGCAGGCCTGGATCCTGGCATGAAAGGACATGCATGGGCCATCTGACCACACTAAAAGGCTCCCACTTGGCATCCTGCCTTACGTCTCTCCCCACTGCAGTCCAGCTAGAAGCAACACGTGATGGAGTGAATATAGCGTTGGACCCAGATTCGGGGAAAATCTATGCAGCCACAGACACTTAATAGCTGTGGGACCCTGAGCAAGTCATTTCATTAGTCTGCCTCAGTTTCTACAACTATAAAATGGGGAATATAATAAATCTACCCCATAGGGATACAGGGATATCTGAGAATCAAATGAGATCATATTTGTGCAGTGCCGAGCACATAGCAGAACCTTAATTAATGCTTGTTCCCTTGCCTGCCTCTCACCCTTCTCCACTCAGCTGTCAAAGTGACCTCAAATCCCCAAGTCTGACCACATTGCCCCTCTGCTCAATAAGTCCATGACTCCCAAAATCCCGTACAGACTCCTGCACTTGGCACTGAAGGCCCTTCACGGCTCCTGGTCCTCCATGTCTTTTTTGCCTGGTCATATGTTCATCATTTCCCTACATGCACTTAACATTCCGTCTCCCCTCTAGCAGAAGCTTTGAGAAGGCCATGATGGGTTTATTGGGTGGCCCTAGGAAAATGTCCTTAGGAAATAATGAAAACGGGGAGAGAGACAGAGAGAAAGAGAATCTATTCATCCGAAGACTCACAGGCTTAGAGCAAGCTGGAGTAAGTTATCTAGATCAAAGATTCTTAATCATTGGTGTGCCACAGACCCCTCTGGCCCAGATTGCTAAAGCCACGGGACACCTTTTATTCTTTTAAATATGTTTATTTTGTATTTTTGTATCATTGTATATTTATAAATATATGTATATTTATTTTATTCTTTTAAATATGTATTAAATATTTGGGGATGTACAAAATTAAATACGTAGGATTGCAAAGAAAACCAAAGATATTAAAAAGTGATCAAAATATTAAAAAAAAATGAAAACTGCCAGACTAAAGAGCCCTTCATTTTATAGATGAGAAAATGAGGATGAGGGAGGTAAAGAGTATCAGGGATGGCTCAGTGGTTCCAACCCAGACTCTCAGATGCAAAGTTCAATGTGGAATGCTGGAAACCACCCAAGTGCCGGAGATTTGGGGAATGGAAGTGAGATGACGTTATTAATACTGTATCGTTTTGATTTGTGATACTGCTTTTACTGTTATATTGTATTTTTTTAAAGCCTTTTCCTCATTTCTTTTGTCCTGACAGTCCTAGGAATACCCTCACATATCCCTGATCCGTTTCTAAAATTGAGAAAATTAAAATTGAGACTCTGAGCTTCATCCTGCCTAGTAAACAAAAACTAGTTTTGGCCAAGGATGTCTCGGGGCACCATGACAGCTTCCTTGTCTATTTCCCATTTCCCATAGATGAAAGTAAACCTTGGCCAGGCCTAACCAGATCCATGGAGACCACCAGCAAGAACATCAGAATCCTGTGATCAGGCAGGTGACTCGTCCCATCATCACGAAGGGACAGGGAGGAACTGGAAAATATTAGCCCCCCTCCTCATTAGGGTCCATCGATTAGAGACTCCTTGTGCTGTCTAGGGGAGGGCTGACTGGACCTTCCAAAATTGTATTTTATGACTCAGACTCAGAACAAAATATCTCAGATCCCCAAGAAAGTTCATAGGCCAATTCATTTATTGATTATTGCTAGCCTAATCAATAGGCTGATTTTTCTTACTCAGAACCCAGGCCCTCAGAATTTTTATTCATTCCAGAGGAACGCAGGCGTCTGGCACATTAGCAAAGGGCAGCTCTTCAATAGCATGGAGATGCAAAGGAAAAGATTCAGGAGAATCCCGACAAGGCCATTCAAAGGGAAAAACCCCTTTCCACCAGCTGCACGGCTTTCGGACTTCTTTGTACTCTTCCATGAAGCCTTCCTGCCTCCAGAAACTCCTCATTGAGAAAAGTCATTATTCAAGAATGACTCAGCCTTGGTCCTATCTTCTCCCTAGACCCCTCTCCCCCTCTGACTGGACCCAGGGCTGTGGGCTCCATGGACCCAGCAGTCTTTGCCCCACTTCCTACCAGCTGCCCTGCTTTTGGAATTCTCCGTCGTGCTCCCAAACCCAGGGCCTTCTCAATCCCACCCTCTCCTGCTCTATCACACACACACACACACACACACACACACACACACACACACACACTCACACTCTTTTCAGCTTTCTCTCCCATTAGATTGCCAGCTCCTTGAAGGCAGGGACTGTCTGGTCTTTCTTTTTATTATTCTGTGTATCCCCAGTGCTTAGTACTGAAAAAAATAAAATAAAGGGAAGGGGCAGGATGGACCGGACTGGGTGCCAGGGAATAACAAAATGAAAACTCACCCACACCACAAGGTAAAGGCCTGACTTGTTACACTAAATTAACCACACAGGGGATGTGGGGAATGGGGAATGACAGTTGACAGTTTAACTGTTCACCAAAGAGCCAGGGATACCAGGGGATGTTACGGTAACTCAATAGTGGGTTCTTGTTGGTGTAGAGCAGTGATTCCCAAAGTGGATGCCACTGCCCCCTGGTGGGTGCTGCAGCGATCCAGGAGAGCTGTGATGGCCACAGGTGCATTCATCTTTCCTATTCATTGCTATTAAAATTTTTAAAAAATTAATTTCCCGGGGTGCTAAGTAATATTTTTTCTGGAAAGAGGGCGGGAGGCCAAAAAAGTTTGGGAACCACAGGTGTAGAGGAGACACAGGAAGTATATTAAAACAGATTTTAATTTTGGTAAGGTGGAAAAGTGGGTGAAGGATTTCTAACACTGAAGGAACAAACCAAGTGCCTTTAGAGTGGAAGGAGTTCAGCCGGATCTTCCCTTACTGCACTGACAGCTCTAGCTATTTTGGAGAGGGCTGGAGTTTGGGATTCTCACACCTCAGGCTGATCCTAGATGATCACAAGAACCAGGACCAAATCCTTGAAAAGCTAGTAAGCCCAAATGAAGCTCTAGAGAGAAAGGCTATCTGCCAGCCGTCCACCAGCTATATCTGAAACTTTTCCTGTGTTGATTGATGATCTCTTCAGTCTTCTTTAAAATCCCCAAACTTCACAGCTACTCGAGTTTCAGCAAGCTGGACCACAAAATCCACCCTCCTTCTTCCAGCTTAGCAAGCAGTCTCTCTCCTTTTCAAACCTCACTCTTCATTCTATCCTGGAATGTCCATGCACTCAGCCAAGGCTTGTTTTAGCTGCCAGCTTTCTATCCTAACTTAAATCTACGTCTACTCTATAACTTACCTATAACAGTCCATATGCCTAGCATATACAGTAGATACTTCATAAATGTTTATTGACTACTGAAAAGCACAACTCAGACCACTCTATGAAACAGGGATTACAGAGGAGAAAAACATGAAGCTCCGCAAAGGTTATCAAATTCCCTGCTTTTTAGTTGTTTGGATACATGCATTTGTGCTTTTTTTCCTTTTAAACTGAAAAAAAAATACAAAATTGAGGTGTGTCATGGTGTAGTGGGCACAGAAGCCACTGTGGGGCCAGTCGGCCAGTCAACAAACATTTCTGAAACTCTTACTGGATGGCAGGCAATGTACTGGGCACGAGATACAAAGACGGGCAAAAAGATGGTCTCTGTCCTCAAGGAGCTTATGTTCTAACAGAGAAAGACCACACAAAAAGATGAACAGAAAGGAGGAACAGGGAGATGAGTAAGGGATGGTGGCAATGCCTGGGCTCTTCTTCAAAATGGTGGTTCTAGAAGGCATTCACCAACTGTAGAAGGAAGGCACAGAGGAGGAGAGGAAATGACCCAGGTTTCTCTGAGAGACCCTGGGCAAAATCACTCAACCTCTCAGTTTTCCAGGCAATTATCAAGGACTAATTCGCAAAGGTGTCAACATGCATGGGGCGGGGGGTGGCTATTTCCTCACCAGGGAGTCCCTCCTACTACAATTAAGGACAGAGAAGCAGAGGCAGGTGGCCTTGGGCCATTACAATCCTTTCCCAAAAGCCATTCTCCATTCCAAGATTATAAGTGCAGAGAGAGCCAATCTACATTAGCAGAAAGCTTTTATTCATCAAGGAGTTTCTTATATCAAAAAGTCCCAGATGTAGCCCCTACTCTCCCCAGCATCCACAGAGGAAAACATCTGACTTACCTGAGACTTGGCTGTCAAGAGACTGGAAGTCATTTTCTTCTTCCTGATGGTTCTTTCTTGAGGAAATAAAGCTGGAGAAGGGAAAAAGGAGGTCATGAGGGGGCCCAATCCTGCCCTGCTGCTTACAAACTTTCCCAGGTGGTATTCTCCAAGCCAGGAGGATGCCTAGAGCAACTCAGGTCCTTCTTAGAATGAAGTGGAGAAAATGGTCACCCAGGCCATGTCCAAGAATCAGGCCAGGCCTCAGGGATCACAGCGGGGCTGAAGGTCACTGGCTCTGTTTCCTGTGTGTTGTGAACTATTGCAGTTCAGCCTCTGAAGGACTTTTCTGTTCATGGAGACAGTTGTCTCCATTGCCCCCCACCAGCTCCAAAGGACTAGAGACATCGACTTGCAGCTAGCTGTCTATAGCTCTCAGTTTCACTGCTGTCAGACAGTCATTAGTGGCATCATGGAGGGCACAGAACTCAGAAGGAAAGAGCCCAGAACTTCTCAATAGTTAATAGTGTTGCTATTAACCACCTTCTGGGGAAGTAGAAGAAAGGCACCTGGCTTTCCTAAGCCTTGATCTCCCCAACTGTAAAATGGGGACAATAGTGATTCCTACACCAGAGGCAAAATAAGATAATAGACATAGAAAAGAACACTTGACTTTATGGACCAGGAGGGCAAGAACTTTAGGTTACTGAAGATAGGGGGCGTGCCTGGGCTTTCCCTGCCCCCCACTATAAGAAGACCCTTTGGAGAATGAGCCAGCTATCTCGATTTCTGGAAATTTTTATTGTCAATAAGAATAAGCAGGGGGAGGGAAAAGGAGAAAAAAATAAAAGTTTCTATCATTAAGGAGCTTATGCTACAGTGAATAATTGTACATAAAATAAGTAGAGAGTGTAAATGGAAAGCAATCTCTGAAGCTAGGTGGTACAGTGGATGCACTAAGCCTGGAGTCAGGAAGACCTAAGTTCAAATCTAGCCTCAGACACTTACTATTGTTAAAATCATTATCTGGGATAAGTTGGATGCCACCTTGACTAATAGGGATGGCAGTGGAGGGATTCGGAATGTTCCCAGATGCTGTGAGCCAGGGGCAAAAAAATACCCCCTAAGAATTAGAGTTGGGGTCTCAGAACTCAGAGCTAAGACCTGAGAAAACTTCTCTTGGAGCAAGAACTGGGACAGAGGGTGGTAGAAGAAGAAGAGGGTAGGCTTGAACATGAACCTGTAACCTGTGCTTGACTGAGAGAGCTAGTGAGACATCAATATCATTGGTAGTAGAGCTGAGAGAATACACAGATCATCAATCCATATCTACATCAATAGCCTTCCCTATTCAATGACTTGGCTGTGACCAGGTCAGGTCAGGGATAGTGAGAGGGTGAAGACCTCAAGCCTCTACCAGCCTAGCAGTCTCCAGTCCTGATCAACAATTAGCTTAGTAGCCAAACAATAGCAATAGGGTTCCCAATCCCCAAACCTATTACCTTGTTATCCTTTCCCCATCAATAGTTAATACAGTGATTTAACAAGTACCTTCCTGAGTGGTTATTCTATCACAGCCCTTGGGAAGGGAGAATTAATACACAGTGAGATACCAATCGTTTCCAAAGCCGATCAATAGCCTATTAACAATTAATCCAACATTATGTTGGGCCTAGAGAGGTTAACCATCTACCTAACCTCTCAAGAGGTCCCCACCTGGGCAACTGTTAGAAAGAAGTCACTGTCAGGTTTAACCAACCAAGTCTGTCAAGAAGAGGGATAGATTACAGCAGCAGCTATTGTGAGAGGAGTGGGTGTTCTTCCTTCTCCAACTACAGCTGGCTTAGGCCTTGGGCCCCTGATCCCTCCTTCATCCATACTATAGCTAAGATCTACATACCAGCCATGCTCTAATATCTAGAAGGAAGATCTATAGGGAGATAAGAGGAGGAGGAGGAGGAGGAAGAGATATACAAAGAAAGACAGAAGATCATTTAGTTATATATCTCCAGGAGTAAATCCTCCCTTTTTCTTTT
Organism: Gracilinanus agilis; assembly: GCF_016433145.1. NCBI lineage: Eukaryota > Metazoa > Chordata > Mammalia > Didelphimorphia > Didelphidae > Gracilinanus > Gracilinanus agilis. The sequence goes on along the minus strand of NC_058132.1, from coordinate 12,590,240 downwards.
TAACACTATCTATGTGACCCTGGACAAGTCATGTAATCCCCTAGTGTTCCCTCAACTGTCTAAACACTGATTTGCTTTTCCTTTGCCCTGAGAACTCCCCAAAATGGGAAATCACAACATCTTGGCATTAGAGCAGAAAGTCTCCTGAGAAGTATCTTAGTTTGACCCCCTCAGAGGAAGTCATTGAGTCCTAGAAACAAGCAGGAACTTGTCCAGGGTCCCACGGGTGGAGTCTCCAGCTGAATTCAAACCCAGGTTTTCCCACTTCCAGCCCAGCACCAGAAGCTCGGGAGAAGCACTCTGATGTTCACTGAACTGAGTGGAGAGGCTGAGCGAGAGCTGTCCATGGTCGCACTGTTTGTTCAGGAGGAAATGAGCCCGGGAGCCTCCTGACTCCAGCTAAACACACCCGGTGCCTAGGAGGCTCCATCATCACAGAACCCCTCCAGGGAGCCCGGGTGTCTCTGATACCCCCTTCTCTGTTCCGGGGCCTTTTCTGATCCTGCCCTTGCATGCCCCCTCCACCCAGCCTCTTCCTCCTAAAATTCCCTTTATGCTGCCGCTGCCCCGCACAGCTTCTGGAGGCTGTGACCCCATTAGAATACGTGCTCCTGGCCAGACGTCCTGGCTTTTAATGATGATGATGATGACCATAATAATAACAATAACTGGCATTTACACTGCCCTATTTACCAAGTGTTTCACAAATGGCTTTTTTGAAACCCTCACCTTCAGTCTTCGAATCAACACTGTGTATTGGTTGCAAGGTAGAAGAGCGGTAAGGGTAGGCAATGGGGGTGAAGCGACTCGCCCAGGGTCACACAGCTAGGAAGTGTCTGAGGTTAGATTTGAACCCAGGACCTCCCGTCTATAGGTCTGGCTCTCAATCCACTGAGCCCCCTTATAAATACTATCCTGTTTTAATCCAGGAATTAGAGGTTATTATTATCCCCATTTTGCAGCTGAGGAAGGCGAGGCAGACTGTCCCACAACTAGGAAACTCCTGAGGCTGGATTTGAACCCAGGTCTTCCTGGCGCTGGTCCGCACTCTATCCATGTTCCACCTGGATGGGTTTTTAATAGATGCGTATGCCTGACATTCCTGTGTCTACACACGTGCACACACAGAGTGGGGGTAGCTCGGAGGACCCTGAGGGAGAGGAGAGGGGACTGGGCGCCCCGGTCGCTCCGGTTTTGCTCTCTAAGCTACAAGCACGGAGGAGACATACGATCGCCCACACGCAAACACAAACACGACACAACGAATGCAGAACTTGTGGGGAAACACCGCTCCAAACACATACTGCCCCACCCAACACACGCGCACACAAAGGACAGGTGTAGAAACAAGCTAACAACCACCCCCACTCTCATCCCCACGTCACACCTCCGGGGGTCAACTCCCACTCACCAAAGTGGCCACCTCGGAGCCTCCTAAAGGAATAAAAGGACAAACTCCTACCCCAGACACTGCGCCTGCGCAGAATGACCCCACCCTCCCCAGCCCACTGCAAGGACTACGATTCCCAGAAAGCATCGGAGCTGTACAAGCCGACCGTAAAAGGGCTGGAAAATAAAGGTTCGCAGAGCTTCTGGGAAAGAGCGTCTGTCCAGACTCTTCTGGGAAATGTAGTCCTGTGCAGGCGCGGTTCCCAGCTCTGGGGAGCGCAGGGAGTCACACAGTGCACAGAATCTGGTCCAGAGCTTGACTGAGTACTCTGCTTGCCCTGGGAGCAAGAGAAGGGTCTTCAACCCGAGTGCTCGGCGGCGCCCCGCTGAGCAGGGCCAACCTGAGCAGTGGGAGTCCTAGCTCCTCTGCCCTGGAAACGTCCTCAAGCATCCTACAGGGGTCGCACTGGGAAAAAGAGCCCCCATTAGCGTGTTGTGTGACATTGATCCTCCCAAGTAGCTTCTGTCTTTCCAAGTAATGGATTCTCGCATGAATAAATAGTGTGAGGCAGAGTTAGGATTACTGGAGTCTTGTGCCTCTGGGCTCCAGACAGCCAAGTCATTTCCCAAATAATTGCTGTTGTCTGAATGGGACCCTAAGACTTCCAGGGATACCCCCTGCTGTCCTTGTGAGGAGCATCTCAGCCTCTGCAGGGTCCAGGAGGCAGTGATGCATTTCCTTTAATAGAATGTAAGCTCCATGAGAGCAAAGACTTTGTTCTTATGTCTTTGTGCCCCGAGGTCTAGTCAAGGCACATTATAGGGACTTTAAAAGTGTTTATTTGAATGATAGTTGTGCAGTAATTTTCTGGGGCTGTAGACCTTAGCTCCATTCTGACCTGGAGAATCAGCTTGGTGTGATGGACAGAGAAGGAAGACCTGGATTATAATCCCACCTCAGACAATCACTAGTGGTATGACCCTGCGCAAATCATGGAGCTTTTCTGTGTCTTGGTTTCCTCATCTGTAAAATGAAGGTCTTCTTCCAGCTCTGAATCTATGAACCTATGAAGAGTTCAGACTAAAGTCTCAGAGAAAATGTTTCAGTTTGAAAGATATCTTCTTTATTGTACAATAGTCTTCTCCCTAAATTCTCAGGTCCCCAGGATTAAAAAATTATATCTGGAGAATAAAGGCAGAGGCTGGGCAGGGCAAGGGTTAGACAGTAAGAGGTGTAGAAAGATGGCACTAAAGGTGCACTGGGAGGGAAGGAATGGGTGGGGTGGGAGATAAGAGGAGTATGTATGGTAGGGGGAGGTGTAAAAGGAGTCAAGATGGGCTGGATCAAGAGAAGGAGTAACCTCATGGCAGGTGGGCTGGGAAGAAGCCAGAGTGCCATTTTTTCAGATTTTACCAAGAGGTTTTTGGTAGTACTCAGCTTAGTTGAACCATCAATGTGATATGCCCAGAGCTGCCAGTAGAAATATTCTCTGGAATCCTTGCTGCCAATGGCCAGTTTCAATACTTTTAGAATTCCAAAGTCAAAAGAGCTAAAGTAGGGCCAGGTAAAAGACTTCAACTTCCAGGCTCCGCAGAGCTTTTTTGTCTCCTTCTTTGATATTCAAGCCTCCTTAGGAAGGACTGGTTTATCCCAACTGCTTAGTAATTTATGCAATGATGAACCCTTGCGGATCCTGCCTGACTTTCTCTGATTCATTGCAATGTTTCTCATAATATAAAAAGGACTTAATTGATTATATGGTCAGAAGCTACTGCTTTTTTCCCTAAATTTAGAGAAATCCCTAGTCTTTCTTCCCTATCTGTTTGGGGCTCCTGCTGTATCTTCTGCTGCTGAGGAAGAGAAACCCCAACTTAGATGAGGGGGATAAGAGTTGTGGATCCAGGAGCAATTGTGTGGCACTGGGAATAGGACCCAGCAGGGAGCTGAGACAGGTCCAGAGCCCCTGTGCACTCTACGAAATCAAATATTTAAAGAATCCCAAAACATTTCCAATACTCTAATACAGTGATTCCCAAAGTGAGTGCTACTGCCCCTGGTGGGTGCTGCAGTGATCCAGGGAGGCGATGATGGTCACAGGTGCATTTATCTTTCCTATTAAATGCTATTAAAATTTAAAACTTTAATTTCCAGGAGGCTAAGTAATATTTTGTATGGAAAGGGGATGGTAGGCCAAAAAAGTTTGGGAACCACCGCTCTAATAAAAAATGTAGACACAACTTCCTTTAAGTTTATTTTGAAAGGCAACAAAGCTGGACTTTGGTATTAGAGTTAAATAAGAAAAAAGTTTTGAAATGATGGACTACTGAATTGGTATACTCAATTAATTAATTAACTGTATTTATTTAGTATTTTCTGAATGGTAGAACTAAATATACTTTATCAATTATTATTATTATTTTCTGTTATTAATTTGGTTTAATTTTATTTTATTAATTTTATTGCATTCATAACTTTAATTTTATTCAATTTGCTTATGTTTAATTGTATTTATTTTATTTTTATTTTATTACCATTTTAAAAATTGCCTGCATTTTACTGTTAGCCAGTAGGTGGTGCTACACTAGCCTGTGAACTCCTTGGCCAGGGGCTGGGGACTTTTAGGTCTGGGTGTGGTGCAAGCAATGGCTGTGTGGCTGCCTCTTGTGTCTTAGAGTCTCAGAAAAGAGGGGAAAAGAAGAAGTGGCCAGGGGTCCTGTGAGGGTGGGGTGGGGAAAACCTAGAGGCTCAAAAGCTGCATCTATGCTAGGGCTGGAGTCCCAGGAAGTTGACCCACTGGACTGTTTGGAGGAGGTCTTGGGGCCTCAAAAATAGCTCCAAGGAAGAGGACTTCTCCCTTCAAAAGGCAAAGGATCTCATTTTACCAATCCTTCCGTCTGTAGGCAGCAGTGGTCAGCCATTTGTAGCTGTGGTGATGGTCAGTGGTGTCTTGGCCAATCTGGCCTACTTTCTAACAAATTGCTCTGATGAACTTAGAGAGAGTAAAAGAGTGAAAAAGAGGATTCTAGCCAGCCTTCATTGTCACCAAAACATAAGAGAAAAAATAATGAAACTGGTTGTAAATTAATAATTTTACTTATCAAAAGCAATAGGGGATAAGATGAAAAAACAGGAGAGATATATAGGTTACTTTCCTTACTGCTCCATTTAGGTTCCTATTTTCTGGCCACCATTAAAGTCCCCTCACCATGCTATACAGGAAAGTTTAGCCAGCAACAAAAATGGAGAGAAGAGAGCAAAATCCCCTCTTGCCTCAGTTTATCAAACTTTTTCTCCACCCACTAACTCTCACACATCATCTCTCAGGAGCCAGGTATGGCTTCCTGTTTTGTCTGGGCTGCCCAGGGGTGGGGGCAGTTTAGGGGGACATATTCTCGGCCCCCGTCTCATGATCTCTTGACTCTACTGTTGCCTTTTTCTGGCTACCATTATATCCTTGTGACCCAATTCACTTAATGATTCCTTGACACAATTCTTGCCTCTGGGTCAAGTTCAGGCTCACGCCAGGGACACCTGTGGGACCCCAGAGAGGGAAAAGGCTAAATTTTCCTTCTCACACATGCAAGAAGGGGTTTTTACAAAAGGAGAAAACATGAGTAATATTCATCTGCCAAATATGGTTGGGTTGGATTCCAGAAGGGTTTATAGATGTGAATGTTTGTGGGATATGAGTAATACACCTAGGACAAGACTTGACAATCTGTCTGGCTTGTTCGCAGTGACAGTGAGTACTGTCTGTGCAAGGAATTAGCATTTTGGTGAAATAGTTCATGGCAGGTTTTTGCCTCTTGTAAGGATAGCATAAAAAGGGTAGGAGCAGTATGGCTAACAGCGTGATCAATAGTAGTGTTGTGAGCCATAAAGAAATAGCATAATCTGTAAATCCCATCAAATCCAGCTGTAGCTGATGATGATATAACTACTCTATGACTCTTTTCATTAATAAAAGTTTTGATGTATAATTAATCACTTCAATTTAAAAGAAAAGGATGAATATGTGGGAGGTCAATAAGAGAAATAGAGTCTCAAATAGATATTTTTATCTGGACCCCATTGAAAGCTACTCTGCTAGTCAGAGCCAGACAGGATGGGCTATCTAAGATAAAAACCTTGACTCCTCTTTTGACTCCTTTTCTGATCCACACCTTTTCTTATTGAAAAAGCATTATAGTCTTATTGGAAAACTTTAAGTTCTTAGCAAACCAACATTCAAGAAGTTAACATTTTCACCCTTGGTCAAGAATGCAGTTGCTTGGGTCTCAAAGGCTGTTTCAGATAGTCAAGGTAAAAAATGTAGGACTTCCCACCCTAACAAAATATGCCCAACCTTAGCTTTCTGATAATGAGGTGGCTATAATCCAATCTTGAAGCTACTGAACTTTCTTTGTATTGTCTAAATTAAAACTGCAATTCTGTGCAGCTGTAAAACTCTCTCTGTTCTTCTGGGTGAAAGGGATTTTGAATTTTCATATATAATAAACTTGTGACTCAATGGTACTTCTGAGAAGCAGCTGTGAGCTGACAGTCAAGATCGTCTCCCAACTCTTTCTTTATCAACTAAGCCTTCCTTATCATATTATCTGGAGATGTTGGATAGCTTTCAACATAATAGCATTATTATATGATAGTGCCCTGGGAGAGAAGAAGTGCTTGAAGGTGTGTAATATAAAAGGGCTTAGTATGTTTGCATACTTCTCTCTGTATAGAGGTGAAAAAGGTATAAAGATACTCATTAGAGGAGTAGCATAGGTAAGAAGTCTCAATATTTGTAACAATAAAAGAGACATATTTACTGTCAGTAATGATATTAAAGGGTTGTAAAAATTTTTTAAATACAGTAAGGATGGCAGGAAGCTCTACTTTCTGAGCTGAAATGGAAGGAGAAGTTGGGACTTTTATAGTTTTGGGTGGTAAAAAATATCCATACCAACCATTAGCAGATCCATTGGTAAAAACTGTGAGAGCTTCAGTGAGTGGAAAGGTGTTGAGATCTCTTTATCATCTCTGATAATCTTATAAGGACAGTTTAGTTGATAAGGAAATAAGGACAGGACTAGGGAGTTGTCTTTTACCTCATGCTTCCAGCTCTGGCTCCAGGAGCATGGAGTTTATTATATATATTTCAAGACTTATTTCACACAAAAGAACCCCCCCTGAAACTTTGCAGATGTGCAGAAGTTACAAATTATGTCACATCAAAACACAAAACATTGGCTTCAGAATAGACCAAGGCCAAGGCTGAATTTTGACTACTTTCTTATCAGAAAGCCAAGTTGGGGAGTATCTTGGCCTTGGCTATAACAGGCAGCAGCATTCCTTGCTGTGTTAACAGTGTTAACCCTTTAAATTTAGGTTTGATAGGAACTTAAAGCTTTTCAATAAGGTCACAATACTTTTCAACAAGAAATCACAAGGATCACAAAAGGGGTCAAAAGAGGAGTCTCAGATTTTTATCTATTCTCTTATTGGCTTCCCACAGAAAGATTTTAGTAAGAGAAGGAAAAATCCATGAATATGATGAGACAATGTGGCATATCTTATTTGGTGGCAGATGGTTATCAATAACGATGGGATAGGAAATAATTGCAACTTGCCATTCTTGGTTCCCTAAAATTAAAGAAACCCACTGTTTATTGGTGTATGGCTGATGAACAACAGAAGGAAGGGTACCGGATAACTGAACTCACCAATGGTAAAGTTTCTGAATAAAGATGGTGATGAAAATAGGGTAGGTAGAGAGAGGAGAAGGAGACTGATGAGAGAGATGTATCCATTCTATAATTCCATGAGGTTGATATAGGACCCCTTTTGGGATATGAGAAGTGGCTAATATGACCCAATCAATAGGATGGGTGGTATCAATATGAGAAATTGCTGAGGTGATGGTGTATTTTACTGATTATAGTTCTTTTTCTGCTAATGGGGACAAAGTACAGGGTGAGGAGAGATCTGGATCATCATGAAGGTTATCAAATAAATTGGTCAATTTTGAAGTGGGGATTGATAGCATAGGTCAAAGCCAATTAATGTCACCCAACAATTTTTGGAATTCATTGAATGTCTTTAAAGTTAACCACCGAATGGTCATTTTTTGAGTTTGGATAGTCTCATTTCCCATTTTGCATCCTAGGTACAAAAAGGGTGCATGCACCTTCTCAAATGCAATAACAAGGCCATGCTACTGTAGCAATGTCTTTAGGATCCTGAACAACGATTATAAATTATAATTATCAAAATGCAAAATTATAATTATCAAAAAAATATACAATGGATGTTCTTACCTTTGGAAACTGTTGTTGAATGGGGGAAATGGCTTTACTAACATAACTGACAGAGAGTGAGACTATCTTTCATCCTTTGTGATAATACAATCTACTGGTATCTTCATGCTGGCTCTTCTATATTTATTGATGGGATGGAAAATGCAAATTGGGGCCTACCCGTTATGTATAAAGGAATGGTAAAGAAGCAGTCTTTCAGATCTATCACTATAATGGACATGGTAAGTGAAGGAAGGCTGGGCTTCCATGGTTACCATGGTTTTATTAACAGCTCAGAGGTCATGGGGCATTCTCCATTTTCCTGATTTCTTTTTTATAATGAATACTGGTGAGTTCCAAAGACTGTTAGAGGGCTCTATGTGACCTTGATCCAAGGTCATATATTGTTCATCAGCAGTGGCTTGAAGGGCCAAAAGCTTTTCTTTTGTAAGGGGATACTGTTCAACCCACAGAGGATCGTCAGATATCCATTGTATGGGGTCAGCATGGCCCTGGTTATCAACAGTGACCCCTACAAAAAAACCTGTGCAGATAATTTATCAGTACTAATGTACAAAGGTAAGTGAGTGAGGATGTCACTACCTCAAAGGTTGATGGAGACATTAGGCAAGATATAAGATTGAAAGAACCCTCTCCTTACTTATTGTCTTTCCATCAAAAGAACGGGGCACTCTTAAAGGGCAATTGAAATTTCCAATTCTGGGAAATGAGGCACTGCCTTGTTTTAATGGCCAGTTAGTGGACCAGTGTCTATGTGCTATAACAGATTTATCTGCACCTGTATCAATTAACTCATTGCAGGTTTTCCCATTTATAATGAGTCTCATCTGTGGGTCATTATGCTTGGTATGGGCTGTGACCAAAAAATGATTACCCAAGCTGCCAAAGCTCTTGCTATCTCTGGGCTGTTCAGAGACAAATTTCCCAGCATGGACAAGAGGGATTAAAAGCAATTGGGCATCCTGGTCATGGAGGGGATCACAACAACCTTGAAACTCCACACCAGGACTTATATCCCCCCATTATAGCCATTGTCAATGACACTGTGAGTGATCATAATGGCTTTCAGAGTCTGCCCGCTCAGCCCAATGACTAATCAGAAAGTATCTACTGGGAGTGAATCAAACACTCCAGTAGGGATTTTTTGTAGCCCATCTCAGGGGTAAAGATAAAATGTCCTAGAGTCATCAAATCAATCCTGCACTCTCTGGTATTGTTCTGACAAGGTCATATACTGTTTTGGAAACTCTCTTTTGGAAGGAACCATCTATGGTGGATACAAGGATAATGCTACCCCCATTGTTTGGTGGGGCCTGGCCTGGCCCCACTGGGCATTTCCCAGGCAGTCTATTGGTGTGCCATCCCTCTGTGATGTGGATCAGCATTCAGAAGCCCAGTAAAACCCTTTCTGGATTTTGAGGCATATGCCTGGTGGCTCTGCCAACTGAAAAAAAATGGATTGTAACATTTATAGAGATGGTAAGTTGATACTTTTAGTGTCTCCATCTGGTCAGGCTGATAGGCCCAAGATGGCAGGCCTCAGATCTGAAATGCTGAATAATGCAATCTGACTGCTATAGTTATATAACAAAAGGGTTTAATATAATAAATATAAACAAGGAAAGGGAATGGGAAGGAGGGCAAAAGAAATTCCTAGCACTATAATACTATTACTCTTCCCACCAGAAATAAAGAGATTTGCAAGAATCTGGCTTCTTTTGATTCAGACTTTCTGTCACCCTACACTGACTATCTGTGCCCCCAAATCCCTAACTAGCTTCCCTGACTATGGCCACTCCCAAAACAGTCTGGGTGATTGAAAGAATAGTTCAGATTTGCTCGATAGAGTGGTGACCGTATGGCAGAGTCACCCAAGGTCTTATAGCCAAGGGTTATAAGTCTCTTTGAAACAGACAGGCACGGTCTCTCTTTCTGGTTGGTTTGGCTCACAGGAACAGCAATAAAATGTCAATAAGCAGGTCAGGAAGAAAGAGGTAGAAGCCGATATTTTCCTAGATGAAGTATCTAGCCGGAGTCTGGAAAGCTGGTCAGAGGGCCACAATTGTCAGGTCCAACAGCTTAATCCAGGAAAAATCAGTTAACTCCTCACAGGAAGTGCTCCCTCCAAGTTCCAAAGAACACAGGGACTCAACTCTCCTTCAGGCTTCAAGTCCTCTCTTTATTCTTTCCTGACACTCCTTTTGGAACTCTTTCCTTGAGTTCCATCTGTAAGCTCCATGAGCCACTTAATTTGCATCCTGTATCCTTTGCCATCTTACCTTCCTCTTTCCTTATTTTAATAGGAAGGACCCACCTGAGAATTCTTTGTGTCATCTTTTTCCTGCAGTTCCTTGCCAAATGACCCAGTTTACCACAATTTACACAGTTCCTTCTTTTTTTTTTTTTTTTAAACCCTTAACTTCTGTGTAATGACTTATAGGTGGAAGAGTGGTAAGGGTAGGCAATGGGGGTCAAGTGACTTGCCCAGGGTAGTTCCTTCTTTTTGAGAGGGCCACAGCCATTAAATTGGCATTATGTGAGGAAGTTCTCACATCCTGACATTGCAGGATCATATCAGTTACAATCCATGTCTGGCAATTCCTGGCTAGGGCTTTCTAACAATCTGGGTTACAATTATCATATGGCAATTGTTTTGACAGTATGTTGACTGCAGTAGGATTACCAACCATTCTCTGAATTGCCATGGTCAGGTGATTGACAAATTGTTCAAAATTTTTACAAAATTTTATAAAATTACAAAATTTTCGTAAAACTAAAATTGGTCTTTCCCTTAGCAAATAATTTCTTCCAAGCACGTCAGGCAGCACCAGAATATATATATGCATATAGACTTGCTGTCCCCAAGTAAGTTGATTTCCCACTTCCATGAAGTGTCCTGTTCCAGTAAACATCTCAAAAGTAATCGGTTCAGGCAGGCTTGTTGCTGCATTCCATCTCACTTTTTTGGTGCATAAATCATGATAATACATTTTCCAAAATAAGTAATCCTACCATCTAGGGTGGTCTTAGCAATAGTCAGCCAGTCAAAGGGACAGAGCACCTCAGACACTAAAGACTCAATCAAGGATAGAACATAAGGGACCGTGAGGCTGTAAGCACTGGCTCCTGCTTAATCTCCTTCAATAATATGAAATTTAGTGGCTGATGTTGACACAGAGCTTGTCCAGTGTGATCACACCAATACAGTCTCTAAACTAATAATAAGTTTGTTGGGAGAGGTTCAGTTTCACATAAAGCTGGACTCAAGATCAAGTCCAAAGACCCTAAGCCTCAGGAGATAGGCTTTTTTTTAAGCACAGAAATCTGATGACATGGTATCATATTAAAGACAGAAAATGCAGTAACAATTTAAAATAGGATGAAAATAAATCTTTCACATGGGCAGGTTTTAATGATAAAGTGCTGAATAAGCTGGAAAGTACAGGAATAATCACTATGGGGGGTAGCTAATGTCTATTATTATGGCTCACCTTTCCAAGACCTCTGCAATAAGGGGTCAGAGTCTGATTGTTTTTGCTGACAACTTCTATTAAGTTCAGGAATCAGTACCTTCTAAAGATGGCAGCTAAGGATGACTGAAATAATCATTGCACCTAGCCAGGTACCCAAAGGGCAGTTCCCCACCTTCTGACTGACTGTATTATCAGACACCCCAAAGACTGAGCTATTAATTTTGCTACATAGTGCAGTACAGAAGGAAAGACAGGGGGTGGCAAACATCCCAGCAGTGGGGATTTATCCTCTCCCCCTTCATCTTCACTATTATCTGGCTCATTGTCTGTCTCAAAGGCCTTTTTTTGGTTTTCTTTCTAACCATCTGAGCCTCGGGAGTCAGGCAAAGTTTCAATATATTCCAAATGGAAAAGGCAGCCTTGCGGAAACCAAATGGACCAGTGGTTCCCAAACTTTTTTGGTCTATCACCCCCTTTCCAGGAAAAATATTACTTAGCCTCCTGGAAATTAACTTTTTTAAATTTTAATAGCAATTAATAGGAAAGATAAATGCACCTGTGGCCATCACTGCTTCCCTGGATTGCTACAGCACCCACCAGGGGGTGGTAGCATCCACTTTGGGAATCAGTGATCTGGACCATCTTCCCTAAGTCTTTCATTCATTTATTTTTCAACAATCTCCCATCTTTCTAAGTCTATTGTGCCTCTGGGTGGAAACCAAAAGCAACAATGTTCAACACATTTCAGGAATTCCTCTAACTGTTCCTTCATTACATGGAATCTTCTCTCCTTTACTATCCTTTTCAACACATGAATATATTGATCATGATCCTTAAACTGTACTTGCCCCAAGATAAGCCTGGTGATAATCTCCTACCACAATCTTTTACTTACTTATTGCTCTTGAGTCTTGCAAGTAGAACATCATGGCAAGGGGGGGGGAGAGTTAAAGTGATGGTATTAGAAAGAAGGGGCCAAGTGGGATATGGTGTCACCAGAAGATTCATTTATTAAGCCTTCACAGTGAGCTTATATAGAGAAGCAAAACCTGTTTACCATGAAGTAATTTTCCATTTAGCTCATAAAACGATCTCATCCCTCACTGCCCTCAATGCATTATTCCTTATTCAATATTTACAGTCTTCATCTTGTTATGACTCAAAGCAGTAATGGCAAACGTTTTAGAGTGGCCAAACTGCAACCTTCACACCACACGTGAGCAGCCCCCTTACCCCAGATAGGGGAGGGAGGAAGCACTCCTTCCTCCACCCTTGGACTGCTGGGCAGAGGGCTAGGTGATGAGAGAAATGCCCTCAGACTCATGGAGAGCAGGAAGGGAACAGCCCCTCTGGCATGCTCTGGCACATGTGCCATGGGTTTACCAACACAGACCTAAGCCTGTTCTATTCCTTTTAGCTGTCCTGACTGCACCCTGGAATGTTCCTTGCTATTTCTTTGTTTATTCCTTCATGGTCTCTGCCTTGCAGTGACCTAGAATGAACTGGTGCAATCAGCCACAGTGCCACCTTCTTTAGGCTCCCAACAAAATAGAGAAATCTTGGGGACAGCTGAATAATGAGCTTCCAAAATTGTATTTAATGACCCAAAACATGAATTAATTGATCACTGAGAGAGATGACTGACTAATAATTTTTTTGGTTCTTGATAACCTAATCAATAAATTGATTTTTCTTACCCAGAACCCAGTCTCTCAGAATTTTTAATTGTCACAGATATTTTTCACTTGACTGGCCTTCTGCCAGCACTATATGAAGCAGAAGAATAAGTTGCTGAGGGAAGAATGTGCAAATGGATCTCTTGGGTGCCACTTGGTGGTCTCTTTAACCATTCGTGTGTGTGTCCATTGAGCCTAAAGAGAATAATATAACACTTGGGTACAAAGATACAACCCAGTAGCCCAGCGCTGGAGGTCAAAATGGAGAAGACTTCTACAGCCACTGTGGCCTTCCCCTTGGTACTCTGATAGGTGGAGAGGAAAGAGATCCAGACACTGCAGAACACCAGCATGCTGAAAGTGATGAACTTGGCTTCATTGAAGGTGTCAGGAAGGTTCCTGGCCAGGAAGGCCACAGTGAAACTCCCAAGGGCAAGGATGGCTATGTAGCCCAGGACACAGTAGAAGGCAACAAATGAGCCCTCGTTGCACTCAATGATAATGTACTGGGGCTGAGAATGGGTATCTACATCTAGGAAAGGGGGAAATGATTCCAACCAGATAGCACAAAGGATGACTTGGATGGAGGATAATATAAAAACCACAGAGTAAAATACTCCAGGTCTCAACCACTTCCTCATGGTACTCCCTGGTCTTGTGGCCTGAAAGGCGAAAACCACAGTCAAGGTTTTAGACAAAATGGAGGAAATTGCCACAGTGAATACAGTCCCAAAAGTCGTTTGTCGAAGGAGGCAGGTGACTGTGGTTGGGTGACCTAGGAAAAGCAAAGAGGAGAGGAAGCAGAAAGCAAGGGAGATAAGAAGAATATAACTGAGTACTGCATTGTTCGATCTCACTATAGGAGAGCCTTGGTGCCTCACAAATACTCCAAGAATGAAAACTGTAAGGAGTGAGAAGGTAAGAGCAGCACATGTCAGAGCCATGCCTATGGGTTCTTCATAGCCCAGGAAAACCTCAGTCTTGGGGACACAGTAATTCCTGTGACTATTTGAATACTGATCTTCAGGGCACTTTTCACATTGTTCCATATCTAAGAAAGGAATTGTTTCAGTCATTCATATGAGTAGTAGTCCAACATTTCCCAAGAAATAATTGCATCAGCTGGTTTGGTGACACTATAAAATCATTAGTCCCTGCCACACAATTCCTTTCCATATATAGGCAGACAGACAGACAGATAGATAGATAGATAGATAGATAGATAGATAGATAGATAGATAGATAGATAGATGGATGGATGGATAAATAGATGGATAGATGGATGGATAGATAGATAGATAGATAGATAGATAGATAGATAGATAGATAGATAGATGGATGGATGGATGGATGGATAGATTAGATAGATAGATTAGATAGATAGATAGATAGATAGATAGATAGATAGATAGATAGATAAATGGAAGGAAGGATGGATAGATAGATGGATGGATGGATAGATAGATAGATAGATAGATAGATAGATAGATAGATAGATAGATAGATAGATAGATATTAATGTGTATATGTATGTATGTATATGTATGTGTGTTTATAATACCTTTGTAATTATCTATTATGGAAGGGAGATCTTCATACAATAGAAAAGAACAACAGTCTAAAGCTGCCTCCTAGATTTTGGAGTTAATAGATGAGAGACAGAGGCTCATCCCTGAATATACCTCACCTCTGTTCTTTGCAATGTATCCCATTGGACAGAGTCTACAGTCAAAGCAGCAATGGGGCCAGCCTTGTCGCGGAATCTGACTGAATCCAGGAAGGCAGCTCTCACTGCAGACAGAAAGAGGAGCCTGAGAACACAGAGACAGAATAGAGAGAAACAGAGCACAGAAATTGCTGTATCTTTCAGCTTTCCTTTGGGAAAAACCTCTCTCCTGAGATCCTTGGGTCAGAAGAATGGTCCCTAAGGGATATCTGGAGGAATTTTTTCAGGATTTTATCACATTCATCTATGACAAAGGAAGCAAAGTGACCCCATGGAATGAGTATAGGTATAGCAGTCTTCACATATGTCCAATGAGGAATTCACAGACAGAACTGAAAACTAACTGAATCCTCTAAAAATGTATATCCCCATAAATACTCTGTGTTATGTGAAAAGATATTCTAATTTTTTTGTTTTTTTTTTAATTTCTTTATTCGTACTGTAAAAAATTAATTCCCAGGCATCTCCCTCCCACTCTTCCCGTACAAGAAAAGGCATTAACCAATGAAAAAATCTATATGTGAATTATATATTTGGTGTTTCTATTCATCAGTTCTGTTTCTGGAGGTGAACACTCACAAGTTATTCTTGAAATATTAATATTCTCTCAGTTCTACTCATTTCCCTCTTCATTACTACATATAGGTCTTCCAAGTCTTTTTTTTTAATTAACCTGGTCCTCATTTCTTATAGTGCAGTAGTTTCCCCTCACAATCATGTGCCACAACTTGTTCAGTCATTCTCTAATATCCCCTCAGTTTCCAGGCCTTTGCCACCACAAAGAGAGCTGCTATAAATATTTTGGAACATATCAGTTCTTTTCTTTTTTGCCCCTGATGTCCTTGGGAAACAGAACCAACAGTGGGATGGGTGGGTCTAAGGCCAGCTTTATAACTCTGGGTATAATTTCAGATTGTTGGTCAATGGTTGAATCAGTTCACAATTCCACCAACGGTGATTAATGTCCCTATTTTTCCATGACTCTGTTTTTAAAATGTCAGTGGATAGTTTCATTAGTTGCAGTATTTATGCCTTGTGGCTTCTACAGGACACTGTCTTCCTGATGCCTGGAATGCCCTTTATTTTCACTGCAGAATCCCATTATTCACTCAAAGCATAGCTCAATCACCTCCTTCTACAAGAAGCCTTTCCTGATTCCAATTTCTTGGTCTTTCTATTCTCAACTACCTACATTTTAACTACTTTGTATATGTTTATATTTATTCCATGTATATTTATAGATGTCCTTATTGTCTTTCCCCAATTGAATTCAAATGCCTTGAGAATAGGGTTTAGTTCATTCTTTTTCTCTCTAACACAGCATTTGAAATATATTAGGTATTCAAAACATTCTTGTTCATTGGTTGATTTTATATTTATCAAAGTAACTTTTTCCACATGTAATACATCACCTGTGATTGTCCTCCTCTCCAAATGATGGAACTTTCGTTAATAGTCAGTTCTTTCCCTGATGAACTCCTGATATCAATAATACCAATATTCACCAAGGAAAATGAATTTGGGGGAGTTTCTTGCCCATTCAGAATGTCATACACAGTGGGGGAATCTCCATTGGCATCAAAAACAACCTCTTTTCCATGATGGGCCCGGAAACGAACTTTCTTGATATAGTACAATAGCTAGTAATAAAAATGTAAAAAAAAAAAAAATGACTAGATCTTACCTATGGAAAGGGGAGATGATGACTAGGTTTCAGTCCTTGCTTATTCTAAGCTATTGAGTTAAAACTCTGATCTTTTTGCTCATTTTCACTGAACTAAGCTTGATCATTAATGCCCAGGTTCATTCTCTGACTTGGCCTTCTGTTGTTGTGCAACCATTGGAGAAAAATAATTTACTCAGTTCATGCATCTGGGAGAAGTAGAGACAATCCACTGATCAATAAGCAGTTAAGTATCTATGATATGCCAAGTGAGAAACAACTTGGCATGGTGACTGGAGAGTTGACTTCAAAATCAGGAAGACCATTCAAGTTCCGCCTTGGACACATGCTAGTTAAGTCACTTAAATTCTCAACGCCCCTGACCTAACCCTCTAAAACTACAAATGGGAGAGAAAGTGCCGGTCTGCAATGGTCAGGAAAATTCCTCATCTAGGAATTCAGTGTACCATTAAAATCATAGCTAACTATGTGCCTGGACCAGTATGTGATTCTAGGGATAAAAAGCCAAATTGAAAGTATACCCACCCTTATGGAGATTCTCTTCTGTAAAGGGAAATAGTCTGACTACATAAAGGAAGATACACACACAAAAAATGCAAATTAATTTCAAGACAGCACTGGCAGTTGGAAGATCAGGAAAAGCTTTGAGTAAGAAGTGAGATTTGTACACCTCTAGAGATAGAACTGATACAAAGAAACAAACAAGACATAGTTTTCTGTATACATATATCTTTTTGTGCCTTCTCTAATGGAAGAAGGGAAAGAAGGGAGGGAGTTATCCAAGTATTTTAATGTAAAAAGCAATTTGTTTTTAAATCATTAGGTTATAAAAGGCAGAAGTAAGGACAGATTTTATTCCAGGCTATGTGAATAAAATAATTGGGAGAAATACAAAAGATAAAGATATAGAAATGATAGGACTTGACACCTCATTGGGCATGGAGAATGAAGGAGAGTGAATAGTCATGAGTGTATCCTAGGTTGCAGACATGGGTGGCTAATGTGCCCTTCAATAGAAGCAGGGAATTTAGGAAGAAGACACATTTCTTCAGATCAGTTGTAAATGGCAATTTGAGTCAAGTGAATTCCACCCTTTTTATTTGGAGCTGCATGAGATCTGGCTCATGGACTGAAGTTAAATGCATTATATCCAAAATACTAGCTTCTCCATCCTCACAAACTTCACAGAGTGATGTTAGGGAGCCATTTTTCAGTCACATCCAATTCTTTATCACCCCATTTGCGATTTTCTTGGTAAAGAGACCTGAATGGTTTGCCATTTCCTTTTCCAGATCATTTTACATTTGAGGAAACTGAGGCAAACATAATTAAGTGATTTTTCCACAGTCACACAGCTAGTATCTCAGGCCAAATTTGAACTCAAGAAGATAACTCTGCATGATTTCAGGCCTGATATTCTATACCTACATAATAAATCTTGGTTGAATTAAGTAGAATCCCCTCCCTTAAAGCTATCCTTCAATTGGAGCTTATGATCTCACTCTCACATCAAGAGTATGAGACAGATCTGGCCAAAGCTTCCTTTAATATATGTGAATATTAAATCCCCTAGCCCCCTTATGATTATATTAGATCAGTAGTTTTTTCACATTTCAGTTATTTTGTGATCGTAGATCTTAAACTTTTCTGAAAATAAACAAGAAATAATTCTATCTGAATTATTTTATGTATCTTAATCATATAAGCACTTTTTATTAGTTTAACCCTTTTGCAACTGAATCAATATTCAATTAATAGTTCAGTCTTGTTGGAACTGAATAAATATTTGATTGTAAGTATTAAATATTTCTAAAAATAGTAATCACTTAATTCTGAAAAAACCATTTCTAAGAAGAATCATAGAGCAGGCATAAAGTTTTCTGACACTTCTATACCTTATGATCTACTTACTATGTGAAGTTGTGGTTCAAAATACACCCATTTTCATCTGATTTTTCTTCATTTCTCCTTGATTCTATTTTCTTACTTAATTCTTGGTTAACTATAAATATATCTGAAAAATTATTGTATCTTTAGTACAAATTTTGGCTATATAAGGGGCGACTCTCAAAGTTCGAGGTCTCTTGGTCTTGACTAGGATCCGGCTTTATTGTAAGATTGGATCCCTCTCTCAATAAACCTATTTCTTTTTGGCTTGGAGACTTGGTTTTACTTTTTTTGCATCTCAGCTAATAAATTTTCATCACATATCAAAGCACCAAACAACTCTTAAAATCATTGGCCACAATCTTTGATAGTTTATTGCAGATTAAGTGAACTCAATTTAACACAAGGAATATCTTTCAGATCATTAGCAATAAACTGTTGGAAATATTCAATGAGAGGCAGGATATCCAATTGAGAGCAATATTGGGGAGAGGACTCCTTGTGGGATTTGGGACTGGACTCGATGGCCTATGAAATCTCCCACAACCTACAGATTCTTTTGAGAACTATGATTGTGCTTAAGCCTAGGGCTACATTTATGAACAAAACGATTCATTTCTTAGCTTTCCTGGCAGCCCATTCTCCTTAACCTATAACTGTATGTCAGTCAATGAGGATATGTTAAAAGCTTATAGTGTGTCAAGCACTGTGCTAAGTCCTGGAAATACAAATAGAAGCAAAGACAGTCCCTGTGTCCTCAAGGAACTTATGTGGTAATTAGAGGAAACAACATGTCAATAATTAGGTATATAAAAGGTAATACTCATTATTCTTTGTCTGTGTCTAAATCATTGTAATTGTATTATTTAGTTTCTCACCTGCCATGGTTGGAGTTCCCGGATATCTGCACACATCCCATTCCCAAAAGGTCCTTCTCCAACTTCACAGGAGCTCAGATCCTGGAGAGCATGAGCAACACTGTACACAGCAGTGTAGGTCCCATAGGTCTCACTCAGGGTGTTTGAGGTCAGCAAAGGGATGGTATGACCTTGTAGGTGCTCTTTCCCCGTACAGAATTGCGATCCTTCAAGTTCTGTGCTGTTACCCAGACAAGGAATTCCATGGGAAGGCCACTTACAGTCGAATATTTTTTCCCAAAATGTTTTTATGTAATCATTCTCTGGAGTCTCATCTCCTTGCAGGTGGCCAAGGAATTCAGAAAACCCTGGAATCTTCCCCTTTTGTCTAGAAATGGCAAGAGTTTGGGAAAGGTTTGGACAGGAGAGAGCAATATCATTCTCATCTATGTTTCTTCTAATCCAAATCTTTCCTGTGACATCCCTTCCTGAGAGTCCCTTTAACATAAGGGAGAAGCTGAAACTATTCAGAATCACCACAATGACTCTGGCTGAGATCTTTCCCATTGTGTGTGCTATCTGTTGGGACCTCTGATGAAAATCTGAGGTGGGAACATTTATGAGGAACTCTCTGCAGATGCCTGCCTTCTTCAGCTCCTCACTCAATAAGAAGCTGGCCTGATTGCCAAAATCATCATCTTGTGCCACAATCACCACCCAGGTCCAGCTGAAGTATTGCAACACTAAGGCTACACCATGAGACCAAGATCGATCGTTGGGTATTATCCGTAAAAAGGAAGGAAACTGAGTTTTGTCACTGAGACTGACCACGCTGGATGCATAGCTGACCTAAAAAAAAGAAAATATGCCTGGAGATGAGCTAGTAAAGGAAGAAAAGGAAGACATGAATAATACTGAACTAAAGTAAATAGTTATACAGAGATGGGAGGTACTAGTCTCAGATCTGGCCTCAGAAACTTCCTAGTTATATGACCCCAGGTAAGTCATTTAACCCAAGATCCTTTACCACTCTTATGCTTTGGAACAAATACTTAGTATTAATTCTAAGATGGAAGGTAAGGGTTTAAAAAAATAAAAATAAATAGTTATATAGACACCATGATGGAATTGATATCCTTGGTGGCTCCTTGTTGACACAGAAGAGTGAGTGAGCAATGTGGAATCAAGAAGACTTGAATTTAAATCCTGTCTCAGATGCTTACTTAGGGATGTGACCCTATGCGAGTCATTTAAATTCTCTGTCTCGATTTCCTATTCTGTAAAATGGATATAAGAAGATTACTACCCAGGATTGTTGAAAAGATCAATGAGAGAATATTTGTAAAGTGCTTTGAAAACCTTAAGATGTTATATAAAGGCCAGCTGTTTTTATTATTATATTGGAATGTGACAACTAAGTGTAACCCATGGTCCAGAATTGGCACTATGGATTGGCATATGATAGCTTAGTCTTGAGAGGCTCTCACACGTCCTAATTTTTGGCTCAGGGTCTGCCCTAGGAAGAGCAAAACGTAGCTAATGTCCTGATGTTGCTCATTTCCCAATGGCTTCTGCACAATTCCCCAAGAAGTTCATCATTGGGAAAACATCATCATTCTGCAAGATTGAAACAATGTTGGTCCTTCCACCTCATTACTACCTTCTGCCACTGTGATTGGAGGGCAGAACCATGAATTCCAAAGCCTTCATTTAAAGAAAGGGCTCAAGAAAACCATCTCATTTCCCATTGGATTTCACTACTTGGGGACTTCTTTGACTTCTCTACCAAGCTGCCCAAAATGGTCAGGGATAATATCTGCTTTCTCTCTACACCCCACTCTCCTTTCAATTTTTATTTCTTTGTTGACTTTCCCCATTCGACTGTAAATTCCTCACAAGTGGGACCTTCTTCTTTTTTTTTTAATCACTTAACATAGTGCCTGGCACATAAAAGGTGTTTAACAAATGTTTCTTGACTGATTATGTCCTCATCTGTCAGGCCATCAGAATAAGCATGTCAATGACTGGAAAGAATTTATTCACCCAACAGTCAAAGTAATAAACATTTATTGAGCACATAATTGAAGAGAAGGCAGAAATGCAGATTCTATACCCAAGCCCCATAAGCAGTCAGAATAACTGTCTTCTCCTCCTGAGACTCATCTCTTCTATGAGACCAATAGTAAAGTTCTTCTGAATTTTAGTGCTAGCTTGTGATTAGGAAGCCCCTTAAAAGGAGAAAACAATTTGGGGTTGCCATAAAATAGAGTCCTCCATACCCCAAAACCATTTAGTCCATTATGAGAAAGAATGCTATCCACATCCAGAGAAAGAACTGTGGGAGTAGAAATAGAGAAGAAAAACAACTGCTTGATCACATGGGTCAATGGGGATATGATTGGGGATGTAGACTCTAAGCAATCATCCTAATGCAAATATTAATAATATGGAAATAGCACATGTAAAATAGTGGAATTGCTTGTTGGCTATTGGGTGGGGTTGGAGGAGGGGAGGGAAAGAACATAAATCATGTAACCATGGAAAAATAGTCTAAAACAATTAATTAAATAAAAATTTTCAATTAAAAAAAATTTGGTCCACATAGAAAAGTTAGATGGCCTATTGGATAGGGGCTGAGCTTGGAGTCAGGAAAATTGGAATTCAAATCCATTTGCTATCTTTGTGACCCTGATCAAATCACTTAAACTCTCCCAGCCTCAGTTTCCTCTTTTGTAAAGTGAGGATAATGATTCCACCTACCTCTCAGGCTTGTTGTGAAGAGCATATTTGTATGGTGTTGTGAAAGCCTTCGAGTGACATAGAAATGCTATATTTTACTATCATAACTCACCGTACTAATATAGAACCAGGTCCAGGTTTTCTTGACTTGACAGTACTACCTCACATTGCTTCTCATTGGTTTTGGCACTCGAACTTGTTGCATGGACTTGTCACTGTTTCAGATTTCTTTCTCTTCAATCAAGGAGGTTTGGTCCTGGGATTATTCTACTTTCCTAGAAATAATTCTGTTACTTTCCTATTGATTTCTCTGGCTATCTGTCTCCCTTTGCCTTCTGTCTTGGGGCTACATGGTACCCTGAAGAAAGCCCCGAGATGCTCAGATTTCCTTTCCAATAAACAGAATTCCAGTCTCAGCAGCCCCTCTCTTAGTGTGTTTGTTTTGACTCTTCCAGCTCTAAAGGGTCTGTTGTTGCTCTACCTTTTCAAGGACAATCTCAAGGGCACAGCTCATCTTCCTGACAGCCTATAACTGTCAAGCAGCCCCAAATGCCATGACATGATCAGTCCTTTTCTCCTTTTTCTTAATACATACTTTCTGTCTTAGTAACAGCTCTGAGACACAAGGGCTTGGCAAACAGTTTAGTGGCTTGCCCAGTCACAAAGCTAAGAAGGGTTTTAGGCCAGATTTTTAACCCAGGTCCTCCTGTTTCCAGGACTGACTCTATCCACTGAGCCATCTAGTTGCCCCCAACCATTTTCAGTGTATTGTTAAAAGGCAAGTGTATTTGTTCATAGCCAGTGAGGAAATGTTATCAGTGTTAAAGAAAGGCTTATGGTGTTCCAATGGGAACGTTCACATCATCTTTTGTAAGACATATTCAATGTTAGGAAAAAAGAATTTTTGTCTTTCTTTCTGGTCCCTTATGCTTTCTGCATGAGCCCATTTTTTGTAGACTTCTTGGTTCTCAGTGACTAAGCCTTCAGCTGTGTTATATTCTACTGAGTGAAGGAAAAGAGGCCAACTCAGGTAAGGTTCACCCTGGGAATAACAGCTAGTGTTTATGTGGCATTTAAAGTTTATGCTTTATATGTTATCTCCTCTGATTTTATTGGCATAGAGAATTTCTTTTACCCATGCCCATCAACACCTCTCATAAGTAGCTTAGAAACCCCAAGGGGTTAAGCGATTTACCCAGAATCAAAAAGTTAATACATTTCAGAGAAAGTACTTGAACTTGGGTCTTCATGAATCCAAAATTGGCTCTCTGACCCATATGATTTACATATCATCATAAAATTATTGAGGATAATTGGCAAAGTGCTATGATATTTCTTCCATACCTGGAGGCTCCTTGGCATCATCCTCCCAATTTAGCTTTGGACCTATTGCTCATAAACTCAAAATATGATTTCCTTTCACCACCTGGACTTTTTTAGCTTGTGGATTTGGGGCTTTGACTTTAGCACTGGATTATTAGTGCCTCATTTGAGCTCTAGAATTATGCTTGAACTACATCCACTTCCATTTGGGCATGCCCATAAATTGTTGGTTGTTCTCATTTGTACTCGGAGGACCAAAATGATGTCACTGAGTAATGTCTTTTGACCTACAAATAAACTGGATTTCAGTGAGGCAGACCTGCACAAAGTTCTCAGCTTCTGTTGCTCTTCCAGAGTCATCAAGGTCCTGTGGCAAGTCAAAAGTCAAGAACACTCATGATGCCTGGGATGCAACAGTGTCTAAATAAGTTCTAAGCCCTCCACAGAACCCACTTCTACTGCCTTCATGGCCATTGGAACAAATTGTTCGCATCCTCTTCTGCTAGAGGAAGTCTTAGCATGCCCAGGGTGATGGGTTTGAGGTGGTCAGTGACCCTCAACTTGGTTTACCATGCATGCTACAGGTTCTGAGAGCCACAAGTGTGTGTTTGGTGACAGGGTGGACATCAAAGAAGGAAAGCAGCCCTAAAAAGGTCTTGGAAGCCCTCACACCTCAGGCACTAGTCTTCCCTGAACACTTCCATAAATGAATGAATAAAAAAGGATTTATCAAGGCCTCATAATGTCCCAGGCAGTGCATTAAGTAATGGACATACAAATATAAAATATCCCTTCCCTCAGAGTTTCCATCCTAATAAAGAAGGACATCATATATAGGGGGACAAATGGTGACAAAGGAAAGGAGTTTTGGTCTAAGGAATCCGAGAAGATAAGTTAATGTTTATGTCAGTCAGTCAATATTCCCTTTCTGAAAGTAATAGTACTATTTTTTTTAATAAAAACCCTTACCTTCCATCTTAGAATCAATACTGGATATTGGTTCTAAGGCAGAAGAGTGATAAGGGCTAGGCAATGAGGGTTAAGTGACTTGCCCAGGGTCACACAGCTAGGAAGTGTCTGAGGCCAGATTTGAAGCCAGGACCTCCCCTCTCTGGGCCTGACTCTCAATCCACTGAGCCACCCAGATGCCCCCAGTAATAGTACTATTAATGTGGCTTATATGCCCAGAGTAAGAGGTAGAGAGAAGAATGAAGGGGAGAAACTGAGAGGATATTCATGAGGTGTGTAGAAAAATAGGTGGAGGGCACCAGGGATGTTAAAATATAATCTAAATAGTTGTGGGTACACACACTGGGTTGTAGGAGAGACTAGACCAGGATAAAGAGTTCTCTGGATTTATCACAGGAATGGCAGTTAGTCTTAACTGTCACACTGCTCTCCCTAGGCCAGAGTCTAGAAACAAGCAGGCAAGGTAAAAGGGGTTTAACAGCTTTAATTATGTTTAACTAAAAGGTGGGAAAGGGATTTCTATACTTAAAATCTAAAGGGCAGAACCACAGGGCAAGGGGAGGACTTATTTCTACACTAATCTAAGGAATCTCACAGGCAGGGCCCAAGAAGCAGTGCAGTCTCTGGGAGGTGATTCAAGCCTGGTACCAGCCAGCCTTGAACAGCACAGCTATGGATCAGAGGGGTGGCTTTGAGGGTTCTCACAGTTTTCCAAAGAGGTTCACAGGATGCCCAAATCCTAGGTGGTTCAAGATACTAAGTAGAGTGAGTGAACTTGAGGTGCTGTCCACCAGGTCTCAAACTCCTCCTCTGCTTGGTTCTGCTCTGTAGGTCTTCTCCTCTTGCTGGAAATCCACCTCCACTCAGGATCCCAAGGAAATCAGGAAGCAGGGTCTGAGATCTCCCTGGGTTGGCAACAGTTTTGCCCGCCACTAATGGAGTCCCTCTCTCTCAGGGCACACACACTTCCTCCTCCTTCATCCTATCCTAGAATGCTCCAGGCTTCCTGCTAGGTCAACCTTAATTCTTAATTAATTACTACCTAATCTTCCTCACAACAGTTGGAAGGCAAACAATGGAGTGTCTTGGGTATACAGTTGGATGAGATATGAAAGTGAAGTATGGTCTAATGTCTAGAGATCAGCCAGTAAATATAGTGGGATGAGTGGGCTAGTTTGATATCGGTGAGCATTCAGCAACTAAGATGGGAGCTCCAAAAAGAAATATCTTCTCTTCTTGAGGGACTGAGGACATAGATCCTGGAGGTGCAGAGTGTAGAATTCTATGACTAAAGGTTCAGATCTAGTGTTTAAGGTCTAGATGGGAAGAAGAGTTCGTTGACTCTTACCTATCAACCACCCTCTTGAATCCTGAATAATCTAGGCTCCTGGGGTGGGGAGAACTTAGTGGAGAATTTGACACCTTCAATTCCTAAAGCTGATGTACCCTTAGGGTGAGGAGATATTAGAGTGAATTTTCTCAGGAATATTGTATATGATGACCCTGGCAAAATCTTGCCATCACAGCCCTTTCTACCAGGGGAAGACATTCCATTCCAGTGCTCAGGCCTTTCTCCCATAGCCATAAAAACAGTGGCCTCAGAAGGACTGTAAGGAGGGAAGGGAAATTATACCCAGGAAGGACACGTTCAAGGAAATTCAGTGAATTTCTATGCATTTACATCCCTAAAACTCATCATCAACTATCCATCTCATTGCCTCCTCACAACTCATTCTGAGTTACTCAGAATATAACCTTGACCAGAATATGCCAGAATAATACTCCAGTAGTCATCCTGATGAGGTCTACCTTCTTTGTGTCCAATCTTAGATGGAAGTGTCCAAGAACAAGTGCTCCCTACTACATTCTCACCTCCAACGGGTCTCTCCTCCCCCTTCTTCCCTTACCCCAATGGGAAGACTTCTCTGATCTGCATTTCAGAATGAGAAGATTTATTCCTAATGCTGTCTTATTTTTCCTAAATACTTTTCTACATTATCATTATTTCTAATAGGGCACAAAATGTATTTTTTAAACCCTTACCTTCTGTCTTACAAGTAATAGTTTCAATTCCAAGGCTGAAATGTGGTAAGAGTTAGGCAGTGGTGGAAAAATGACTTGACCAGGAGTCACATAGCTAGAAAGTATCAGAAGCCAGATTTCAATCCAATATCTCCCATCTCTAGGCACTAGCTGCCCCCTGTATGTTTTTCAAGCCTCTTTCCTCATCCTTTTGTTCTGACAATTTTAGGAATGCTCCCTATCCCAGAGTAAATTGGGATGGTTGAGGCTGAGATTGTGAGTTCTATCTTCTCCCATAAAGAAGAACTAGTTTAAGCCAGGTATTCCTGGGGGTGCAGCATAGCAACATCCTTGGGTCTACCATTGGGGTAAACAGAGAAGGTCACTCTTAACCAGGTATAACTTGATTTCTTTATCTAAACATTAGAATCCTAGGATCGGGCATGTGATTTTCCACCATTATGAAGAAATCATAGAAGGACTATAAAATATTAAGCCCATCTTCTCATTAGGTATCCACCAACTAGAGATGCATGGGGAGGGCTGAATAAGGGGCTCCAAAAATCATTTTAATGGCCCAAGATGCTGAATAAATTTGTCTTTGATCACTGAGAAAGAATATTGACCAATGAATTGATTAGTTATTACTAGACTGATCAATCAATTGATTTTCTTACCCAGAACCCAATCTCTTGGAATTTTTGATCATCACAAGGGACTGGACTATCTTAAAACCATGAAAAGAAGTCCTTCATCAATCTTTGTGATGTCAGAAGAATTCATCTTTCTCTCTTGTAGGAAGTGTTATAAGACTGTAGGTTTTTAGAACTGGAAGAGCCCACGGAAGCCACCTAGTGAACCTCCCTCCTCTTATTAATGAGGACCTAAGGATTAGAGGTAAAACCACTTGCTCAAGGTTATACATGTAGTAAGTAGGAAAGATGGGACTCAGATCCAGGTCCTCTGATTCCAAATCCTGGGCTGCATGCTGTCTCACAGGAGTAATGGAGGACAGATTTTCTCTTCATCACAGCTCCATCAGGCTGACAATCCAGAATGAGAGAACCCAAATAAACAGTATTTGTTGAATTCTTCTCCCTCCAGATTTGATAGGATATTCCTCAATAGAGTTAAGACCACATTGACTTACAAACCCTGGGTTCATTTCTGGTAAGTAATTACAGAATGTTCCCAGTCCTTCTTAATCTTAGTGCTTTCTCTCTGAGGCTATCCTCCTTTTATTACATATCTATTTTGTACTTACCACCTCCACCATAATTCAGGTGCTCATCACCTGCTAACTCAGTGATGGATATAACCATTTCCCAAAATGGCAGAAGGCACAGACATAACTAATACTGCCTTTGTCTTGGGAAAAAATGCAGCACTTGAGCTTAAACATTGGGTAAACGTTACCAGAATATGCAATGAAGAGAAAACAAAATCAATGTTTATAAAATGATATTTCCTCAGTTTTCTTCAGAAAAAAAAAAAATCTTAGCTTCTCTTTTAGCTTAAGAACAAAGGAACATAGCTGCTTGCATGTTGCATTCCCCAACTTGAGTTCCTTGAGAACAGAAATTCCCTCCTGCCTTTCTTTGATCATACCCTATAGTCACACAGTGTCAGGGACATAGTATCTGCTTCATAAATATGTACTGACTGCCTGACAAATAAATTGAGTCCCTTGAGAAAGAATTTAATGAATCTCTACCACATCAAGCTATGAAAAGAAGTCTTCTAGCGCCTGTGTTGTTGTTCATTTGTTTCAGTCTTATCTGACTCTCCCTGATCCTATTTGGGGTTTTCTTGTCAAAGGTACCAGTGTGATTTGTCATCCCCTTCCCCAGCTCATTTTACAGATGAGGAAACTGAGGAAAGAAGATTAAGTGATTTACCCAGAGTCACACAGTTAGTAAATGTCTGAAGCCAAATTTGAACTTAGGTCTTCCTCATTCCAGTGCCAGGGCTCTAGCCACTGCACCAGTGAGCAGTTTCCTAGGCAAATAGAGGCTGTGACTTGCCCAGAGTCACATAGCTAATGTCTGAGGCCAGTCTGGAACTCAGTTCTCCCTGACTCCTAAAGCATAATCTCATAATAGAGGGAAAGTTTTAGAGTTGGAAAGTTAAATGGTTCAGTCCCCTCCATGAAGAATTGAAGCCCATAAAGATGAAGCAACTTGTCCCCAGATCCAGGCAGACAGTGAAAATGGCAGAATTAAAAATCTGACCATGTCATTTTTCTAATCAAAAATTCAGCGATTCCCTGTCACCTCTAAAGTAAGATATACAGGCAGCTAGGTGGCTCCAGTGGAAACAAGATCCTGGGTTCAAATCTGACATTATCACTTACTAGCTATGTGACCCTGGACAAGTCACTTAACCTCCATTACCTAGCTCCTATGCCTTGGAACCAATAGATAGTATTAATTCTAAGATGGAAGATAAGGTGTTTTTTTTTTAATAAAATAAAGTAAGATACCAGACTTCAATCACATTATTCCTCTTTATGAACTCTCTAGCCACAATTTTAAGTCCTAATTTTTTGACTCAATGATAAGACTAATCATTCTTAACAGCCCCACCCCATTTATTTTTTTACTCAATCTATAACCCAAAACACCAAAAGAATTGCATTTGGTCTAATAAATCTCCATAGAAGATTGAATTTTCACATTAGAATTCTGTAGTGTTGTTTATGCCTATAATTGCAAAACTTCTACAGATCTATTAAATGGTCCCTAATTGGGATATCAAAGAAGTGCCTAGAATGGGAATCCATCCTCAAAAAATTAAATTATGAGTTGTGTCACTTGGAGCACTCTCCACTTTCTATAGAGCACAGGTTTTTAACTTGGGTTCTGTGAACTTAGCTTGGACATTTTTTTTCATTTAATAAAAATTAGCATAATCTGTTTCCTTTGTAATCATAATTATTATACTTCATGCATTTAAAAACATCATGCAAATCAGGGGTCCACAGGTTTTCTCAGACTTCCAAAGAGGTCTCCAATCTAAAGGAAGTGAGAAGCTCTGTTCTCAAGCTCAAAGGGAAGCGAAGATTTTTCCTGAAGGAAGTTAAGAGAATATAATTTTATAAACATTGATTTTGTTTTTTAGATGGCACTTTCTTCATTACATATTCCAGTAGTGTTTGTCCAATGTTTAAACTCAAGTGCTGTGTTTTTCCCACGACAAAGGCAGTATTAGTAATGTCTGTGCCTTCTAGAATTTGGGGAAATAGTTATTTCAGTCATTGAGGTAGCAGGTGATGGTGGCAGATCAAAGGAAGAGTTGAGCTGTCAGGACTTCTTGACTCATTGAATGTGGGAAGAGAGGAGAATAGTCAAAGACTGCCAGTCGAAGAGGCTGTGATAAAAATGATCATGTTGAAAGACAAAGCTAAGGTCCTTAAAAAAATTGGTGAGAGGCAGAAGATAAGTTAAGTTTTTAGAATGTCGAACTTGATAGGATGGCATACTCAAGTGTTGGTGTCACTTATATAACCCAGTGGAATTACTTGTCAGCTCTGGGAGTGGGGAGGGAAGAGGAGAGGGAGAGAACATGAATCGTGTAACCATGGAAAAATATTTTAAAATTTTTAAATAAATACATTAAAGTCAAGTGGTCAGCTTGCAATTAGTGGTACATGTGACAAACAGAAGACTAAGGAGCAAATTCTGCTCCTGATGTTTACTACCACCTTGGCCAAAACATTCTACCTGCCTATGCTTTCATTTCTTCATCTGTAAAATAGAGGAAACTAGGCTAGATAATAACTGTGGTCCCTTCTAGCTCTAAACCTATGGTCAGGTGATTTCATAAAGTTAAATTCTGCAAAACTAGATGTTTTATACATATATAAAGTAAGAACCCAAACCCATAAAAGTAACTGAGAGAAGAATGCCAGAAACTGAACCTTTGACAAAAATTAGGATATGAGGAAGCTAGATGGGTCAGTGAATCGAGAACCAGGTCTGGAGAGGGGAGATCCTAGGGTTCAAATCTAACCTGAGACACTTCCTAACTGTGTGACCCTGGGCAAGTCACTTGATCCTAATGGCCTAACCCTTACCACTCTTCTGCCTTGGAATCAATACTAAGTATCAATTCTAAGACAGAAGATAAGAGGTTTTTTAAATTATTAAATTAAACTAAATTAGGGTGAAACATGTAGAAAATTGATCAAGAAAGAAATAGGAGAAAATCACTAAAGGACAGCATCTCAGAAACCAAAGCAGGAGGGAGTGTTAAATGCTACAGAGAAATCCAGTCCTCTTCCCCATTCAAGTCTTACATTGAAGAAACCTGGATGGTGATTTTTATGTTTCCTACACTGTGTTTACCACCTATTTATTACTAGTCCAATAGAGAAATTTAGGCAAGATATTTGAGGGAGATTATTTCTTTTAAGTTTCATATTTCCAATGACATAGCAATTACATTCAAGGATGCTCTATTCCCTGAAGGCTATTTGACTAGTTATAATATTCTCATTTTAATAATTCAAAATACAGGTGAATTATTATGATTAAAATATGTTTGGGGGAAGAATGTTTGAAAGAATTTCAAAAGATAAAATTTCCGTAATAATTGGATTTCTTCACCTTTGTATTCATGGTTTACCACCCATCCTAGATCTATAAAATGGGTAATTTGAATTGGGTATGTGTATGTAGATTGTAAAATGACAACATGATTTATTTAAATAAAAATGCAATTTCATTATATTAATACCAAGAACCATAGGCATAGAAAATGAACTGGAAGGACTGGGTAGAGATGGCAGTGAGGCAGATTTAGCTTTCATATAAGAAAAAAACTTCCTTACCCTTAGAGATATGCTAAAATAGAATGAGTTGCCCTCTTTTTTTCTCTTGCAACCTAGACTGGGTTAGCACTTTTTTACTCTAGCTTTTATTTAGTTATTATTAATAAATCTTGTTAACTCATTCTACTTTAGCATATCTCTGAGGGTAAGGAAGGTAGTGCTGGAGATGGATGACTATTTCCTGTCAAGCCTGTATTAGTTGAAATGTCACCAGCTATTGGAACTACTGGACTCCGATTTCTCAGCTCTACAAATGGATCCGTGATCTCATTGATCATCTATATTCCCTCCAATAGTATAAATTAGTGATTCCCAAAGTGGGCACCACTGCCCCCTGGTGGGTGCTGCAGCAATCTAGGAAAGCGGTGATGGCCACAGGTGCATTTATCTTTCCTATTAATTGCTATTAAAATAAAAAATAATAATTTCCAGGAGCGCTAAGTAATATTTTTTCTGGAAAGGGGGTGGTAGACCAAAAAAGTTTGGGAACCACTGGTATAAATTGTAACCAGCCCATGAGAAACTCATCTCCAGTAGGCTGGCCACTTGATAACAAATTCTTTGTCTATGGCAACCCATAAAACAAAGATTCTGATACAATTTAAGAAAAGCTGCTTTGTGAGTAAGGTTACATGTTTCTGAAGGGGTGTGACTTCTAGGTTTGAAATCATACAGGAGGTGGGTAACTAGATGGTTCAGAATTGAGAACCAGGTCTAGCAATGGGAGGTCCAGGGTTCAGATTTGGCTTCAGAGGCTTCTTAGCTATGTAGTTGTGGGAAAATCACTCAACCTTGCTTGCCTAGCCTCTACCACTCCTCTTCCTTAGAACCAATGGACAGTACTGTATAAGTGGAAATTTTGTACCTTTGAACTACGCTCCCCAGAATTCCTCTAGTATTTCCCAGAATTCCTTTTAATCTCTCCATCAAGTTGTGTGGTCAAGTTTTGTATATAGTTGGCTGTAACTCCGCCTCTTGCTCTCTTTTTTTCTCTCTCTACCTTGGCTGGGTTAGCACTTTTTTTCACTCTAGTTTTTATTTAGTTATTATTAGTAAATCTTGTTAAATATAATACTTGGAGTATTTGGATATTAATTTTAAATCTTACATTATTGATTCCAAGATGGATTTCAAGTTTTTTAATATTATAATATAACATATATTATTATCATATAATATAATATTATTATTATTGGAGGTATGACATGATTCAATGTGTTGGGTAGTAAATAAGAGAGAATCCAAAATCACTCACCTGAGGAAATTTATAAAGACCCAACCATCTGGCCATGGGAATGGATAGAGAAGAATGGGCTTCTCCAACAAAAGCAGCAAGGGGAGGGTTAGATCGGCAGCTATAATTGGGAACTGGATCTCCTTGACCTTTCAAGAGGCCCCCAATCCCCTGAAGGGCCTTGAGTATAGAGTTCTCAGAATCCCAAATAGAGAATCCCAGGGTTAGGTTGGGCAACAGCTGCACATCTCTGTTGATCTCTTCAATGGCAAAGATAAAAGCCCGAGCTACCTGGTAACCCCATGTCGAAAATCTGAAAGGAAAAAAGGAAGAACTTCGGTCTACACTCCTAACCAAAAATAATGCAATGTTGTAAGAGATATGACCCAAATAGGACCCAAAGTACACAATTTATACCCCCTCAACTCCTCTGGCCCTGATGGGACACGTGTGATTTCATGAATATAGAGAACTCCCAGATTAGGAAATTCCCTCCACTTCTCTGCAACTCATAACCTTAGGGAATTGCCTGAGTCACAAGGAAGTTAAGTGACTTGTCCAGGGTCACACAGCCAGTTTGAGGTAGAGGTTGTACTTGAGACCAAGTTTTCTCACTTTTCAAGGAGTCCCACTTGCCATCTGCCATACATCTTGCTCTTCTGGGGCAGAACCACCAGTTATTTTCCATGTTGACTTTGAAAAATATTCCTATCAGATTATTTCCCCTTCTAACATCATTCAATAACCTCTTGAAAGATTTTGCCATCTGGCTATTTTGTCCCCCTTCCCATCTTTATCACTGGCATTGACCACATCTAATCATCTTTCTGATTGACTTTGGTTCTTGGCTTACAGCTTAGCTCCTTCCTAACATCATCCTTAGAGATTTTAGTATCCATACTTGGTGTTCGTGATTTTACATCCAATCCACTGACCATTAAGCCACCTTGTTACCTCTCAAATTAAATTCTCACGTCCTGTGTTAAGTCATTCTGTTCGCTTCTCCTACATTGTTAATGTAGCATTTATTTTGTGTGTAGGAATAAATCCCTAATTCATATTACATAGTAAGCATATTTTTTATTTCCCCTGACTTTGGGGAAAATTTAATTGTGAGCCTAACATCAGCGCTAAGTGAATCATTCCTAAGGTGGTGTGTCTAATAAATCAAAGAATCTGAGAAGAAGGTGCTTCATTCCCATCTCTCCTCTCCTAAAAGAACTGAAAACAGTTCAAATTGTATTCCTGGCAGGCTCCCTACATCAGACCCTCTTGGCCTAGCATCAGCTCCTTGATGTTAGAATAGAAACTAATAATAGAGCTATGTAGAGAAATGATTTAATTATCAGAAACACCGAAGGGAAAGTTATTTACATGTATGCACCAAATTGTAAAGCATCTACTTTGTAAAGGAGAAATGGAAAGAAATACACTGAGAAAAAGAGACAGGAAAATTCTAAGAGCTGTCCATTTCAGTAGACTTTAGACCAAGAAATCTACCAAACATAACAAAGAAAAAAACGAATAAGGAAGAAGGTAAACACCCCAATAGGACTTTAGAAAGGCCAGCTATTACCAATGCCTGGAAATTACTTGAAATGAAGAAGAAAAGTGTGTTTCTCAAATGTCTCTGGTAAAAAAACTGACCATGGATAAGGCCCTCAAAAAGCTTCACAAGTGCAAAAATGTTTACTGTCACACAAAACAGAAATATCTAACAAAGCCTTTACTGACCACCACACAATAAAAAAGTATAATCAATAAAAGGCCTTGAAAGAAAGGATTCAAACTAAAATGGAGAACAAATAATTTAATAATAATAACCAACATTTATATAGCCTTTACTCTGGGCCAGGCTCTGCACTAAGGGCTTTCCATTTACTACCACATAACCCTCACAATAGTCCTCTAGGTAAGTGCTATTATTATCCCCATTTTACAAATGAGGAAACTGAGGCAAATAAAGCTAAGTGATTTTCCAGGGTCACATGGATTGTGAGTGTTTGAGATTGGATTCAAATTCAGATTTTTTTTTTCTGACTCCAAGCATGGCCCCTTTATTCATTGCATTAGCCAGGAAAAAAAAATCTGAGAGTTGGTGGATCATCTCATCCTACAAAATGAAAGCAATGAGACAACATCCCCAAATTCTGGCTATTTGTCTACTGCAGTTCTTTGGGGCAAGTTAATATCTCTAAACATGTTCATCAATAAAAGGGTCAATGAAGACGATGAATGCAGTCAATTGATTCTGCATGAAGCTAAACAAAACAACTACAAAAAATACAGAGAGAAATTTGGAAAGATTTCCATGAACTGACCACCAATAAACTGAGCAAAGACAAGATGTCGATTTCTATAATAACATTTTATTTTGTTTTTTTAACCTTTATCTTCTATTTTAGAATCAATACTATGTATTTGTTCCAAGGCAGAAGAGTGGTAAGGGCTAGGCAATGGGGGTTAAGTGACTTGCCCAGGGTCACATAGCTATGAAGTGTCTGAGGTCACATTTGAACCGAGGACCTCCTATCTCTAGGCCTGGCTCTCAATACACTGAGTCACCTAGCTGCCCCCCAATAACAACATTTTAAAGACTAACAACTTTAAATGATTTAGGAACTCTAAGCAATATAATGACCAAACATGACTCCAGATGAGTGATAATGGGAAAAAATTGCCCACCTCCTGATAGAGGGCTGATGGACTCAAAGTGCAAAATGATATATACATTTTTGTACATGGCAAATGTGTGCATTTATTTTGATTGACTATTCTCCATGTTTACAAGAATTGTGGCATTTTCCCCCAATGGGGAAATTTGAGAAAAGGGGATCTAGCTGTAGTGTTATCAAAAAGCAAAGGGAAGGAAAGAAAAGAAAAGAAGAAAAAAGGAAAGGAAAGGAAAGAAAAGAAAAGAAAGGAAAAGAAAAGAAAAGAAAAGAAAAGAAAAAAGGAAAAGAAAAGAAGAAAAGAAAAGAAAAAAGAGAAGAAAAGAGAAAAGAAGAGAAAAGAAAAGGAAAAAGAAACTACAGGTTATTGAAGCAATTTTTAATGAATAGAAAAATGGTAATTGCATAAGCCACTATCATTGTAATTTTTAAATGGTTTTTAAAGTCTAAAAATATGTATTTGAAGAGCACTGAATTTGGTATCAGAAGATCTGGTTTCAAATCCCAAATCTGCCACTTACTACCTAGACGACTTTAACACTACCATTAAGAAGGATGGCATAGGGGGAGGCAGCTAGTGGCTTAGTGGATAGGTCTGGAGTTGGGTTCAAATTTGATGTCAGACACTTCCTAGCTCTGTAACCCTGGGCAAGTCACTTAACTCAAATTGCCTAGCCTTCACACCTCTTCTGCCTTAGAATTGATTCAAAGACAAAAGGTATGAGTTTAAAAAAAAAAAAAAAGAAAGGGAAGGAAAGGAAAAGAGAAGAGAAGAGAAGAGAAGAGAANAGAAGAGAAGAGAACAAAGAAAAGAAAAGAAAGGGCTAGGGAAAGGACTCTTATATAAGGCAGAATTTTAGCTGGGACTTAAAAGAAACCAGGAGACACAAATACCACTACTTAGCAAGGATACCAGAACAAACCAAAATTGGCTATAGTCTAAGATGAAGACAACCAGGTCCCATAGGAATGATCGAGCAGGGGGATATCTGGGGTGAAGGGGAAAAAGCAGTTCCCAGTTCTCTGAATCTCACTCTAAAATGCCTCCTGAAATGCTGCAGGTACTCACTGTGTAAGGCGTGTCTCAGCAGGATGGGCATTGACTGAGGGCAAAGAGGAAAAACTTGTGGTGTGGATAGGGAAGATGCCTCCAATTGTGACATCTCCCTGCCTCTCAAACCTGAGGCTTTCCCCCTTCAGGCTTAGACCCTGAGACTCTGTGGGAATGCAAACAAACAGACATCCCAGAAGAATGGAAAGCAGTGAAGAGAGAACCATGTTTAGAGTCCCTTTTCTGCACACTCCATAGGCAGGGTGAGCTGGGAAAGGATAATCATCAGCACCTCTTTCAGCACTTGTGTGCCAGAACTAGGGTGAGACTACCAGGTATTCATTCCTGTCCTTAGGGACCTTTTTCATCCCAGTTCTACCACATGGGTTCAAGGAAGTTGAGTAGAGGGAGTGAGGTGCAGGAAGAAACACACTTTGGAATATTGATTGCAAGTCAAGATGCTCTTCTGTTCCATTCTCTAGAGGAAACAGTGGGTTCAAGTTGGTTTGGGACCTAGACCTTGAGTCTCAAAATGGTTCACTCCCCTTTGGCCATCACTACAGGGACCTGTTTCTTCGCCCTCCCTTCCTTTCAGAAATGTAGGGAATGAAGGTGGGTAGAAAACCCTAGAGATCAGTGTTCACAGGGGAAGTATTCTTTGTGCTTTCCAGATGTGGTCCTGGTGAAGACAGCAATGCTTCTCAGCCACCTGTGCCCTTCTGATCACTGGGGCACCCAGTGCTTCCTCCAGAGAAACCATTGAGTCAATTGCCGCCACTTCACCTAATGACAGAAGTAATAGTCCTGGGGGTACCTCATGGGAAGAGGGGACCTGGGTGGTGTGTGTACCAGGGACTTCAAATGTCACTGAGGTAGCGGCTGCAATAGAAAGCGTCTTCCATTTCTGTAACTTAGATACTCCAGGCTCAGGTGGCAGAAAGTGCCAATCCTTTCAGTCATTGCAGCAACCCAAGTGGCATCAGGAGAAGCATGACTAAGTCTCCACTCTGCCTGGAGCCAGAGTTGAAAAGGGATTATCTAAAAGTGTATGAAAATAGACTCTCTCTTTAGCTCCTTCCTCCAACTTGCCCTGAAAGGAAAAGTGACTTGTCTCTCTTTAAGTGGGAATTGCCCTTCCCATATCCATGTACACATTGACAATCTTGTTTTAGGAAACCCCAAATTTACTCTTGTCCTTTATGAGAATTATCTTTATGAAATTCCCAGACTGACCCTGGTCCTAGAATGGACAATAGAAGTGACTTGGATGTAGTCAAATGTAAAGTACCCTTTTGTCTTCTTGGTTTCTCTTACTATATTTAGTTTCAGGCTACAACCTCTCTCTCAAGCCCCAAAGTAACTGGACAGTAGCTTCTCTTTGGTGGTATAAACAAAACCCCAAATTGTTTAGTTACATGGAAATTCCCATTCCCAGTATTTTTTCCTGGAGATGTTGTTCCCAGAGTCTCAGAGCTTGGGTGGCTCTGTGTGGTGGTTGTGTATGTATGTCCATGGCTCTCAGCGGTGGCCATTGAGCATTGTCTCCCTTGTCCTGGTTAAAGACTTGTTCTTTTGTAACTGCTTTGGTTGTTCTGTCAACTGGTTTTGGGGGAACCCTAAATTTGTCCCAGTCCCCAGAGAACTCTCTGGAGAAAAATCCCAGACTGACAATTTCAGGCTGAACAATAAACCTTAAAGTACTTAAAGATCCCAGTTTAGGTGGGGCTAGTAGATAGAATCAAATGTTAAGTACCCTTTTTGTGTCCTAGAAGTTTCCCCCATTGTACCAGAGATAGTTCCGGAGAAGACCAACACAGTGTGCAGGAACCATCCATTTAGTATCCTTGTAGTAGATCACTCCCAGATAGCCCAGCCTCTGGCTATAGCCTCTTTCACAAGCCTGCTCACAGCCTGTCAATGTATGTTTGCTGTACCTAGTTCCCCAAAAGGTATATAATATCCCTATGTTTTATTGTTCTTTGGAGAATCATCTCCCAGTTGATCCTCAGTCCTCAGAGCCCCAGGGTTCCAACTCTGTGTAGCAGCTGAATATTGAACACTATCTCCTTCCTGATTAAAGATTTGGTTTCATAGACTACCTCAGTGGTTCTGCGTTCTTCAAGGTTGACAACACATTGGAGGTGCCCCCATGATTCAAAGTTATTGTTGCCTAAGCCACCTGCTAAAGTGACTCCAGATATGTGAAGTTCATAGGAACCTATTGAGTTCCAGTCCAGACCCAACTTGGCAGGTCGGCCAGGTGAGTGAAACTGGACAATGAACTCATGTGTTTGGGAAACTGAGTCACTCTTTAATCAGGAATTTGTTGAACTACAAGATATAGTTGTAACAACAGGAGATAGTTATATTCAACCCTAAACATGATTGGAAAGAACTGCCATTTGTGGTCAAATTGTACAGAAATATAATTAGGAGAAATGCTATGGAACAAATTGGTTGATAAAGCAAGAAGCCCAGTGGGAAATCTCATAATTGCAGGTACAGTTCTGTATCATGGGGAAGCTAAAAGGGTGGCTTCCTCAGAAAGAAACTTCTGTTTTACAGCTGGTTGGTTCTATACATGGTTAAAACTCATCTCCAAAATACATGGTTATACCATATCTACAAAAAAAGGGGAGGGATGGGGCAACAGGGGGAAGCCATCAATGCTTTAT
The DNA here is from genome assembly GCF_016433145.1 of Gracilinanus agilis. NCBI lineage: Eukaryota > Metazoa > Chordata > Mammalia > Didelphimorphia > Didelphidae > Gracilinanus > Gracilinanus agilis. Next base: position 12,551,732 of record NC_058132.1, on the reverse strand, counting down.
GGAGATTGCAAGCAGAACAGGAAGCTTATTGCTTCACTGGCTCTCTGAGGAGATCTCAGACTAGACTTTTTTGTGGTTCTCAAGTAATGGGGATGGCCTTGAGAATGGGATTTCCATGAAAGGTGAAGTGACAGAAGATGGGGATTGGGGTTCCATGATTGGAGATTGGGCCATTTGAATAACATCAAGTAGGGGTTGGGTCTTTTGAACAAACTGGCAGGAAGTAGAGAGCTGGAAAGGCCATTGTGAGATGGAGGCTGCAGGCTCTGCTCAAGTTCATAGACCCAGTTCTTATCAGGTGGTCCCAGTTGCTGCTAAACTGGGTGGCTCTGGGTGTCACTGGGACCTCTTTTGTGTCTCATATGGTCACCTCTGTTTTCCAAGTTATTTCATCAGTTCTTGGATTGAAAGGGAACTCAACCAAATAACTAGTGAGAATATTGTTCATTTCATTTTCACACTGGCATTAATTTATTCTCCAGATTAGGGGAACACTACTCCTTTATTTCTCTTACGCTCCTCTTTTCTCCTGTTATTGCAAGTTTTCTGTAATCATGAAAGGTGATATGGTCATAGACTAATGCTGACATGTATCAGAATGGAAGATTCAGGTATGTAGAATTTTTGTCATTCAAACAACCAGTAGTGAGTTTGTCATCTACCTGGTACTCATTCCGGGACTTCCAGAAATATATGAGGTTATAAGAATAATTGGAAAATGTTGCAGTAGTTTGGGAAACCAAGGTATGTCTATTGAGTGAGACTGGTCAGGTTAAATTTTGGTTGTCAATTTAATTAACAGTAGAGAAGAATGACCTAAGATCTTGTTACTGCCTTAAACAGACATCCAATCACTTGGATGTAATATTTACTTGGAATAAATCAAAGGGGAATTAAATTTTTTAAATAGTCACTTATGTGAGTGAAATAGCCAATCCATTTGAGCTTGGTTATGGTTGTGAATTAAAGGATGTTGTTCTTAGATCTTCAGCATCTCATTCTCCAGGAGGGAGAAATGAGACTGTTAAATTAGCATTAAATTCTCCAGAAGGAGAAGTGAGAAGTTCGAACTTCCATTTTAATTTTTGTCTTGAATTTTTCATTTAATTTTTAAATTGTTTTTCAACCAAAATTATCATATGAGTAGTTTTAGCATTTGAATATTCCAGTGGTGATCCAATATGTGTCTGAGCAAGTATAGTTAATATTGTTTGGGGCTTCTGACTCAACTAGAATTTTTTTTTTAAACCCTTGTACTTCGGTGTATTGTCTCATAGGTGGAAGAGTGGTAAGGGTGGGCCATGGGGGTCAAGTGACTTGCCCAGGGTCACACAGCTGGGAAGTGGCTGAAGCCGGGTTTGAACCTAGGACCTCCTGTCTCTAGGCCTGACTCTCACTCCACTGAGCTACCCAGCTGCCCCACAACTAGAATTTTTATTCAGTATTAGTTGGTAGTTTTTTTATTTCTTTCCACAAATGGTGATTTGTATCATTTCTAGGTTTACAAACCTTGATAAACCTGTCTTGTGGGTTTGGGGTTTGTTTTTTTCTTTTATATTTCTATAGTTTAGTATGTATTTCAACTTGAATTCTGGAAGCCCCAAGTTTGCCCATTTCCCTTGAGAACTTACTTTAAGGGAAGTCCCAAAGTGACTTTGTCTTAAACTGAATAAAAGATCTCCCAGGGCCCATTAAGTGTCCAGAATAGAAATAATAGAAATGCTCAAATGCTCAATCACCCTTTTAGTCTTAGAAGTTTCCTCCTTTGTATCAGAGATCCATTCCCAAGAAGACCTGCAACTGTTCAGGAACCATCTTTTCAGTATCCATTGTAGTAGACCACTCCCCTAATGCCCCAGCCTCTGGCTACAGCCTCTTTCCCAACCCAGCTTACCACCTGTCAGTGTATGTTTAATGTGCTTAATTCCCCCAAAGCTATATAAGATCCCTATGTTCGATTATTCTTTAGGGAATCATCTTTGGTGGTGTACATTCTCTCAGAGACACTATTCCCAAAGTCCCAGAGCCTTGCCTCTGTGTGGCAGCTGAATGTTAAGAACTTGTCTCTTACTCCATTAAACCATTTTTTTTTTATCATTTTAGTGGTTCTGTGTTTTTTTCCAAGTTGACAGTATCTATTTTTATTGAATAGTGTTTTTACTATGCAACTACTATAGTACTGTTAAGCAAACTGTATTTTCTTAGCAAGTATGGCTTATATTTTTCTACTTGCTAGAAGTAGATTTTTTTTCTTTTTTTTTTCTTTTTTTTTTTTAACCCTTGTACTTCGGTGTATTGTCTCATAGGTGGAAGATTGGTAAGGGTAGGCAATGGGGGTCAAGTGACTTGCCCAGGGTCACACAGCTGGGAAGTGGCTGAGGCCGGGTTTGAACCTAGGACCTCCTGTTTCTAGGCCTGACTCTCACTCCACTGAGCTACCCAGCTGCCCCCTAGAAGTAGATTTTAATGGGATTATATTAAGATGTTAAAAGCTAACTAAGGAGGTTACCTTTTATATTTTATGTACATTTATATATATATATAAATTTATATATAAATATATATAATGCATATAAATAATATATAAATATAATAAATATATATAAATAATATATAATATATAAATAAAATACATATAAATATATAAATTTATATATATAATAAATATATATAAATAATATATAATATATAAATAAAATACATATAAATATATAAATTTATATATATAATAAATATATATAATATATAAATAAAATACATATAAATATATAAATTTATATATATAATAAATATATATAATATATAAATAAAATACATATAAATATATAAATTTATATATATAATAAATAATATATAAATAAAATACATATAAATATATAAATTTATATATATAATAAATATATATAAATAATATATAATATATAAATAAAATACATATAAATATATGAATTTATATATATAATAAATATATATAAATAATATATAATATATAAATAAAATACATATAAATATATAAATTTATATATATAATAAATATATATAAATAATATATAATATATAAATAAAATACATATAAATATATGAATTTATATATATAATAAATATATATAAATAATATATAATATATAAATAAAATACATATAAATATATAAATTTATATATATAATAAATATATATAAATAATATATAATATATAAATAAAATACATATAAATATATGAATTTATATATATAATAAATATATATAAATAATATATAATATATAAATAAAATACATATAAATATATAAATTTATATATATAATAAATATATATAAATAATATATAATATATAAATAAAATACATATAAATATATGAATTTATATATATAATAAATATATATAAATAATATATAATATATAAATAAAATACATATAAATATATAAATTTATATATATAATAAATAATATATAAATAAAATACATATAAATATATAAATTTATATATATAATAAATATATATAAATAATATATAATATATAAATAAAATACATATAAATATATGAATTTATATATATAATAAATATATATAAATAATATATAAATAAAATACATATAAATATATAAATTTATATATATATATATATATATATAGTCTAAGCTCCAGTATCAAGACCATCAGAACATTCAATCAGTCCAAATTACTGTGTTGTCTACTGTGGCTGATAACATAGTTTAGTCTTGTTATACTTATGAGCAAATACGCAAGAGTCATCAGTTCCTCTTTGAGGAATTTGGTAATAGATTTACCATGTTTTCTTTTCCAGCAATGAAATTATTCAAAAACCTGTCTATTGCAAAGGAGACTTCTACAAAAGAAGATTAGGAACATCTCCCTTGGGCCCCCAAGACTTGAAAGATATGTTGCTGTGGTAAATGGGGTGGCTTGTTCTGTTGTTAAGATTTTGCTAAAAAAGAAGTGCCTGTCTTCTGGCTAAAGGTCAATGTGTCTCTGATGATGGCAGGTGCCCCCAGAAGCCATTCATCCATGGGTCAGCCCTTTGTCTCCCTTCCCTGTTGGGAACAGAAGGCCACTTTCAGGTCCTCTTAGTCCTTAGTCCCTTTTTATGGCCAATGGCAGAATTGTTATAACCATAAGGGGGAAATGACAACCTTATTTTATGGAATCTCAAATTTACCATTATCCCATAGGAACTTGCTTTCAAGAAACCCCCAGACTAACCCAGGCTGTATACTGAACAATAGGCCATCAAGCACCCATTGAGCACTCCCAGAAGAGTGGTGGGTGGATATAGTCAAATCTTAAGTACCCTTTTGTCTTCTTAGTTTCTCTTATTGTATTTAGGCCAGCTCCCAGACAACCTAGCTTGGGGCTACAACCTCTTTCCCAAGACCCCAAGATATAAAAAGAATTTCAAGTTCTTTAGTTCAATGGAAATTCTCTTTCTTTGTGTTTTCCCCGAGTCTCAGAGCTCAGATTTTGTGTGTGTCTGTGTGTTCTACAAAAGACATGTTCTTTGGTAACTACTTTGGTGGCCCTGTGGTTTTTTTTTTTTCAGATTAACAGATGAATATTAATGACATTGTTTCCATGTATACACACCAGACTGTTAAGTAGCTTAAGCTCCTTTGCAAAGACTGGGAGGAAGAGGTAGGAAAGTAAAGGAATTTTCTTACAATGGAGAAAAAATAAGAACCCACTTCTCCCTGGAGGAAGGAAGGGACAGAGGGGGAAAAAGGTCAAAATCTGACGCTTCCTGCTCAAATCTGGTCAGCAACAAAGGTCCCTTCCTTTCCTGCTCTGCTCCTAATCCAGTTGACTCCACCACATCCCTTATGCTGCTTCTTGCTCAAATGTCCTAGATGAATTCCCAGAATGGAATTCCAGAGGAACATTGCAACAGTTCTGTATGGTGGATCTTCTCCATAGATCCTTTTCTTTTCCTAATTGTCCTCTAGAAGTCCATTCAAAGTCATGGGGAAGAATTAAAAAATCTCAAGAACTTGGGGGCAGCTGGGTGGATCAGTAGTTTGAGAGTCACACCTAAAGGCAAGAGGTCCTGGGTTCAAATGTGGCCTCAGACACTTCTCAGTTGTGTGACCCTGGGCAAGTCACTTAACCCCCATTGCCTAGCCCTTACCACTCATCTGCCTTAGAACCAATACCCAGTATTGGTTCTAAGACAGAAGGTGAGGGTTTTAAAAAAAAATCTCAGGAATTTTGAGTTGAATACAAGGCTCACAAACAAAAATATTCAATCATCACATTTCTATGGCAACAAATCTTGGCATGGAAAAGGCCTGGAAGGTGGGTTTAAGACAGAAAACTCTTAAGCTTAGTTCTTGTTATCTCTTTCTTCAGAGAGAAATCCATTCCTTGAGACTGAACAGAGCTGCCTATGACCAGAAGAGAAATTGTTTTTCACTGTTCCAAAAAGCCTGGGATACTGTGAAGTTTGTACCTTGGAAATTCTCCCTTCTGCCTAAGCTGTTCTTGTCTTTCTGGACTTCTGAAGTATAGACACAGGCACTGGGTTCAAGATCCTGGAGTGGTTTGCCATCTCTTCCTCCAACTCATTTTTTTTTCTATTCTTTTTTTTTTAAACCCTTACCTTCCATTTTGGAGTCAATACTGTGTATTGGCTCCAAGGCAGAAGAGTGGTAAGGGTGGGCAATGGGGGTCAAGTGACTTGCCCAGGGTCACACAGCTGGGAAGTGTCTGAGGCCAGATTTGAACCTAGGACCTACCGGCTCTAGGCCTGGCTCTCAATCCACTGAGCTACCCAGCTGCCCCCCTCCAACTCATTTTTGAGGTGGCCACAGGATCCCCTAGAAATCCTAAATCTGGAATCCCAGGTCAAAGATTGCATGAGGAATTTCACTCCCGCAGTGCCGGCAGAAGAAAGCTGGCCCCAGTGCGGTGATGGCAAACCTATGATACGTGTGTCAACACTGACACACGTAGCCATTTTCGATGACACACAGCCGCATGCGGAGAAGTACGGGGCCACATGCAGAGGATGAAACATTTGCTGTTGTGTAGTGTAGACACTCACTGCACTATAGCTGACAATTCTACCTATATTAATTTGCCTATTTTGGTTTATTAAATACAGTTATATATTACAATTATACATTTTTGTTATTTAAACTATAAATATCACAAAATTATGGTTTTTTTCTCGAAGTGACACGCCACCCGAGTGATGCTCGGTTTTTTGGAGAATTTTGACACACCGAGCTCAAAAGGTTGCTCATCACTGCCCTAGTGCAACTAGAGATAGCGGACTAAACAAAGGATTCTCTGTCTATCACTTTAGATGCATTTACACTAGTTTTATGATAAGGGTCTTAGCATAGAGGGATACCTCCTGTTTGCATCTCAAACATCATCAGGTCCTCAGGATAGGCAACTCATCCACCTTTATGATCAGCCCAACAATGTATACCTGTGCTTATGCCCCCAGACTCAAAGGCACCCTACTGTCACCTATTCCCCTTGCTTGTCCCCCTTGCTTGTCTCCCTCCTCACCTCTATTTTCCAAGTCATGCAGACTCTATTCCTTTAGGACAATGATTCCCAAAGTGGGCGTCACTGCCCCCTGGTGGGTGCTGTAGTGATCCAGGGAGGCGGTGATGGCCACACGTATTACATTCTATTCTGAGTTCAGTAAATAGTTTCATAATTTCCAGGGGGTGCTAAGTAATATTTTTTTGAAAAGGGGGTGGTAGGCCAAAAAAGTTTGGGAACCACTGCTTTAGGATATACAAATCCTGAATTTTTTCTCTTTGGAGAGGCAGCTTAGTCCTACTCCTACCTCCTTAATCAATTTCTCTGTCTTTGAAGATATCATCAGAGTCTGTCATTCTTGTATGTATAATCTATGACTTCTCTCATGACATGAGCAATATGGACATCTGTATGGCAGGTACAGGGAGGGTGAGAATAAATTCTATTAAAAATAAAGAAATAAAAATTTTTTTAAAGAAATGGTTTCCATTAAGAAAGCTCTAAAATAGTTCTCTTCAGGAAGAGAGAGAGTTCAAGAGAGAATGGCATCTGTGAAATCACAATTCAAATAAAATTGATGGTGTCCATATGCTGGATACTAGTCTTAGCACTTTTAACCCTAATAAGACTCTCTGATCTTCTCTCAGTAGAGAGTACTCATTCCTCAAGTGCAATCTAAGACCCTATGAAGTAGCCGAGGCTACATGGCTTTTCAATGACAATCAGGATCCAATTTAATTCAAATTTTAAAACTGCCACTACATTCATTAGACTATCAGAAATTGATATACAATACCTACTCTAACAAGAGGATTTTGGGAACTAATTAATGGTACTATATTTTTCTGTGACCTGAACAAGAAACAAAATAAATTGACAATAGACAAATTTTGTTGCAATCCCCTTCCTCTATGTCTAATCTTTGATCTCAATGTTTACATTGAGAGTTTTTAAACTCTTACCTTCCGTCTTGGAATCAATACTGTGTATTGGCTCCTAGGTGGAAGAGTGGTAAGGGTAGGCAATGGGGGTCAAGTGACTTGCCCAGGGTCACACAGCTGGGAAGTGTCTGAGGCCAGATTTGAACCTAGGACCTCCTGTCTCTAGGCCTGACTCTCAATCCACTGAGCTACCCAGCTGCCCCCTTTACATCATTTTTAATAGTTATCTTATGCCTGTTGAGATATTTGTTTGTTGAGTATTGTGATCCTATCTGTAAATTGTAGTCCTTCTTCAAGAACATCTCAGATACCTCTGTTTTATCCAGTGTCCTTTTTTCTTTTCATTGATAAATAAGTTCATCATTTTAGAGCATATCATTTTACTCTGGAATCTGAACCCTTTTAATTTTCATGGTCTACTATTAGGTAAACTCTAATTGTGCCTTTTCTCCTCTCTATGGAATAATCTTGTGGCTATTGAAACTCGTTTCCTTCATATTGTTGTAGCCAAAAAGCTGAGACTCATAACTAACAGCTTGACAGCATCATACCCTGTTAAGCAGGGGGGTTTTGATAGCGTCATGCTCTGCTCAGCAAGCCGGTTATCTGGAGCTCACAGTCCCAGGGACACCTCTCCTCCCTAGACAGGACAGCCTTGAAGATTAAAAATCATATCCTGTGGCACCTGGAAACATCCCTATTCCCACTGTCTAGCTATTAGCTAACCCTAAGACACAGGCACCTATACCCTAGCCCTTGAAACATATATATTCCCTCCTTTGAATGTACCACTTGGGATTCTCTTGCTGAGTTCCCCCAGCGCGCACTGGCAATAAAGCTTTCTCCTGCTTTGATTGCATTATCTCATGTGTTCCTCTGGTGGCCACCCATTTGAACCCTAACAATATTTAAAAGTGTTTCTCTTCATTCCTTATAGATGAATACAAATCTTGGAGTTTGAAACACACACACACACACACACACACACACACACACACACACACACACACACACAAAGAAATGATGAAACCATATTGGAGAAGAGCTTCTCTCAGGAGGGAGTACTCAGGGTGAGTAGCATTAGTAAAACAACTGATACAATGATAACATTAGGAAAAATTGCTTTGAACAACTTTAGAACTCAATGTGGGGCAGCTGGGTGGCTCAATGGATTGAGAGCCAGGTCTAGAGACAGGAGGTCCTGGGTTCAAATTTGACCTCAGACAAGTCTAAGCTGCATGGCCTTGGGCCAGTTACTTAAGCCCCATTGCCTAGCCCTTAGGGCTCTTCTGCCTTGGAACCAATAGTCCAAGACAGAAGTTTAGGATTTAAAAAAAAACTAAAGAAATCAGTTCAATGCAAGGATAACTCCAGAATCCAAAAAGAATGAAGATAAAACCAGCCACTTAGCTCCAGTTTGGGAGGTGGGCGATTAATTTAATAACAGACACACATTTGGGGACACAATAGCTAGCATTTATATAGTTCTAAAAGGTCTTTACATATGCTAACTCCTTTACTTTAGCCAAAGTGAGAATCTGCATGCATCTCTGTGTTGGGGCTTGCTCCCTTGTGAGGGGGCAGGGAAGAGAGAAAACATCCCTCTGCTGAATGGGAAGTTTAGGAGATGTAAGAACAAAACCATGTCAATAAATTATATTTGATGGGGGGAAAGAGAATGGGGCTTCCAAGTTTATGAAGGGCTTTTGAAGAAAGAGGGTTGTCGTGGACATGGACATGGGGTCTGTGAATGCTGTTTCATCCCCTCTTTTTCCCCAACTAGGGTCTTTCTGGCTGGGCAGGGCAGGGCCAGTGCCTCCAGGCTCTCAAACTGGGTGATCCAAACTTTTGCCCTAGTTTGGAGTCCTTGAGGCAACCTGGTCCCTCAGTGACTACACTGTGGGTTGGCTCCATCTGGCCAAAGGCAAGGAGTCATCTCCTGGTAGTTAACTACTCGGAACCAATCTAGAACCCTAAGACCAGGGAGCATCCTAAGCTGGAACCAGAGTATCCTGGTGGCATAGATGCCTCTCTTCTTTCCCTGATAATAATTAATAATAATGATAATCATGGCAATTGTGTCACTGTCCCCTTTTTTCTGGCTCTTAAAGTCTAAAAGAGCACTTTTTTCTCAACAGCCCTTCCAAGTGGAAGAGTGCAGAAATTGTCATTCCCATTTTACAGACTGGGAACTGAGCCACTGAACAGTTACAGTGATTGAGAATCACTGCATAATTGACCTTGGAGCATAAAAGGGGTCTGCTAGAAAAGCCTGGGAAGCCCAGAGAAGTGGAGAGGTGGTTGCCCAAGACTATAATTCAGATATTCTTCACTAATATTCTAGTCTGGAACCCCTCTGGCAAGATTCTGGAGCCTAAGGATTCCCTTCTCAACATAAGATTTTTAAATGCAATAGTCTCTGCCTTCTACTGAAAAATGGAACTTACTGACCATTATAGAAGGCATACAGGAGAGAATAATGTTTCAATTCCCTAATCTGCAAATAAAACAACTGAGGCAGAGCTCCAAACCAATAGCTATTTATTAAAGGGACCTAGCTCTGTGCAGCAAATAGCATCCCAAGTCTTCCTCACAGTCTGAGACTCCTGCTTTCTCCAGATCATAGCTTTTATTACCCTTCAGCGTCTCTAAGTACTTTGATGGTCCAGGCAGAGATAGTACAAAGTGTGTGTTTTCACTGGTGGATTCCAAACCCTCAGCACACCCTTAAATCTTGTTATATAACAGTAGGGTGGGCACATGGCACTCAGCCCTTCTTCTCCTGCCTCTCCCCTCCTGTGACAACATTCTAGCAATGAGGCCTGGCCCAGTGTGTTTGCTAGGTTTAGGGTCCAACACTTTGTCAGAGCCTGCCTTGGATGGATCACAAGAAGAAAGTGGCAAAGAGTGGAGGGGCTCTTAATACATCTTGGATCTTTCCATTGATGCTTATGCCATTCCTGTCTATCATATAGTGCTTAAATGTTCAGGCCTAGCATGAAGATTTTTTCTATAACCTTGCAAGTTATGTTGATAAGTTAAAGTTTAATATAAGTTTAACATGAGAAGAAAGACTTTTTTCAACTACGGGAAAGAACCAACTGCATCCAATTATTTCTAATGAGATTTATTCATCAACTAACTAACCAACTAATTATAAATATAATATATATTATTCTGTTAATAACTGAATATCCAAGTAACTAATTACTATCCCTATGGAATCACATTAAACTTGATAACACTGATTAGATGAAAAACTATCAGAAAGATAAAAACTATTGATTGGTAATGATTGGTAACTCATACAAGGTAGGAGTGAAATAATTTCTCACAAGAGAAACCTTATGAACATAATGAATGCAGGAAATCCTTTAACCACAGCTCTTCCCATAGTTCCCATCTTAGAATTTGTTCTGGAAATAAACCCCATCAATGTAAGCTCCGTGGGAAAGGCTTCAGCTTGACCACGCAACTTTCTTTCCAATAGAAAAGTCATAATGGAGAGAAAGCCCATGAATGCAATGAATGTGCAAAAGGCTTTTGCTGGAGCATGAAATTTATTAAACATCAGAGAATTCATACTGAAGAGAACTCATACTAGAGAGAAACCTTCTGAAGGTACAGTGTGTGGGAAAACCTTCAGATGGAGCACACAACTTAGTCCTCATCAAGGAATTCATACTGGTAAGAAGTTTAATAAATGCAATGAGTGTGGAAAAGCCCTTATGCAGAACCCACAACTTATGTCCCCAAAGAGAATTCATCCTGGAGAGAAATCTTATGAATGCAATAAGTGTGGGAAAGCATTTAGCCACAGTTGATCCCTCATTTCCCATTAATGACTTCATACTAGAGAGAAACCTTATGAATATAATGAAGGTGATAAAGTCTTCACTAGAGCTCATCCCTTATCTCCCATTAGTGGATTCATACTAGAAAGAAACTTTAGTAATACAATGAATGCAGGAAAGTTTTCACTCATAACTCCTTATTTACTATCAAAGAATTCATTCTGGAAAGAAGCCTTATGAATGCAAAGAAGTTGGTAAGGCCTTTAATGAGAGCTCATCTCATATCTCCCAATGAAGAATTCATACTACAGGAAAACTTTATAAATGTAACAAATATGGGAAAGCTTTTACTCATATTTCATCATTTACTTACCTTAGAAAATATACAGAATAAAGAGAAGCCTTAAGATGTTAAAGCACTATACAAACATTTTCTCCACTCTTGGTCCTTAAAACTCAATATCTATATCTACTATAATGGCAGAAATATTCTGGTTCACTAAGATTGATTTCAACCTGATTGGTGAGTGCCTAGCCTTGTTTTTTAAAAAACAAATTTGCTTAGTCAAACAAAAAAATTTAAGAGGCTACCATATTGGCCATGTTCAAAAATGTGCCTTATTCTTCATTAGTCAGTCACCTCTGTCAGAAGGTAAAAGTCTTCTTCTTCATTAGTTGTCTGGAGTCATTATTGATGATTGAATTCATAAGATTTAAGTCTTCCAGAATGATTCCTTTTAACAGTTTTGAAAAGGCAATCTATAATAGGTGCCTCCACTTCTTTACTCACTCCCTTACTAACTCCTAGTGGTTTAGTTTCTGATTTAGTTTAGTCAAATTTACTCTATCCAAACTTACCTAACCAAATGGTCTTTTCCCAAACCTCATCCTTTTTTACCTCTATGCAGCCTCTCCTCTTCTCCTTGATACTCTTTTCTTTGAATTGTCCTGACTCTGCCACTTCTTGGTTCTTCTCTTATCAGTCTGCCCACTAACAGTGGGTATCCTTCACAGTTCTCTCCTGGGCCCTCTTCTCTTTTCCATCTATACTATTTCACTTGATGGCCTCATCAGTTCCCATGGTTTCAGTTATCTCTATGCAGATGACTCTCAGAGCTACCTCTCCATCATTAACTTCTTTCCTGACCTCTTAGTAGACTAAATGTCCCATTGCTATTTTAAGCTCAATATGTCCAAAACTGGACCCATTGTTTTTTCTTAAAACTGTCAACTCTTCCTGACAATGCTATTACCGTAGAAGGTACCAACATCATTCCAGCTACCTAGGCTTGCAAATTAGGTGTCATCTTTGACTCCTCACTCTCTCTTTTTCCACCCCATATCCAATGAGTTATCAAGTTCCATCATTTCTAATTCATAGCAGATCTTGCTTCCTTCTCTATTCTCACATTGCCACCATATTGGTGTACCCTTATTGCCTCATGCCTGGACCATAACAATAGCCTTTTAGCTGGTCTTCCTGCCCCATATCTCCCCATGCCAATCTTTCAGTTTAGATGTAAAATCAGCCTTCCTAAAGAACAAATCTGATCATATCACAACCTTCCCCTCACCCCCACCCCATTCAATAACCTCCAGTAGTTTATTGGGGGCAGGAACTCTTTTTTGGGGAGGGGAAGCTTTTCTTATATTTAGCACAGTGTCTGGCACAGAATAGGTGTATTAATAAATATTACTTGACTAACTGATAGTCCTCAAAAGAACTACAAACCATTAATTCCCATAGTAAAGAATGTTTCGGGTCAGAAAGAATAAGAAAAGCATACATGAAACCAACCTTGAGATTTCCCTTCCTACCTAGGAACACTTTGGCAAAGATGACAAAGAAAGAGAATAGGTGATCAGTGATGGATGGGGTTGGGCTTTGGTCTAAGACTCCAAAAAATATAAATTCATAAAGTCCACAAGGTAACACTGAAGATTTCTGTTTAAAGAGAAATTAATGATGGAATAAAAATTACCAGCATATATAAGTGTATATGGTGCTCATGTCCCATACCATCTGTACAGAATATCATTCCTGGTTGTCATTTCAAATGGAGCTTAAGAAGTCATACCTGGGGGCAGCTGGGTAGCTCAGTGGATTGAGAGCCAGGCCTAGAGACAGGAGGTCCTAGGTTCAAATCTGGCCTCAGACACTTCCCAGCTGTGTGACCCTGGGCAAGTCACTTGACCCCCATTGCCCACCCTTACCACTCTTCAACCTATAAGTCAATACGCAGAAGTTAAGGGTTTAAAATAAAATAAAAAAAAAAGAAGTCATACCTGATGGTATATTTTTTACTTTAGCCTAGCACAAAGTCTGGCACATAGTAGGTATTTAATAATTGCCTATGCATTGGCCGAGTTTTGGGGAGTGGCATAGCTAGGGGGAACATTATAGGAAAGGGATGGGGGAAAGGCAGAAAGAGAGAACTGCTCAGGTCTCTGCTAAAATTTCCCAGGCTTCTGAATAGATGGAAGAAAGACAGGAAATGTTTTTATATATAGCATCTACTATGGGTCAGACACTGTGCTAGGGATTTTACAAATATGATCTCATTTGATCATCACAGCAACTTTGAAAGATATGTTCATTATTATTCCCATTTTGCAGTTGAGAAAACAGAAGCAAACAAATGGTAGATAAATGGTTCAGTCACAGACCAAATGTCAAATTTGAACCCAGGTCTTTCTGATATGAGGTCCCATATCCTTTCCATTATGCCACCCAATTGCCTCTGGGATTGCCATTGATTGCAGGCTAGGTAGAATGCACACTCTGCACCTTCACCCCAGCTCATGACTTTCATTAGGAACATTCATCAAAGCATTTTCTCAGTTATCTGGAATGCACTCAGTCTGGCCACCATGGAATGACTTTTAAGCCAGGTCCCAGTCTCCAGGGTTCTCTCTCTCTCTATGACAACAGATGCCTCCCTTCATCCTTCCCACTCCCAGTTTGTACCAAAGGGCCCATGGAATGGAGCAGTACAGCCTCCCCAACCCCACACAGTGTAAGCTCAGAACTAGATCTGTGAGATCAAAGGAGTCTTCCTGCTCACTCTTTATTTCATCCTTTCTTTCCTCTCCTCTCCTCCCTCTCTTTCCATTCTTCCCTCTCTTCTCTCCCTCCTCTGGCTTCTTCCTTCTTAATTTCCCTTCTCTCTCCTCTCGGAATTCAGATCTGGATCTTCCCCAACCCCTCCCCCTCCCTCTAATCCTAATTGAACCCGGCTCCAGGTGCCTCCCAACCCCCACCTTCCTTCCCAGCTCCTCCAGGGCATCCAAGTTCCGGCCACAAACTGTGCTACTACAATTAGGATGGGGGGTGGGGGTCGGGGTCATGAAGCCAGGCTGGGGTAAGTCTGGGCAGCATAGCTCTTCCACCTGGAGACCTCCAGACAGGCCAGGCCCCACCTCCTTTTATGTGTGCTCCCCTTAGGCACACTGCTTTATTTACCTGCCCTCCCTTTATTCCCCAGATTCCTAAGAGCGGAACTCTGCCTCTGAACATCCTGAAGCATTTCACTGGTAGCCATTGAACAAGACTAGCTTATGCCTTCAAGAGGGCCCAAACAGCCCAGTCCATCGGTGGAACTCCTGGCAAGTTTTTCTTGGACATTATTGGGGGTCTTGTAGATATTGGTTATTTCTCCTGGGAGAGGAAGCTTGAAATCACTCCTCCAGAACCAGGAAAACACTTATTTCAGAGAACTACCAGTTCCTATCTCAGAGGATCTGCCTTTCACTTTTCAGATCCTCATCTCTTCACAAGATCAGCAGTCTTGCCTTTGACTCCCATCAAGGTAGCCCCCAGATTTCTCTTCCACCTGCTCCTGTTCCAGTTTGTGGGGTTCTGAGCCAGCATCCCTAATCTTCAGAAGGTCCTTCTCTGTCCAGGCCAGTCCAGCAGTGAGGCTGAAAGACAACAGAAGGGTAAGTAAGATACATTCAGGACTTAGCATCTTGAGGTGCTAAATCTGAATTTAGAACCAAACTTGAGTTGAAATAGCACAGCATCAATCAAAACCAGTTGTTATTCAAAGTTCTAAAAATGCCCTCTGTTTTTACCTCCTATTTCTTTCCTTTAGACTCCCTCCTTGAAAATTCAGTGAAACTAAACCAAGAAACTGACTGTATCTGACCTCTTTTACAACATTCTCTTATTAACCTGGTTCCCACTTCTTTAGTGAGGGATGGAAGGAGAAGGCTTCATTGTCTGTTCATAGGGGGAGGGGAGAAGAGAGAAATAGAGCAAGAATGATCATTGTGATTAATCCAGGCTCAGATGCTTTTTACTTTTCCCCTCTTTGTTACTTTAGTCATTGTACGTATTCCTTTCTTGGGTCTGACCACTTGCTTCTGCATTAGTTCTGAGAAATCTTTTTGTACTCCTCTGAATTCTTCCTGTCAATTTCCTCTTATGCCTCAGAAATATTCCATTCCATTCTCATTTTATATGCAACAATTCCTTCAGTCATTCCCTGTTCAGTTAGCCATCTTTCTTTCCTTGCTCATTGTATCAGGATATGTATTTTTATAAATATTTGGATGTTTATAGGACTTTTAGCCCAATTTTTTACCTGTTTGGGTCATATGTGCAGCAGTGGGATTACTGGGACAAAATATAAGAATCATTCCTTAGTTTTTCTTACATTCCTTTAACATCTGAAAGCTTTGAATCAAGTCAAAGCTTAACCCAAAGTGCCTAGTGCTTTCACTTCTCATAGACTCCTGCAGCACACAGTAGAAACCCAGATCACCTGCTTTTAATTCCTGACTGACCTGTACTGCCTCAATTACCTAGGACAAAGCAGTTAAGTTCTCTTTGTTTCTTTTTTCTTTTATTTTTCAGTTACACGTAAAAACAATTTTGACAGTTGTTTTCTGACATTTTAGGATTCAGATTTTCTTCCCCCTTCCATGCAGTAAATAACTGATATAGGTGATAGTTATACCAGTGCTTCCATGCCACAAATATTTCCATATTGCTAATGCTGTGGCAGAAGATGCATATCACATACAATAACAAAACTCATGAAGGAAATGAAATAGAAGATGGCGTGCTTTGATCTGCAGCCATTCTCCAACAGTTCCTTCTTTGGCTATGGAGATAGCATTTTTCATTGGGAGTCCCTAGTGGATATCTTAGAAACTTGTTTTGCTGATAAGTTTAGTCCACAGCTGATCATTGTACAATATTTTCGTTACTGTATATAATGTTCTCCTGGTTCAGTTAACTTCACTTTGCATCATAAAGTCTTTCCAGGTTTTTCTGAACTTATAACTGTTCATCTTTCCTCATGACACAATAGTATTTTATTATAAACATATGCCACATTTTGTTCAGTCATTCCCCAATTGATTCCTTTTCAGTTTCCAATTCTTTGCCACTACAAAAAGAGATGCTAAAAATATTTTAGTACAGGTAGGTCCTTTTCCCTTATCTCTCATCCCTTTGGGATACCTACCCGGTAGTGGTATTGCTGGGTCAAAGGGTATGCATAGTTTATGGACCTTTGGGTATGGTTCCATATTTTTCTCCAGAATGGTTTTATCAGTTCACAGTTCCATCCATGCTGTATTAGGGTCCCAGTTTTTTCACATTCCCCCAACATTTATCATTTTCCTTTTTGATCATATTAGTTAATCCGATAGGTACAAGGTATTTCAGAGTTATTTTAATTTTCATTTCTCTAATAAATAATTGATTTGAAGCATTTTTCATATGACTTTAGTTTTGAATTCTTTGAGAAATGGCTATTCATATTTTCAATTGGGAAATGTTTTGTTTTATTATAAGTTGAATTTGTTTTTCTATTTTTGAGGGATTGGACTTCTGTCAAAGACAGTTACAATAGACACATTTTCCCAATGTATTGTTTCCTGTCTAATCTTGTTTGCATTGGTTTCGTTTGTACAGAAACTTTTTAATGTAATTAAAATTATCCATTTCATTTTTTGTAATGTTCTCCAAGTCTTGTTTGATCATAAACTTTTCCATGTTCCCCTAATTTGTTTGTGGCGTCACAACTTATTTCTAGATAAAGTATTTGTTTTTGACTTTTATCTTAATGGTATGAGGTATTGGTCAATATCTAGGTTCTTTTATATTGTTCTCCAGTTTTCCCAGCACTTTTTGTCAAATAGTAAGTTCTCCCCCCTACCCCAAGACTGGGTTGTTGGACTTATTTAACAGTTGGTTATTATAGTCTTTAACTATACTGTATTTTGACCTAAGCTATTCCATCGATCCACTACTCTTATTTCTTAGCAAGTATCATTTTTTTCTGATGATCACTGCATTACAGTTTGAGTTATAGTATAGTTAGGCCTTCCTTCTTATTTTTTTTTCAATAATTCTCTTGATAGTCTTAGCCTTTTGTTCTTCCAGATGAATTTTGTTATTATTTTTCTAGCTCTAGGAAATAATTTTTCAGTAGTTTGATTGGTACGGCATTGGATGGGTAAATTAACTTAGGTAGGATTGTCATCACTATATTGGCTCAGAATATCTATGAACAATTAATGTGTTTCCAGTTGATTTGATTTGTGTGAAAAAATGTTTTGTAATTGTGTTCATATGGTTGATGGTACAATTAACTTCTTGTTAGCATCTAAGACTCAAATTGTAGAGATGATGTCTACCTATGAACTGATCCAACCATTCTGGAAGCAATTTGTTGTGTTTTTTTTGGGGGGGTGGAAAATTTTATTCAATTGATTAATTTAGAATATTTTTCCCATGGTTATAATATTCCTGTTCTTTCCCTCCTGCCCCCACACCCCCTCCAATAGCCAAATCTCAATTCCACATGTGTCATTGATCAAAACCTATTTCCACATTATTGATATTTCCATTAGGGTGATCATTTAGAGTCAATATCCCCAATCATATCCCCATCAACCCATGTGAATCAAGCAGGTTTTTTCCTTCTGTGTTTCTACTCCCAGAGTTCTTCCTCTGAATGTGGATAGTGTTCTTTCTCATTAGTCCCTCAGAGTTGTCCTGGATCATTGCATTGCTGCTAGTAGAGAAGTCCATTATGTTAGATTGTGCCACAGTGTAACCATTTCTGTGCATAAGGTTCTCCTGGTTCTGCTTCTTTCACTCTGAATCAATTCTTGGAGGTCTTTCACATGGAATTCTTCCAGCTTATTATTCCTTTTGTTGAGCACAATAATATTCCATCAGCAACAGATACCACAGTTTGTTCCACCATTTCCCAATTGAAATACCATCCCCTTCCTTTTTTGCCACCACAAAGAGCACGGCTATAAATAATTTTGTACAAGTCTTTTTCCTTTTTATCTTTTTGGGGTACAAATCCAGCAGTGGTAGGGTTGGATCAAAAGGCAGACAAGTCTTTAAAAAAGCCCCTTTCGCGTTGTTCCAAATTGCCATCCAGAATGGTTGGATCAATTCACAACTTCACCAGCAATGCATTAATGTCCCAGTTTTGCCCCATCCCCTCCAACATTTATTACTTTCCTTTGCTGTCATATTAGCCAATCTGCTAGGTGTGAGGTGGTACCTCAGAGTTGTTTTGATTTTCATTTCTCTAATTATAAGAGATTTAGAACATTTTTTCATGTGCTTATTGATAGTTTTGATTTCCTTATCTGAAAATTGCCTATTCATGTCCCTTGCCCATTTAACAATTGGGGAATGGGGATTTTTTTCTACAATTGATTTAGCTCCTTATAAATTTGAGTAATTAGACCTTTGTCAGAGATTTTTGTTAAAAATATTTTTCCTCAATTTCTTGCTTCCCTTTTAATTTTGGTTACAATGGTTTTGTTTGTACAAAACCTTTTTAATTTAATGTAATCAAAATTATTTATTTTAACATTTTGTAATTTTTTTTAAACCCTTAACTTCTGTGTATTGGCTCCTTGGTGGAAGAGTGGTATGGGTGGGCAATGGGGGGTCAAGTGATTTGCCTAGGGTCACATAGCTGGGAAGTGTCTGAGGTCGGATTTGAACCTAGGACCTTCCATTTTTAGGCCTGACTCTCAATCCACTGAGCTACCCAGCTGCCCCCTGTAATTTTTTTCTAACTCTTGCTTGGTCTCAAAATCTTTCTTTTACCAAAGATCTGACAAGTGTACAGTATTTTGTGTTTGCCCAATTTACTTATAGTTTCCTTCTTTATATTCAAATCATTCACCCATTCTGAGTTTATCTTTTCATGTACGTTGTGAGATGTTGATCTAAACCTAATCTCTTCTGGAGGCAATTTTGAACTATGCCCAAAGGGTTATAAAACTGTGCATACCCTTTGATCCTGTAATCCCACTACTGGGTCTGTATCCCACAGAGATCATTAAAAAAGGGGAAAGAACCTACTTATAAAGAAATATTTATAGTAGCTCTTTTTGTGGTAGCAAAGATTTGGAAATTCAAAGTATATCCATCATCTGGGGATTGGCTGGACAAATCTTGGTATATTTTGGTAATAGAATAGTATCATGCTATGAGAAATGATAAGCAAGATGATTTCAGAAAAAAACTGGAAAGATCTACATGAACTGATACAGAGCAAAATAAGTGGAACCAGGAAAACATTGTATGTTGTAGGATGATCATCTGTGAAAGACTTAGCTACTCTCAGCAATACAATGGTCTGAGGCATTTCTGAAGTACTTATGAAAAAGAATGCTATCCACCTCCAGAAAAGAACTGTTGGAGTCAGATTCAGCAGATCAAAGCAGACT
This sequence comes from Gracilinanus agilis, assembly GCF_016433145.1. NCBI lineage: Eukaryota > Metazoa > Chordata > Mammalia > Didelphimorphia > Didelphidae > Gracilinanus > Gracilinanus agilis. The sequence goes on along the minus strand of NC_058132.1, from coordinate 12,531,767 downwards.
ATCTTCCAGATTCATTTATTTACAGTTTTACTTTGGGGTTTTGATTTTATGAGTATTCTCTACAACAATGACCAATATGGAAGTATGTTTTGCATGATTAAAAAAAAGATACCCACTTAACCTTGTTTGAGGAAGAGAAGAGTCCTTGTAATAGTAGTCCACTTACCATCTCTATTCACCAGTTTGATGTGTTGAACTTTAGAGTTGTGTCATTTGTGTATTTGTCTTATTCCCAATAGAAGCCATTGCTCTCATGTGAATCAAGATAGTTGGTTATTTTTCTTTTGGAAAATCACTGCTCCTGTCCTTTGACCATTGATCTGTGAGGAAGGACCCCTGATCTGAAGAGTCAAGTCTAGTTCTTTTCTCTGTGATAACAATATTGTATCATAGATATTTAATGCAAAAGTATGTCCCCTCACTCGGTAATTTCATTTATCACATATATATGTATGTATACATGCATATGAGCAAAATCTTTTAATTTTATGTTCTCACAATAGTCTATTTTATATTTAAATTATTTCACAATCAATCAAGCATTTGTTACTTGTATACTGTGCACTAGATTCCCATTGGTGCTGGGTATGTGAGGACAAAAAGGAAATAATCTCTACTCTTTCCCATTCTATTTCTTGATTGTTTATATATTCAGAGTTGAGAAAGTGTACCTCTGTTTTCCTCTACTTTTGAAAAACTGAGCATAATATTATTGTATTATTTCTAACATCATATATATTTATATCTTGTCTGTAAGTAGTGATTTTACATGTTCTCTTCCCATTAGACTCTTGAGTTCCTTGAATGCAAGAAGTGTCTTTTGCTTTTCTTTGTATCCCCAACACAGTTTTCGGCATTTGGTAGAGTTTTAACAAAAGCTTGCTGACTGCTTATTGACATTATCTTACATTGAATATGGTATAATACCATGGACAGCAATGTGGATAGAACCTAGGACTTGGGGTCATGAAGACTTAAGTTCAAATGGACACTGGAACAATTGGATGACCTCTCAGACATTTATTATATTACTTCCCACCATGCATTCTAGGGTTCAACCTTCCTGTCCTACTTACTGTTCCTCACAGAGGAGCCTCCGTCTTCTGTCTCTTTAAGTCTTGGTCCTGGTTGACTCTCATGCCTGGGTTGCTTTCTCCATTATAATGTTTTAGATATCTCTCACTTTCTTTAACCCCAGATGAAAAACCACCTTCTTTAGGCGACTTCTCCTGGTTCACTGGGCCCAGTTACTGTGGCCTTCCTTTCTATTCATCCATCTATTCAATATATATCTTGTATATATCTATATTTATATTTGTGTAAGTGCTGAGTAAGGTCTTTAAAAATATTTTGTGATCAATTACTGAACATGATTAATCATCTGGAGCAATTTCTTTGCATTTTCTCTTGACTTCCCTTTCATGCATCATCCTTTCCATATCACGACTCCACATCATGACTTCCCCCACTGGGATCTCAATATATCATGGGTTTCATAAGAAATTGAATGGGAATTTCTTGGATGCCACAGATGATACTTGAAGGCCAGCAAGTGACAGAAGAAGTTTAGGAATCCAGAAATATATAAAATATATGTATAGTATTGTATAATAGCAACTTATTTGATCTTTTAATGCCATAAATAAACATAAATTCTTTTTTAAGGCTAAAGTAAATAAAAAAATCAACATTTATAAAAAGAATGCAAAAGTAAAAATATTCCATATTGTTGGGTGCAGGGCCAATAAACCCTGTGATATGAAAGGGAATGTCTATAATTTTATCTCCCCTTTATTTGTATTTCATACCTTATTCTAAATTCTTGCTAGAGGCAACTTCTCTAGAATTATGTTATCAATAGTAATTATTCATTAATAACACAATATTGCCAATAGTAAGTAAATGCTAGCAAGGAGAGAGCATATCCTTCCCTTGCCTTTATCTTTATTTGGAAGGTGTCCAGGCTTTCTCCTTTGAAATAATAATAATAATGATGGTGGTGGCAGTGATAGCAATGATAATAATGATGACAGTAAGTCTAGTGGATGCATATATACACAAAGAGATTAGTATTTGATCTAATTGAATTTAAAAGAATTTTAAATTCCTTTCCTACACATTCTAGTGTTTTTTTTTTTAATTTTTTTAAACCCTTAACTTCTGTGTATTGGCTCCTAGGTGGAAGAGTGGTAAGGGTGGGCAATGGGGATCAAGTGACTTGCCCAAGGTCACACAGCTGGGAAGTGTCTGAGGCCGGATTTGAACCTAGGACCTCCCTTCTCTAGGCCTGGCTCTCAATCCACTGAGCTTACCCAGCTGCCCCTTCTAGTGTTTTGTTTTTTTTAATGGTTTGTTTTTATTTGTTTTTTTTTATTTTAAACCCTTAACTTCTGTGTATTGACTTATAGGTGGAAGAGTGGTAAGGGTGGGCAATGGGAGTCAAGTGACTTGTCCAGGGTCACACAGCTTGGAAGTGTCTGAGGCTGGATTTAAACCTAGGACCTCCCGTCTCTAGGCCTGGCTCTCAATCCACTGAGCTACCCAGCTGCCCCACCTTCTAGTGTTTTTAATAAAAATGAGAGTTGGGTTTTATGAGAATTCATTTCCATGCCATTAATATAGCCATTTTTTAACTGATGTGTGTATCCTCAAAATTAAGCCATTCCTGCATCATCAATATGAGTCCAGAATGTTCTAAGGAGATAATTTGTTGCTATGATGCTTTAGTCTCTTTACTAAGTTTTATTTTAAAATTTTGCACTTTATCCATTAGCAAAACTGGAGTACAACCTTCTTCATCCCTTTTTGTTCTGGGACGTCAAGAACATAAAAGAAACTGGGTATTATAATTCCTTTCTCAATAGTTCACAAAATCATTCACAATGTAATTATTTCTCCTGACATTTTTGTTCAACTGCATTTGATCAGCAGCTTTAATCAATTGTCCTTCCTACTTGTTTCCTCCCAACACAAACCTTGAGCATTTATCTTGATGATGCCTTGATGATCCCTCAGTGAAGATTTCTATTTCTTGTGGTCACATTCTGGGAGTTTTATAGGCAATCATCCACACTACTGGAATTTTTAGTAGCATATACACAAACTGGAAAATCCAAGTAAAAGTTTTTGGCCCTCTTTTTGTGCCAGAGAAGGTTCTTTTTCTTTTGTGGAGTACTTAAGATACCGTATAAGATTTAGGTTAAGTATTTGGTCATGGGCTATCTGTAGATGAATGTTACAATGTCTTAATTTCCAGCCTCTGGGTATCATCTGCTAGTTTTCACGGTCTTTTCACGAGCTTTTTTTTTTTTATTTTAAACCCTTAACTTCTGTGTATTGACTTATAGGTGGAAGATTGGTAAGGGTGGGCAATGGGGGTCAAGTGACTTGCCCAGGGTCACACAGCTGGGAAGTGTCTGAGGCCAGGTTTGAACCTAGGACTTTCTATCTCTAGGCCTGACTCTCAATCCACTGAGCTACCCAGCTGCCCCTTTTCATGAAATTTTAACTTTTTTCTTGGGTATATTTGTGGCATTAAAAGATAAAATGTGTTCTTATTATACAATACCATACATATGTTTTATCTATTTCTGAGTTTTAAAACTATCATCTGCTGGCCTTAGCATGTCATCTGTAACTTCTGCAAAAACTCCTAAAAACTTCCTATTTAATTCCTCATGCTTATCTGCAATATATCAAAGTGTTACGGGGGAAAGTCTCAATATGGAAGGGACAGCTGTAATTGGAGCTTAAGAATTTGTGATATTTCTTTTTATTGTGTTCCTAGAGAATTCATTTTGCCCCTTTTTATTTCCTTATTTTAATTTTCCTTTCTGTACATCTGTCCCTTTTTCTTACTGAACAAATGAACCCAAGTTTGTCTTTTTTTTTTTTCCTGAGCTTTTCCAAAAAACAGCTCTTGGTCTATCATTTTGGGAGCCTCTCTTTTGCCCAGTAGACTGGTTTTCTCTGATTTTTATAATTTCTGCGCTACTGTGGAGTTTGGTGGTTTACTCTGTGGCTTTTAAAAATTGTCTAATCCATTCATTAAACCTCTTTTAAACATTTCATCTTAAAATGTGTTCCCTGGGGGCAGCTGGGTAGCTCAGTGGATTGAGAGTCAGGCCTAGAGACTGGAGGTCCTAGGTTCAAATCCAGCCTCAGACACTTCCCAGCTGTGTGACCCTGGGCAAGTCACTTGACCCCCATTGCCTACCCTTACCACTCTTCCACCTAGGAGCCAATACGCAGAAGTTAAGGGTTTTAAAGAAAATGTGTTCCCCAAGTTCTAGTCTTCTAGATTATGAAGATGAGACAGTGATATTTTATGATAGAATCAGAAGTCAATAAAAATGGTAAGCGCTGAGCCAGTCTCTCACACACACAAATGAAAGTGATTTAAATGTTAACACACAGGAAAGGAAAGACTTGTCAGGTAATAATCAAACCACTAAGCTTTCAAATTAGTACAGAACTAGATGCATAAAAATGGAAGAAACAAAAATGTGACTTGCAACAGAATGACTTGGTGATGATGTGTTTAAACAAGTTATTTATAGGGGTAAATGGATTAAAGAAGATGGGGAAAAAGGAAGGAGAAAAGACCTAATTTGTTGTATGGAATTAACATAATCTTCTCTTAGCTTCTATTCAGTAATCATAAGAAGTTGACCTCACAAACCTCAGAAGTGACTCAGATCGCCTCAAAAGTCAGAAAACACTTCAATTACTTGCCAAGAGGAGAAAGATGGCAGCTAACATATACATATACTTGTTGTGCTTGCTTCGGCAGCCTATATACTAGATAGAATATATACTTGTAACACCAGAGAGAAAACGAATTATGAAAGAATGTGAGTAACAGAAGTGGCATAAGACAGAAACTGGGAGTAAATTTTTCTTTTATTTTTTAAAACCCTTACCTTCTGTCTTAGAATCAGTACTGTGTATTGATTCCAAAGTAGAAGAGCAGTAAGGGCTGGGCAATGAGGATTAAATGACTTGCCCAGGGTCACACAGGAAGTAAGTGTCTGAGGTCATATTTGAATCCAGGACCTACCATCTCCAGGCTTGGCTCTCTGTCCAGTGAACCACCCAACTACACAAGAGTAAATTTCTTTAAAAGACAGATTGCTGGGGGCAGCTGGGTAGCTCAGTGGATCTAGAGACAGGAGGTCCTAGGTTCAAATCCAGCCTCAGACACTTCCCAGCTGTGTGACCCTGGGCAAGTCACTTGACCCCCATTGCCTACCCTTATCAATCTTCCACCTATAAGTCAATACACAGAAGTTAAGGGTTTAAAATTATTTAAAAAAAAAAAAAAGATTGCAGAGAGAACTAATTCAGCCAAGCCTTTCAAAGAGTATTTCAGGGTCAAACAAGTTAAAAACAGAAGATGGAAGGGTAATACCTCTGAAGACTGTTATCTCAGTTCTTTTAATATTAGGGGAAATGCCTCCACCCAGTGGTGTCCTGGAGCTGACTCATCCTGGCCCTAGAGAATAATTGCCAAATTTTCATTGTGAGCCTTTATACCTTCCGAAATTGACAAATGCTATAAATTAGGGCTTAATTTATTGTTTTGTTGATTTCTATACTTACAAAAGTGATGAAGAAAATAATACAGGCTAACCCTGAAAAGGTGTCATTCATACATTTTTTTCCCTCAGAGAGCCAAGGTGTTAAATGTTTACTGGAATACCTCTGTCTGCATTCTACCTTGAACTTGACCAAAAGAGTCTTGTGTTTTTTTAGAGGAAAAAAGAGTTTACCTGAAAGGGAGAGAACCATGAGGAAAACAGCTGAATTAAACAAAGTATCCATAGAGGGGATTCATGCTGGAAGGGATAATGTTACAAGGAATCTGAGGTATTGATTCACAAAGTATCTGAATAAAGATAAAAATCTAGGATTCCATTAGTGTAGTAGCACATGCTTTGAAGGAACTATACTAAATTCCGCTTGCACTCAGTGCCCCAAAGTATGCACACTGTATCCTTTTATGAACCAACACTATAGATCTCCAATCTCTATTCAATTCCTCAAAGATAATCAGTTAAGAATTTATCATCCAGCCTTGGGTATATTTATTAGAAAGGGGTTAAAGTAAGGCCCCTAAGTGGCTCAATGGATTAAGAGCCAGGCCTGGAGGTCCTGGGTTCAAATTTGTCCTCCAACACTTTTTAGCTTATATGATCCTGGGGACGTCACCTAACCTCAATTGTCTAGTCCTTACCACTCTTAAGACAAGGTTGGGGGAGGAGAGAGAATTAATGGAATTACAATTTACTAAATTAGTAATAGTAACTACTAAAGTATTTATTATAGAAAGAAAAGCTCATACAAAGCATCCTCCCAAAATATGGTCTTATCATAAGTATATTCAAAGTCAAAGGGGAACTGGACGTAAGCTTAAGGGAGTATATGTGGCAAAGGATTAGCTCATAGCTCCTTCTTGTTTAACATACTTTTAGCTTTGTTGATGCTGAAGAGGTTCCCCTTAGGAATGGTATAGCTCCTTTAGTGTAGGGGTCAGCAATGGATGGCTCTTATGAGGGCCAGATGTGGCTCTTTCTGCAGGAGCCGTAAAGTCCATTTTTTTTCAGGAGCGGCACTGTGAGCACTGTACGGCTCTCACGAAATGACATTTTAAAAAATGTGGCGTTTATGGCTCTCACGGCCAAAAAGGTTGCCGACCCCTGCTTTAGTGGGTTCTTTGTAGAACTGAGAATTGGTGTCCAGTTTGTGAGTCTATTTCCTCTTCTTCTGCCCCCTGTATTTCCCAGAATACCAACATATTCCTAAACAAACCTTTAAACCCCATTACGATATATGCTTTTTGAACAAAATTGTTCCCAGAATTTTTTAATTTTAAATTTGCCACAGTAGTTCTTTAAACTCTCATGTCTTTGATACATTTCAGGGTTTAGTTTATGCTATATGCTAAAGAGTCCTCAAAAATAAAAGGAAATGGGAAACCGCAAAAAATCAGTATATAGTGTTTCTTTGGGGCATTTGAGAGCAAGAGGGAAGGAACTAAGTCATTTACATTGTTCATCTTCTTTTCTTACATTTTAATTTGGAATTCATTTCTGAAAATTATTTGAGACATCCTCTATAATTTACAGGCATATATTTATACATATAAATGTTATCTATATATGTGTATGTAATATATATTTTTTTGTATATGAGAATGTATGTAGGATTATCTTCATCAATTAAAAAAAACTCATTAGGTTCTGGATACTGGAGATTCCCATAGATGGCTATTGTAATTGAGCACTGGATTGCATTTGCATCCTGCAATCTAAAAGGTCCTAGGAAAGGTGGGGCCATTTCTCTTCTGCTCAGAGTATGGCATAAGAAAAGACGCTTTCCTTTCACTCCCAGCATTACAAGGGTGAATTTGACTATCCATTCATTTCAGAAAAAGGAACTTTTTTTTTCTTTATCACTTGATAAATGAGTGAGGTACTGGGCTCTGGCACTGTGATAATGACTCATTCCTTGCTCTCCGAGCTTATCAGCTTATCCTCTACATGGGCTATGATGTAGACCAGGTAAGTCTAGTAAAATTTAAATGAGAAGGCAGATAGAATTAGCCAAAGTGGTCAAAAAAGGCTTTGTGGAGGAGGATCTGAGCCTTGAGGGAAGCCCAGGGTACTGAGAAATAAAAGGGGGAAGGATAGCCATAACTAGGGCCTCGCTGTCCTTGGTCCAAAAACCACAACTGTCCTCTGAACAAGTAGCATGAAAGATATCCACATCGTGGAGATTGTTGGGGAGATGAAGATCACCCTGAGAAGAGAAACAGACATCCCAGGACACAAAAAAGCCCCTGCTAGAGAGGGTCATTAGATATTTTCATCTTTGAGCATCTACTGATCTTGAATAATATTCTTCTTCTTCATAGTATATAAGAAACATACATCTTAAGTACAGAATGAAGAGATCATTTCCATAGGAAACTGAGACATGAAGGAGCTGAAAGAGGGCTGGGCTTTAAGGCAATAAAATACCCAAATCCTTCTAAATATCAAGTCGTGGCTCGAAGGAGTCTTAGGGATTATTTCGTTCAACTCCTTGATTTCACAGAAGAAAGCCGAGGCATCAGGGAACGATTATCACTTGCCCAAAGTCATGGAGAAAGGTTCATAAAACTAACTGAAAGAGGCTGGGCTGAAGTGCCATTCAATGAATTCTGGATTTTCATGGGGCTTTAGAGACCACGTTGGGAAAAGACTCTTTATGACTCTACAAAGACTTGAGTAAAGAACAAGGGAATTGGGTAAAATATCAATTGTCTTGTGATTAGTAGAGATTCTTTCCATAGTTTATCCACTTAAGCATGGTCACAAAAATGGTTTTTGTGTTGTCATTTTTCTGTTTCAGTGACTATAACCAGGCCTATATCATGTTCACTATTGCCAATACTATATTGAATTTTTTTCTTTCATTCCTATCATAGCCAAATGTTTAAAAGCTCTCACTATCTTGGTCCAATAATAGATTTTCCTTTTTACCCTTATACTCATGCTATGCATGATAAATTGCTTAATTTTATCCCAGAAGACATCTGAGGATATCATTGTCATTGCTATGTGACTCCATTGCAAACCAATTAAGGGTTGATCTCTTTTAATGTTATTGTACTTCCCTTCGAACCATCTTCTGACCATTTTAGATACATAATAGATTGCTGCTGAAATGAATCCATTTGAATTGGTTTAGTGTTAATAGTGGCCTTCTTCCTATGGTACTGATCCAAATTGGTCATTTCAGAATAGGATCATTCCTAGTTTATCAAATTAATTGGGTTTTTGTTTTTTTATAATTTCAGGAGACTGGCATAAAAAATACAATATAAACTATCCAGGAGTAGTTGGTTATATGGAAATCCAAAGATATTCTCACAATCAAGTCCTGGAAGGAATGACCACTTCTGGCAATAACATGATGAATTTTGGAAGTAAATTTTTTAAGGATCTTGAAGAAATAGGGATTTCTTTGAATATTCTCAGTTTTGGGCACAGTGTGCTGAACCCTCAATATAAAATTCCTGGAAGTGGTGAATGTATTGAGCATGTTCCTTGTCAAGACTTGGAAAGGGGGACCCCTCAGGACACCTGGCAAGAAGTACATATAAGGGAAACACATACGTGTGGAAGAAATGAAGGGATTTTTGTAACCCAGGAACAAAAGACACATAACAGAAAAGAGATATACTCTCATCCCATGCCAAATGATTCACAAAGCTTACTAGATTGGACTTTGTCTGACAAAGCCCAACAAGCTGCTCTTTGCTCAAAGGGAATGGAAATCATTAAAGATTACCAGGTAAAAGATCTTAAGGAAAAGGAAGTCACAGATATCATGCTTCTTGGCAGTTCTCAACTTCAAAATTATAGCAGTTTACCTTCCAAAGAAATCGAAAGGCAGGAAAATTCTACCAAGGACATTTCTGAAGAGAATAATTCCCTAAGTACTCAGTTTATAAACATCAGTGATCTTAAAGTAGAGAAGCTCTATATAAGTGAAGAGTGTGGAGAAGGATTTAGTGGCAACTCAAGCTTTCATGTTCATCAGAGAGTTCACATGGGAGAGAATTTAAACCAAGGTAAAGAGTATGACAGAAGATTCGATGATACTTCAAATTTTCATAATAATCAGAGCGTCCATATAAGAGAGCAATCCAATAAAGGTGAAGAGATGGAAAATGTTCATCCAAGTTCATACATTCCAGATGGTCAGAGAATACACAAAGGGGAGAAACCCTATCACTGCAAAGACTGTGACAAAAGATTCAAGGATAACTCAAGCTTGCAGATTCATCAGAGAGTCCATACAGGAGAGAAACCCTATCACTGCAAAGACTGTGACAAAAGATTCAGTATCAAGTCAAACCTTCATGTCCATCAGAGAATCCATACAGGAGAGAAACCTTATCAATGTGATGAATGTAGGAAATGTTTTTCTCAGAAGTCACATCTTCTTACTCATCTGAGAATCCACGTAAAAGAGAAACCTTATCAATGCCAGGTGTGTGACAAAAGATTCCGTTCCCGCTATAATTTATACTTTCATCATAGACTCCACACAAGAGAGAAACCCTATCATTGTACTGAATGTGGAAAGTGTTTCGGTTGGCCGTCAAATCTTCATGCACATCAGAAAGTCCACACAGGAGAGAAACCCTATCAATGTAATGCATGTGGGAAATGTTTCAGTCAAAGGCCACATCTTCAGGCTCATCTGAGAATTCACAAAGCAGAGAAGCCCTTGCAATGTATAGAGGGTGAGAAAAGATTCCAGAACAACTCAAGAAAAATCCCCACAAAAGAAAAACCTCTACAATGCAAAGAATGTGGGGAAAGATTTGAGAACGAATCAAATTTTCATGTTCATCAGAAAATACACAAAGGAGAGAAATCTCATCCATGCAAAGAGTGTGGGAAAGGTTTTGGAAATAGCTCAAGCTTGCATGCCCATCAGAAAGTCCACACAGGAGAGAAACCCTATCACTGCAAAGACTGTGACAAAAGATTCAAGGATAACTCAAGCTTGCAGATTCATCAGAGAGTCCATACAGGAGAGAAACCCTATCACTGCAAAGACTGTGACAAAAAATTCAGTATCAAGTCAAACCTTCATGTCCACCAGAGAATCCATACAGGAGAGAAACCTTATCAATGTGATGAATGTAGGAAATGTTTTTCTCAGAAGTCACATCTTCATACTCATCAAAGAGTCCACAATAGAATTTGAAATCTAAATAATAAGAGTGCAGGAAAGAAATCAGTTATCCTTAAATAATAAAAAATATTTTAAATGACCTTCATGGGAAAAGTTATATTCAAAGCAGGTTCTTCTAAAATCATTAGAGGCAACATGACTTAGTGGATGGAGAGTTGGTTTCCAGATCAGGAAGACTTCCTTTCAAGTCTCATCTATGCCCCTTAATGTCTGTGAGTCATTTTACATCTCAGAGACTCCAGTCACCTCTCAAAGATCCTAAATTGTAAACAGGTGACTAATCCGCATTGCTAGAAGGGACTTCTTGCCTGGGAGGTATTCCATTACCATGAAATGACAGAAGTGGTTTCACACACTAAAGCAAAATGGCTGGCAGAATTTAGGGGCAGCTAAATAGCACACTGGATAGAGCCCTAGGCCTGGAGTCAAGAGAACTTGGGGTTCAAATCTGGCCTCAGACACTAGACATTTCCAAGCTATGTGATCCATCAACTCTGATCACCTAGATTACCTAGCCCTTGCTACTCTTCTGTCATAGAAGTGATACTAAAACAGAAGGTAAGGGTTTAAAAAAAAGAAAAAGAAGCAAAATGGCCATCAGGAAGTTGTTCATGAGAAGGAAATCCTCTAAATTTCTTAATCATTCTCGAACATTTCCAATCAGAAATAAGTTCTTGAGATGTATCTTCCTACTTCCTTGGCCTTCCAGATGAGATTTATCTTTCTTATATACACTCTTAACTTGACCTCGTAGGAGGTTTTTTTGTTGTTCTGATGCTTTATCCTAATCTAGGAAATGACCAGAGGGAAAAAAGTCTTTGCTTTCACCCTGATTCACCTCGGATCCATTTCTCCAATACATTTCTAGTCCTATATGCTAGGAGATGATTACCATGATTCTGCCTCTACTTATTTTTAAACTTCCTGCTTTATCAGATTTTCTGTGTTTCTGTGATTTTTTTCCCAAGATCTTAATTTGCTCCAGCCTTTTTTATCTGCCCTCTATGTTTTTGCCACGCTTTCAAGTTTTTGACAGTTCAGATATAGCCTCGATTCTCCCTTTTCCTTCCTATTTAGGAGATGTCCAACAGTCGAGTGGGATATAATCTTTCTCAGAAGTGTTTCACTCCAATATTTTCAAACACCTAGAGAGAAATTAATATTTTTCCCAGCTCTAGAAATCCCATCCCACTCATAAGTGAATCATTAGATTTTTCTCTGAGAAGAAGTTGAATACCGTGGCTGGAGGATGTTTGCAAGTATGGAAAGCTATGCCAGGTTGTGTCTGGACAGCAAGGCAGGTGCAGTGTGAATGGCTTCAAACTGTATTCTTAGGTGATGAGGCCTGGAGCAAGACCCTGTGTTGTCTAATTCCTGAGAGAGCACTGACACACAGCAGCCACTGGGCCAGGCTCCTGACCAAGCGGAGCAGAATTGTGTGGATAACAGTCAAAGTCTAACTTCTGGACTTTGCCCAGAGATTAACCAGAGTCTGCAGGGTGAGGGGAACCTCTCACACTTCCTACAAGCCCTCCCATACTACCAAGTTGTGAAGCACCCAAATGGCCATCTCAGGGTAGTCTTAAGGGCTCCAGGAGATGCTCACAGCGTCTGAGGAAGCCTCTTAGTGAACATCAGGTCTTCTAGCAGCTCCTGACCCAAACATAGGAACAATGTGGCTCCTTGGGCAGACAGTGTGCAGTGGCAAAGGTTGGACCCGGGAAATAGAAATGTGGTCTCTACTCATTGTCCTTGCTCTCTGAGATTCAGGAGCCAAGAACCAAGGTTTGGGTGGAATGGCAAAGCTAAGCAACATAGTCCAGAAGCCATTCAGACTGCTGCACAGAGCACAACTCCAATGGACTAGCCATGTTCAAATGCCAAGAACATGTTTACCTAGAAAACCATATTATAGAGAACTCACACAAAGACAAAATAGTCACACTGAGGTCCAAAGAACAGATAAAAGAACATTCAGGGCCTCTCTGAAGAACATTAGTACTGAATGGGTGACGTTGGCCCAAGGTCATCCAGCAAAGCATGCCTCCATCAAAGAAGGTGTTGTGCTTTGTGAGCAAAGCAGAAGTGTAGTATCTCAAAACAACTATAAGATGTGCAAAGTTAAGAGATAGCTCCATCCCAAAAGTTCCCATGGGCTATTGGTGCCCAACTGACCTGTGATAGAGCTTTCGAAGTTCAAATTGGTCTGACTAGCCCCAGTTGGATACACTGTACATCAACACTGATCAATCTGTTATTTCCATGTTCTTTTTTTTTTAAGCCCTTAACTTCTGTGTATTAGTTCCTTGGTGGAAGAGTGGTAAGGGTAGGCAATGGGGGTCAAGTGACTTGCCCAAGGTCACACAGCTGGGAAGTGTCTGAGGCCAGATTTGAACCTAGGACCTCCTGTCTCTAGGCCCGGCTCTCAATCCACTGAGCTACCTAGCTGCCCCCATTTCCATGTTCTTTTGATTGGATACCGACACTTGAGGGGAGTGGGACAATTTCTGATTTCAGTGAATTTACACCTGTTCACTCTCCCAACATCTGATAGTCCCTAATCTTGATTACAATTAGAAATCTGATTACCTAATGTGTCCTGGTTAATTGTTTCCATTTAGTCAACTGGTCTGATTTATATCTATGAAAATCTGTTTCCCCCTTTATTCAGAGTCCAGTGCCAAAACTGAAGAAGGTGACTAGTCCTTATTTGTTGGGCAATTCGTATACCAATTCCTTAATAATTGGATATGCTCAGAAGCTCAAACCTTTGTTTCCTCATTCATTTCATCTTTCAGCAGCCACAGATGCTCTTGCCCTATAACTAAAACCTTTCTAGTGTTACTATTTTCTTGTCATTCATTCCATGCTTGTCAAGCTGGCCTTAGTCCCTGCCTTTTGAATGAGCTCTTAAGTTCCCTGCTTTCTCCTCCTCCATCTTCTTCTTGTCTTTGCTCATCCTTTTTCTGATGCCTAGAAAGTGCGGTTCCTCCCCCTGGTATCTTGTTTAATTCTTACCCATCCTTAAAAATCCTATTTAACTTGCCACCTTCCTCATCTCCTATGACCGTTAAAATAGCCTTAAATCCCACTTAGAATATTCAGCGTATTTCTCCAAGGAATATAGTGAGTAAAGAAGTCTCCTTTTGGTACAGTCATAATTTGTTCTCCACTAGACTAGTATATGCTCCCTCAGGGCAGGGATCTGGTCTAAGTGGTATGGGCAAATAGTGCCATGAAACTGCCCTGGCTGTGAAGATTATACTCAATGTCATTCACCACTGATAGGACCTTGGACAAAGTCACTTTCCTGTCTCCTGTGCCTCAGTTCCTATTTTTAAAATTAGGAGGTTGGATGAAATGGGTTCTGAGGTCTCCAGGAGTTCAATATCTAGAGTCATTGGCCACTGGCCATTTTCCCCAATGCTAAACAGCAGCATACCCTATGTATACAGTGGGCACTGATCACTCGGCTGTTATTGCAATAAAGATGACCTGTCATTGTCCCTGACCTTGACAACTGGCATAGTATCCACAGCAGATGCATCACAGATGACCCAAAAAACTTGTATCAGGTATATAGAAGCAATGATTTCAGCTCCTGTGAATGTAGTGGGGGGAGAGGATTTCTTCATATTCTTCCCAAGAAGAGCTTATGTTTGTGGTAGTGGCTACCTTAAATATTTCTCTCCTTATCTCACCACCCCAAGCTTGGCCTACATCTACTTGGTACATGAACCATTTCTCAAAAGAAAATCAACACCCCACCTCAAAAAAAAAACCTATGGAAGAGAAAAAATTAAATTCCAGATTAAAAAAATATCAAAATCTTATGTGTATAAAATTATGAGTAAAAAAAAGCCACAAAAGGTCCTTGAATCACCTGCAAGGCCCAATTAAAGCAATTTATGTCCTACAAACCTGTAGGACAATTGCAACAATACTGCACTTGCCCATCAGCAGCCAGGACCAAAGAAAATTGCCATCTATAAAAAAGGGACTAGATTTCAAGGTAAAAGGGAAATATGATTCATTGGTCTGATTTTACCTTCAATCTCAGAGAAGGGGGAGCCAAAATGAAACCCAATGGAGGTACTTATAGGAACCTGGCACAGAGAAGTCCAATTCCTGAATTTGTCAAACAGCCACTTCTCAAACTTCAAAAACAAGTCCTCTGTCTTGGTGCAGATCCTAATCAATCCCACAGGGATTGTTGACTTATTGATCTCCACGTTGTTCTGCTTTGCACTGTGCAGTGGCTGTTCAGACACAATTGTTAAGTCCCACAATACTTAACATCATTGGCAAGTTTCCATAGTCTAAAGCTTTTGGGTATGCATTGGTATTGTAATATTGTAAATTTATCTTTCAAATCACAAGCATTAATACTGATTCCATGTACCCAAGTACGAAAAATAAAAAAATCAATTATCCTATTGATAATATAATGAAAAATCAGGAGTTCATAGTTCACGTTTCATGTGACAATGTGTCAGCCAAACAAGAGGCACAGCACAAAAGTTTCTCATTCAAAAGCAAGTTCTATTTCCTTTCTGACTTGGTCATGACCCACAGTATGACAATGTACATAATTTTTTTTCACCAGGTAAAAGCTTGTTACAAACAGTACTGCAATAGCTAATGCAGATTCAAAGAAGCACCACAATCCCCAAAATTATAAGAGCCAAGACAACTGCAATTAAGCCAGTTCCTGGCAGCCATGAAAGGTTCCACCAGTTTCAATTAGGAGTCACATGAGTCTATCCACTTGTGTCATTTAAAATCCTTTGAACCTCATGGATCACAATTTCTCTGGATTTATTTACATAAGAACAACAGAATTGGCGCATGCACCACCTGATGTGACTGAGCATATCAAGGGCCACCCAATTTTGTATAACTTTTTACTAAGAAATTCAACTCTCCCTATGGTTAAGAGATGGCCTTAGTAATTTGGGAGATGTCTTGAGCTGTATCTTGAGCCAATATTTCAACCTCAGCTGAGATATTTCTAACATAGTCTATCACTGCCATCATTCCGAAATTTAGTAGGAGTGCCCAGAACTGCTGTACTGCTGATGAAAATGCTACTGAATTTGACCTCAACCTCTAGTTATTCACCTGACCGATAAAACCATGCCCATTGCCAGCAATGGTCAGATATGGGCACAACACTCCAGCACCATCCATTTTCAGGACTAGTTGATTCTAACACTACCTCACCATTCTCCACCATCTTCCCTGTCTCTGAGGCTCAAAACCTAGGAGTCACCCTACATGCCTCACTAGATTCTCACTCTTCATATCCAATATGGTGCCAAGGCCTATCAATTTCTCCACAACACCTCTCTTTGGCACTGTCTCCGCCCTGGTAAAGGTTCTCATCTTATACCTAATCTTTTCAGTATCTGTTGGGGAGTTTGTCTGCCTCAAGCCTCTCCTCACTCCAAACTATCTTCAATGAAGCCACTAAAGGGATTGTCCTGAAGTGTGAGTTCAATAATGAGGGTACCCCACTCAATAAATTTTGCTGGCTTCCTATAGTGTCCAGAAGCAAACAGAAAGCTCTTCTTGCCATTTGAAGCCCTTCATGACCTCTCTTGACTTCTGATACCTCACACTAATCTTTACTCTTCAATCCAGTGACCCCAGCCTCCTGACTTCCATAAACTGAGGCACAGAATTTAGGCTCCTCTTTCCCCCAAGAGGGAGCACAAGCTGGGGCACTGTGATAAGCATAGACCCCTAGTCGCCCAAGTCCCTTAGTGCCCAAGGGACACCATGCAAAGCATGAGCCCTGTAAGATGAAAGTGTCTCCACAAGGGAGGAATACCCCAGGAGATACGATGCCTTTAAAATCAAGATAATCTTTATGAAACAAGGGCTGACATGAGCATTGTGGATCCTGTTGCCAAAGAGCTCACACCTAAATGCATAAACCTTTTTTGTCACAAAGGGAGATGGGAAAGGGGGCTGGAAAGGGCAGATCCAGGGAGGATCTGGCCATGGTATATGGATGGAGAGTTCCAGGAATGGGACTGATGGATTGCCAGCTGCAAGGGGAACAAAGACTCTTTGGTACATATTTTGGGGATACAAAAGTATATTCTTTAGCACAATAAAGGGTTGCGAAGTAATCTGGTTCCCAGGCTTTTGAATACAAAGAGTGAACCGAATTAGTGACTCCACAAGGTTAAATGATCCTGCTAAGGACATTCCTGGCCTTTCTGCAGAGCTGCCAGTTCTGAATCCTGAGTCAGTGGAGTCGCACAGCTTCAGCATCTACGTAGTCACGCAAGATAAGGTAATTAGCGAATTGCTTTTCTCCAGACCTCCCACCTCTCAGCTGTGGGCATTTCCTCTGGCTGCAGAACACGCTCTTTCCTCAGCTCTAGCGTCCTCTTAAGGCCAAACTAGAGCCCCACCTTCTACAGGAATCCTTCCCTTCGGTAATCATTTCCTATTTAGCCTGCGTAGAACTAGAGATCTGTTTATTATCTCCGCTTTACACCTGGGGAAACTGAGGCAGCCCGTAAAGGAGTTGCCCAAGGTCACAGCTGGGAAGCGTCTGAGGCTCCATTGGAATTCTCCTCCAGCCCCGCGGACTACATTTCCCAGACGGTTGCGGGGCGGGCTCTGGTGCCTTCACCAGAGAAAATTTAGCCGAGGCGAAAGAGACATGTGCAGGCGGAAGTGACTCCGGCTGTGTCGAAAGTGGCGTTTTGCCCCACCTCCGGCCTTGTCCCCGGCCTTTCCCCGCCGCCCAGCTTGGGATGGCAGCTCCGGACCCCCGAGGGGAGCGCGCGGGGGCCCTGAGGACCGGAGTCGGGGGTTCCTCAGGGCTGGGCACGGCGAAGGGGCCGGGAAGCCAGAGGCTATTCGGGTCCCAAACGGCGGGCGAGGGGGCCCAGAGACCCCAGGGGGCCCGTACCAGGTAAGGGCGAGAGGAGGTGGGCGGGTCTGCGGCGCCTTCCACCTCATCTCATCCTCCCTTCCCCCACTGGGTCATTCTTGCATCTCCTCCCCCCCCCCCATTCATTCATTCCTTCATCCCCCCTGGGACTGCATGCCTTTATCCCTAACATCACTGATCCATTCCTTCGTTCCCCCTGCCTTCCCCTCCCCCGCCGCCCCGCCTTCAATCCTTTATTCTCCCCATCATTGATTGATTCATTCATTCATCCCCCCGGGATTTCACTCCTGCATTCCTCTTTCCAGTCACTGCCCTGGACCGCGGATTCCTTCTTTGCTTCACTTAAAAGCCGTCGCAGATCCCAGCCTCCAGCCGGTGACACCGAGAGGCCGACTTTATTTATTTATTTTCGTAGCGCCATCTTTTAATTAATTAATTAATTTAGGCCATTTCCCCATGGTTACAAGATTCCTGTTCTTTCCCTCCCCTCCTCTCACCCCCCCCCTCCCGTAGCTGACGCGCAATTCCACCGGGTTTTACATGTGTCATTGATCCAGACCTATTTCCAAATTATTGAAGAGAGGCCGATTTTAAAGAGTTAATCGTGAATTTCTTCTCGTTGGCCTTTAAATCTCAAAATCCAGGGAGACCCCTTCCTGGAAGTACTCCTGGAGGCCGGAATGATGCTCCAGGGCTGGGTGGAAGCAGTGGGGTACTTTAGGATTGCAGGCTTTGGGTTTCTCGGGCAGCTTGGGAAAAATGACAAGGCAGCGAGAATTGCCAGAGGTTGAGGTTCTTTGGTGCAATGGAAAGGACGTTGAGTTTGGAGTCAGGATCTGGGTTTGAATCGCAATTCTTTTGCTTAATATTTGTGCCCCCCATTCAAAGCATTTAATCTCTTCTCATCTGGTCTGTGTCATTGTTGGGGGACTGGGAAATTCTTGTTAGGGTTGAGGAGTAGAGGGGGAGTTCCTAAATTTTTCCCCAGCTCTAAATCTCTCTCTCTCTCTTTTTTTTTTTAAACCCCTTACCTTCCGTCTTGGAGTCAATACTGCGTATTGGCTCCAAGGTGGAAGAGTGGTAAGGGTAGGCAATGGGGAGGTTAAGTGACTTTACCAGGGTCACACAGCTGGGTAGTGACAGCCCTAAATCTCTTAGAACAGAGGTGCAAGCTGGCCTGGCTGTTAGCAAGCAGAGTATTAGGTTAAACTTTTTTTTTGTGGAGGGCTGAAAATGATAAACTTTTCATTTCTCTTCAGGAAGTGAAAAATTTTCATGGGGGGGGGGGAAATGAGGAAGAAAACTATGTCATTTTTTTCTTTCCTGGAAGGAAACAAGAGAGAGTAAATTTTAGGGGCCATACAACATTGAAATGAAGAGGGAGGAGGGGCAGCTGAGTGGCTCAGTGGATTGAGAGCCAGGCCTAGAGATGGGAGGTCCTAGGTTCAAATCTAGCCTCAGACACTTCCCAGCTGTGTGACCCTGGGCAAGTCACTTAACCCCCCATTGCCTAGCCCTTACCACTCTTCTGCCTCGGAGCCAATACACAGTATTGGCTCCAAAACGCAAGGTGAGGATTTAAAAAAAAAAAAAAAAAGAAATGAAGACCAGGATATTTGTAGAGCAGTGCTCCTTTCTCTTCAAAATTGGGTGGAATTCCACATTGTAAGGAATACACTTCAAAATAGTAAGAGTAGGGGTTAAAGAAAATGGGAGAAATGATGGAGAATGAATAGCTGAGGTTGGAAAAAATGCAGGAGATTAAATAAGAGAGAAATGAGTTTCTATAACATTTCTAAATAAAAAGAGCCCTTTACTGGACAAATTATGGATTTGCATTTGATTTTGCTTGGTTCTGTCTTTGCCTCCTGTAATTTTCTGGTGTTAAGTTGTGATTCAGAGGAGCTTTGGACTTTAATTCAGAGTAGTAGAAGGGCATATTGCTCACATGACAAGGACCAGGATTGGGTGATAAGGCAACATTAAAGGAACCTGACAAGTCCCCGCTGGAAAGGAATCAAATGTAGCCCAAGATGGGATTGGCTTTGTGTGAGAAGCTAAGTGATTGGAATTGGAAAAAGAGCAGATTCAATAAACATCAGAGAGACAGAAGAGAAAAGGTTGCGGCTGGAGTTGGAGAACTTGGGAAGTGGAGAAGCTGTGCCAGGCAGTCATGCCATTGGATGGCAGATTGTAAGGGAAAGTCAGGAAGTTGCACATGGACAGTTGAATAAATAAGGATGATGACAAGTACCAATCAAGTGCAGAGGTCATTTTGGAAGGAAGAGATGACTCTGGCAGCTGACGGTCAAGATGTGGAAGGGGGCAGTACTTAGAATGTGTTGTTAGTGTTCTCACCTTCCTGGGTTTTCCCTGTTCCAGCATTTGGGGGTGAAAGTCTGCTCCCTGAGTGTAGGGTTAGTTTCAATTTTGTCCTCTTTTCCTCTGTTTCTAACATAAGGCCTTGAAGTAGTAGGCACTTAATAAATGTTTAAACTCAGTTGTGGTAGAATGTAGGTGGCATCAAATGCCTGTGATTACAATACAAAGAATTAGAGTGAAGCTGGAGGATCTGTGGCTCAGAAGAGGCAGTGAGAAGCAAGAAGCAAAGCTTCACCAAATCTATACAATGGTTAGAGATAAGATGAGTGACTTCCTCACTGGAGGGCACCTGGGGGCTGTGGGTGGCCTTGGAGCTTACCAGTTACAACCAGGGAGGTGTGGCGAATAGGTTCAGAATAAGGAGTTATCTCTGGTGGACAGGGCACGGTAGCTTGGATGGCATTTTAGGGAGGAAGAAAATCCTAAAATGGGAATCTCTATTCTGTAGTTTGTTTTGTGATCCTGAGTAGGTCACCTCCCTGCCTGACACAATTTTCTCATCTGTAATATTGGGATTAATCATTCTTGTACCACCCAGCCCACAACATGCATTACTTTGGAACTTGTGAAGAACTGTAAGCACATTGTGATATTTAAAGCCATGACTGAGATTCAAATCCATCTCTTAGACATCATATTCTTTAAAACAGGAAGTACCTTCATTTTCTGAAGTTTTTGCCTTCAGTCAGCAGAGATATCTTGAAGACTTTGTAATCGAGAACATTGTTTTCCAGCCTCCTCCTTGATTCCCTGGTTTCATCTTCCTCTAGCCCTTCCTGTGTGTTCTTTCATTTGGTAACTGTAGATCCAAATTGTTATCCCTTAGAAGACAAGTAATTGCTGCTTATATTGCAAAGGCATCTGGATAGCTCCTGGATTTGGGGAAATCATGAATCTTTTTCTTTAATTATGTTTTATTGCTCTTTTCTAATTAAAAAACATCACTGATATATCCACTGACTTCTTCTGCAATAAAATCCTCCTTTACAGCATAATTTCATTTAAGCAAAACAAACATTGCTTGTTTCCTTCTCTTTCTTTGCCAAGACATTTTTTGCTTATCATTCTGGGTGGGACGACTGGTTTGGAGAGATTATGTTCTCTTTCCCCCCCACTGATAGAATGTAAATTCTCTAAGGGCAGCACCTATTTTTGGTTTTGTCTTTGGCTCTATAAATTAGACCCTTAAAATATTGCATGAATTGAGTTCTGAGGAATCTATGGGTCTTCTATTTTGAGCAGAGTTAATTTAGTCTAATCCTTTCATCTTAGAAATGGAGAAACTTACAAGTTAGGTGAGTTGACCAAAGTCATACAGCCCTTAAAATACCAGTCAAAATGAGACTGCCTTTCCTCAGACTCCGAATGTAGTCCTCTTGCCATATTACCCTCCTGCTTCTAAGAGTGAGATTACATGTTAGGACTTGATCAAAATCAAGATCATTAGTGATCCAATTGAAATAATTGGTAGTAATGAGTGATTGCTGTACATTGTGTAGTTGCTAAGAGTGTTGGGCAGTGAGTTCCCAAGATAGATGCTGATTATATTAATTGCATGATTGGAGAGTTGAAGAATCAATGGCATCATTTTCTTGGAGTTACCCTGGGAGCTGTTATCTAAGGGTGACCTTGAACGACATACATGCTCCAGAGTCTTCACAGGGATGGACATACCAGGTCTGAGGGCCTGAACTCTTTGTCTTGGAATGTTCCAAGCCCCAAGTGCTGTGGAAGCTGTTCCCTAAACCAGCTACAAACTTCATGACATGTTAAAGAGCCTCAGATGAGTGAGACTTATGTTTGGTATTTCAGACATCAATAACCTTCGAAGATATCATTGTGGACTTTACCTGGGAGGAGTGGGAATGCATGAATATGGTTCAGAGGGATCTGAACAAGGACTTGATGTTGGAGAACTGTAAGAACCTTATCTCCTTATCTAAGGACAATTCTCTATCCATAAGGGAGTTTTTAAGGCACTTTGTAAATTTTAGCCAATTAAAATAAAGAAACTTACCCAAGCTTAAGGTTAGCTGTGATTGATTGTTTAAGAACATGGAGACAAGAAAGGGCTTTCATCATAGAGAGAAAATCCATAGCATCATCGTCTTGCTCTGTAGGCTGCTCCTTCTCATCCTTTGTTCCTTCCAGTCAGATATCCCCACCACCCCACCCTAAGCACAAAATCCAATAGCAGTCATGAAATGGCTCAAATAAATTTATTTTCTTTCTAGGCCAAAACCAGGCCTTGGTTTTGTGCCATATTTCCTGTGATCCCAATACAAAATGTCCTTCAGGGTTGCTTTGTTAGCACTCTTGGACCTTCTTAGGCTTTCCTCTCACCCAGAAGTCAATGAAATTAGGATAGAATTCAGATAAGATTCTAGAAATCTAGAGATTTCCCATTTCTTTTTCCCTGGGCAGGGTTTCCAACTTGCAAGTTGGTGATGATCTCCCAGCTAGAAAGAGGAGATGTGTCATAGATGCTGAGGACAGACATTCCAAGAAGTATCTCTCCAGGTGAGTTATATGAACCTCATAGAAACAAGAATTATTGCCATCAGTAGCAGAGGACAAGGAGTATGGACTGTTGAACAGATGGACTGAGGCTGTGAAACTATGAGCTCCCTCTTAACCACTCATCTTCATTTTTCAAAATCTCTTTCCATTAAATGTTAGCAGTGAATTATAACTATAACTTGAACCCTTAACTTGCCTGACCCAGAAGTCCAGTAAATGAGTGAATTTTTCCCCCAAAAAATATACTTCATCACAATTAAGGAAATTAATGAACAGTTGAGTAGCAGAGCTGAGGTGAAAGTTTTTGACTTTGGTGTCCAGAATTAGCCTTTGATATGATTCCAGTTGGAGTGGAAAGAACCCAGCCCCAAGAATTAGGACACTGGGCTGTACTTCTATCCATGCACTTGGCTATAGAATGAAGGAAGATGTCCTCCATTCCATAATGAATTCTCACTTCCCCTTCAACTTTTGAAGTACTCTGCTTCCTACAGATCTCAGTCTTCTTCCATGATACCTTTTCTGATTCCTCCCAGTTGATTTTGCCTTCCAAAAATTACTTCCTGTTTGTCCTTTCTGTTGAGAGAAGTTATTGGTTTATACATGTGTTTCTCAATCTGAAAAATAATTGTAATGTTCTGGCTCATTTTTTGAAGAAAGTGTTCAAGATGGGCAGTCAGTTGATGGGATGAAGGAACTGGGGAAGTTTACACTTAAGCAGCCAACAATTTAGTATCACAGACATTGAGAAGGTAACAGCTGATAGTGTTTGCTAGCCAGCCATAGGGGGAGCAGGAACATTTCTGCTGAAGATGGCTGGATCAAACAACTCAGCCTCCATAGTTCTGGCTCAGAGTTCCAGCAGCTCTAATTCAGAGTCTCAACAGCTTAGGTTCAGATATGAGCAGCTCTGCCAAGCATCTGGCTAGGTAGATATTTGGGGAAAGGAAGGTGACTTGACCTAATCTGGGTTTTAGACCAAGGCTCTAAGAAGGCTCCACTCAATTAGGTGGTCAGAGAATTCTGGTCAAGGAAATGTAGACACAAGGAAATGGGCCCAGCTCAGGAAGACCCGATTTCAAATCTGACCTCAAGACACTTGCTAGCTGAGTGACCCTGGGCAAGCCAGTTAACCTGTGTTTGCCTCAATTTTCTCAAGCATAAAATGGCGGGGTTTTAAATCACCTGCCTCCCGGGGTTGCTGTGATAATAACAATAGCTAACATCCGTATAGTGGTTATGTCAGGCACTGTGCTAAGAACTTTATAATGATTATCTCATTTGCTCTTCAGAGTACAATCAAATGAGATGATACTTGTGCAGTGAAGCCTGGCACCTAGAAGGCTCTATGGAAATAATTACTCCCTTTCCTTCTTTTTCTCTGCTTGCAGTACTTTTCAGTTCTTACTCTGTCTATCTCTTTGAACTAACTTTGGAAGAAAATTTGCAGAATACATAGTCATAAGCTTTCTGAGCAGTCTGTCAGCCTTGGGTCTTCTATCATTTTCGCTGTAGAATCTAGGTGCCCATGCCTTTTCCGTCCCCCTTTCTCTGCTCCTATGTGTATCTTTGTATTGCCAAATGCCACGTGTTAAAAGATCTCTATCTCCTGATAGAGATTGACTCTTCTCTATCTGAAGAGTCTCTCTTCCGATCTCCAGTCTGGCATTGTAAAAGGGAATTCTTAATCCCTTACTTCTAATTTAACTGAGGACCAAGAGGTCCTTTTATCATAGAGATATGCAAAGATATACCAGCCCATGGTGAAAAGAAGTAGAAACCAGAGAGACAGGAAGTGAGAAAAGGGGGATATAAAAGGCCAGCGGTAGGACTGAGAGGGGTTTTTTTTTACCTTTTTTGGGTTGGGAGGTGGTTGGTCATTGGTTGTTGGTGGTTGGTTGCTGGTGGTGTGAGTTGGTAATTAGTTGTTGGTTGGTTGTTGGTTGTTAGTTGGATGTTGGGATATATATATATATAGAGATGTAGATGTAGATGTAGATGTAGAGTAGATGTAGATGTAGATGTAGATGTAGATATAGATTGATTCTGCCTGGTGAGCTGAGCTGAAGGGTGATCAGCTGGACTTTCTCTAAAGGCAGTTTTAGGTAGTTATAGGGTAGCTAGTTAGGTATTAGGCAATTTCTTTCTCTACCTCTTTCCTATATTTCTCTCCTTTACTATATTCATTTTTCTATATTCTTTTACTATCTCCATTTTAATTAAACTAAATTGTTAACTGTTAAAAACTGCTAGAAGTTTTCTTTTCTCTGGCTTAAAGGGATAATATTAGTTTATAACTCTACTACAGTCTCATTAAAACTTAAGTTATTAAAAGCTGCTCTCCTATTATGTCAAAGCTCCTAATTTAACCCTTACAGCTGTGTGTTTGGAATTCAGGGAGGTGCCATTTAAAAGTATCTTACAAACTTCCTGTGGACATGTGGGGAACTTTGAAACTACATTCCCCATGATCCAATGGGGTTTCCGGTTTCTGACATGATTACATCAGAGAACGGGAACCAACATAGAGCTCGACTTATTCGGAGGGTGGGCTTGAGACATGCGCTTCTTTCTCTACCTGAGTGGGCTCCCGGGGGACAGAGAGGA
Organism: Gracilinanus agilis; assembly: GCF_016433145.1. Lineage (NCBI taxonomy): Eukaryota > Metazoa > Chordata > Mammalia > Didelphimorphia > Didelphidae > Gracilinanus > Gracilinanus agilis. The sequence continues at coordinate 12,506,590 of NC_058132.1, read as the reverse complement.
GTAGGGAAGGTATGGAAGAAAATGGCGGAGGTGGCATTTGAGTAGATTTCTTACAGGTGCGTGGTCAATTTATCTCTATCAGCATGGCAATTAAAATATTAATTTCTCTAGTAATATCAGCCTTTATCATTTTTTTTTTAACCCTTGTACTTCAGTGTATTGTCTTATAGGTGGAAGAGTGGTAAGGGTGGGCAATGGAGGTCAAGTGACTTGCCCAGGGTCACACAGCTGGGAAGTGGCTGAGGCCGGGTTTGAACCTAGGACCTCCTGTCTCTAGGCCTGACTCTCACTCCACTGAGCTACCCAGCTGCCCCTTTATCATTTTTAATCGTAACACAGCATCACTAACTGCCTCTGGATATTTCAACTTGACATCTTACACTTAGCATGTCTGAAATAAACCCAGTATTTTTCCTTCAGAACCCCTGTTCTTCCAAACTTCCTGTTTCTCTCAAGAGCATTCCCACACTTCTGATTCGCCTACATACCTAATCTGTTTCCAAGTCCTATTGTTTTCTACCTTCACCACCTATCTCATGTAAGCCCTCTGCTGCCTCTCAGTCCAGGTGCTCCCTCATTGCTCACTGCTGGTATCTCAATCACCTTAGGACTTGAGGAAGAATTCACCATTGAGAGAAAGGGGTGCCTTACAGCATTGTGTTCCATGGTGAGGAGGGTTCTGGTTCTGAAAGAAGTTATGGAATGTGTTAAATCTGATGATCCTGCTCTCTCTTTTACACAGGGTGTTGATAAAAATGTGAAATGGAGCAGGACCAGATACAGAGCCATCCCTCTAGGTTGTCTTCAGTCCTGTCGTCAAGAACTTTTTGGTTTAACTCATTAAAACAGCCCAAATTCTTGTCTGTCCTATCATTGAACCCCTTCTGCATTTTGTCTACATACACTTCTTAAACCCAGCATGGCCCAAAACAGAACTCATCTTTCCTCCCCAATTGTTCTCTTCTTCTTAACTTTGCTTCTATTCTCAAGGGTACCACCATCTTCCCTTCCCTTTGGCTCACTACATAGGGGTCATCCTCCACTTCTTTCTCTGTCTTTCTCTCTCACAACATCTCATTAATTCTACCTTTCTGCCTTTCTTTCTTCTGGCATGGCCACCACCCTGGTGTACTTCTTCATTGCTTACAAAGCAAATTCAGTCTCTTTTCTCTCCCCACTCCAGTTTCTCCTCCATTCTGGTTCCAAAGTGATTTCCATTAAAATAAAGAAAGGGAAAGTTAGTTTAATGGGGAGCTGAGGGTCAGCTAGGTGGCACTGTAGATATAGTGCCAGACTAGGAGTCAGAAGGACCTGGGTTCAAATGTGGCCTCAGACACTTTTTAGATGTATCATCCTGGGTAAGTCATGTGATCCCATTTGCCCAGCCTTTGCCCTACTGTTGTTACTTAAACAGAAAGTAAGGGTTTAAAAAAAAACAAAAAAAAACAAAAAAAAACAGAAAAAATGATATTCCCAAAGCACATATCTAACCCCTATAGGAACAAATAGAAAACTCTCTGTTTGGTATTTGATATCCTTAACAACTGGGCCCTTTCCTTTTCAGTCTTATACTTTATTCCCCTCTTTTTAGGTACTCTTAATTAATCAATCAATAAACATTTATTAAGTGCCTACTGTATGCCAAGCTCTGTGTTAAGTGACACAGGCTTCCTTGTGTAACGATTAAAAATGATAAAGGCTGATATTATAAAAGAAATTAATATTTTAATTGCCATGGCCATGTTGGTAAAATATATATGACCGCGCCTGACTATATTTAAAAATTCCGCCCGTCTGTATCTCCAGCCATCTTCCTACTCGCACACCAGAGAGCCCGCTCAGGTAGCCAAAGAGACCGTCTCCAGCCCGCCCTCCGAATTTAAACTGCGCTATATGTTGGAGACGTCCCAAAACCGGAAACCCATTGGATCACAGGGAATGTAGTCTCAAAGTTCCCCACATGACCACAGGAAGTTTGTCAAACACTACATATCTTGAGGCTTGATATTTCCAAATAGAAACCAAGTGATTTTAACTAACACACTTGATCCTTAAGTAAGACATTCCATCTCCCAGCACCCAACTTTTTCACTGCCTGTTCCCCATGCCTGAAAAGCTTCCCCTCTTCATTTCTACCTCCTGCCTTCTCAGCCTTCTTTCAAGGCTTAGAAATAAAATCAGCTCAAATCCCCACTTCTACAACACTTTTCTGGGTCTCAATGTTAGTTCTTTCCCTGAGGTTTCCTCTAATTTATGGTTGTTTGCATGTTATCTCCTCCATTACAATGTGACCTCCTCGAAGATAAGGACTGTTTTTTGCCTTCCCTGAATCCCAACACTTAGCATAGTGCTGGGCACATAGTAAGGCTTAAAGGACTTGTTGCCTTGATTCCTGACTAACCAAACTAAAATTCATATGAAAAATGAGGTTAATTTTGCTTGATTCCTTCATTTTTGCCAGGTTTTTAAGAATCAGTACTTGCTTTTCCAAGTGCTTAATCCAGCCAATAGAACATAGACTTGGGGCATTATTGGATTTTACTATTGTTCTTGCAGAAATGAATATCATTTCCAGAATCTTCCTGTTTTCTCTTTCTGAAAATTTTTGCTTTTCCCAAAACTTAGGAACAATAATACTATGGTGGTGTTTACAAATGATTCAAGTGTAATTACTTTAATACTGGTCAGCTAGTTATCTCCTTCTCTATGCTGAACCTTAGTTTACTATTAACAATATTTGTCTTATCCTTTCCAGGTTGACTAGCATTCTCTTTAATGGAGCAGGGGAAATTTGCAAATTACTGTAGTTTCTTTTCCCCCAGTGTAAAGAGTTGAGAATATTGACCCTTTTACATGTCTTTTAGGTCCCCCTGGTCAAGTGACTACATGTGAAACCAAGGAGTCCACTCCGAAGCACAGTAACTTTATGGGAGAATCATCTAAGACAAAACTCACAATAAAGAGGAATGAATGCAGCAAAACCTTAAAGCATCTGATCAATCAGTCAACCAGTCAGATGGGACATCTTATAATGCATCAGAAAATTCATATTACAGAGAAACTCTTTAAATGTAATGAATGTGGGAAAGCCTTTCATTGCAACTCGGGTCTTCTTATGATCCAGAGAGTCCACACTGGAGAAAAATCCTATACTTGTAATGATTGTGGTAAAACCTTTAGACACAGGACACTTACTAATCATCACCAAATTCATACCGGAGAAAATCCCTATAAATGTAATGAGTGTGGAAAAGCCTTCAGCTTCAATTCAAGCCTTACTGTACATTGAAGGATTCATAGTGGAGAGAAATCCTATAAATGTGATGAATGTGGGAAAGCCTTCAGAGAGAGAGGAAGCCTTAATAGACATCAGAAAATTCATATTGGAAAGTATATAAATTGATAAGTGGAAATTTGGGAAGAAAGAAATGAGCCAGAGAGAAGATACAGAGTTGATGGAATGAAGGGAACCAGGAAGTGCAGAGGAGGCTCTCAGAATCCTGAGTTAGAATTCTGAGGGAAGTAACTATCATCGAGGAGTTGGGTTTGGATTCTGGAGAGGGAAACATCTCCAAAACCCAGCTCTTGCCTCCTATTGATCCTCAACTAGTTCCTGAGAGAAATCAGCCATTTCCAGAACATCTTTTGGTCTCATACTCTGATTTAACACCTGGAGAAGTCTCAAGCAGGAATTACCAGAGACAGTGACCTGAACTGCTTCATTGCCTTTGGTGGGCATTAGCTTACCTAGGTGACAAGGTCACACCTGGCACCTTTACTTGACTCCACTACCATCTGTGACTTTCACTAGGACTATAATTAATGTGGGCTTAGCCTAGGTTAGTCAGATAGATGGGGAAAACCTGAGACAGAGAGGAAGGAAGAGTAGCCTTAGCTCTGCTAAGGACAGAAGAGATTCTTTGCAGAATCAGATGGTGGGAAAAGGTAGAATTGATTAAGAGTAGGGAATCCTCATCCCACATACCTTACCCTTTCCTAAATAACATTTTATAATAAACCTGTTACCTTTTAAGTGAAGTCAGAGTGGTTTTCAACTGGCCCAAGAGAGAGAATAGCCATCTGCTCTCTGAACTTGAGAAGATCATTAGCCTAGACTGGGTTAAGTAAAAACTCAGTCACACATTTTATTTACCATCATATAGTTGGCGAGCAAGGCTAGGTTTTGAATCTACTCACATTGAGCAGATTTGAAGTCAGGAAAGTGTTTTTTGATCAAAGAAAGATTTGGGCCTGTAAAGCCTGTGTAACAGTAGAGCGACCATATTGTAAAATCTCTGAGTCTTGTTGCTATATTCTACCAAGCAACCGGCTACCCAATCAGAAGACAACATCATTTTTGAGGGGAAGAATTCTTAAAGGGCCAGGTTCAAAGACAGTTTTTTTCCTGTTTGGAGCTTGTGGAACCACGAAGGTGCACAAAGTAATTGTGATCATGGCGATTATGGCTAGCTTATACCAAGCCATACTCCTTTGTTACAATGTGCTGTTTGTGGTGATACCTGATTTCATCTATTTTGTGATTAATCTTTATGGGACTGTGCAATGGCTGCAAATTGAAACAGGCAAAACATTATCGTATATACCTGTGATAGTGGCTTTGTTATACACAGCAAAAAATATTTATTATGCTGGGAAAAAGGTTATAGGCACACAGTTTGGGAAAAAACTGGCAGACAAGAATGAGACTGAATGGAAGATAATGATGTTAGCTATAAAAGAAAGAATAGCAAAGATGGAAGCCAAATTAGAGAAAATGAATGGGGAATTAGAGGAACTAAAGAACAACAAAACAAACCAAGAGACCCAAGAGAAGGAAGATGATAAAAGTGTTCAGGAACAAAACAATGGTGAAGTGTCAGTGCTTCCATTACATGATGTAACAAGTCTTCAGCCAGAAGGAGGCATAATTCACATGAAAACACACAAACCCTTTGAAACTACAGACTTAGACCATCTAAAGAAAAGAATGCCTAGGTTTTTCGATGAGCCACTCCGTTGTATTAAAGAATTTAAGAGGGCAATAAGATTATTTGACCCTAATTTTGAGGACACTGATCTTCTTCTTTCTGAGCTTTTCACTAGGAGAGAAAAGGAGCAGTTTGTAAAGGAGACTAGAGATAACCCAGGTCTTACTTCATGGCCTGAAGAAGCAGATTATTTAGTATTATCAAACCCAGATAATCTTAAGTTTTTGGGGCAAGCTAGAAATTCCCTTGTAGAGGCAATGAAAATACATAGTGAAAGACCAGATGCCTGGGGGAAATTTGAAAAGCTAAAACAAGAACCAGAGGAGGATCCTTCTACATTTCTTGATAGGATCATAGAAATGGGAGAAAATTTATTAGGTTTCACTGATCTAGAAGAAAACAACTTAAAGCATATAAGAAGGCAATTTGTCAAAGGGAGTTGTTTGCCAATTAGGAACTATTTCAAGTTCCATTGTCCAGGATGGGAAACGCTTAGTTTGGAGGAATTGAGGAAAGATGCAGCTTATATTTTTTCTGGGAACAAAGATAAGAGAAATGAAGAAAGGGATGAGTTAGTTCAGGAGTTGAGATCTCAGTTAAAGGAGGTGAATAAAAAGCTCAGAGAAAACGAAATAGAGCAAGTGAAGATGATGGCTACTTTGCAAGCTTATCAGTTGAGGCAACAGTATACACCAAGAACACAAAGAAATCAAGCAAAATGTTTCCTATGCAAACAACCTGGTCATTTTGTAAGAGAATGTCATCTAAAAGCCCAAATTAACAATAGGGGAAATTCTTGTGGGAATAATAGAAGAGTGGGGTGGAGAGATAATCGAAATTGTAACAACAGGCAAGAGCATGGACAGTGTTGCTCACATGTATGCAGTAACTCTGGTATCCAAGCCCCGAATTTGAGCATTATGCAAAAATTCATTCAGGAAGGTGCAAGACCGAAATACTCATCAATAGTAACTGGGGGAATAAAGCAAGGAAATCAGTTATAAAGCCACATTGTGGGGGATGCAGGAATAAAAAGCATTGCAAAAGGAATCGTGGAAATAGGGAAAATGACAGAGATGGTGATACTAGAACATTGACTAAGTATAATACACCCATAATGCCTATCACAAAAACAAAACAAGGGATATAGGAAAAGAAAATATTGGACAAAAAGAGAATGAGTTCATAATGCAAGAAAGTATGCAGGCAAAATCCTGTGAGCTGAATGGAACAGTGATAAAGGCAAATGATGAAGGAAATAATGTTACTAGAAGGGAAATGCATGAAGATGATGTTACAATACATAATGAGCAAGAAATAAGTTTAATAGTGGACAATACTATAGCACAAAAAATACAAAGATACAGAAACAAGGAACAGTGAGCTTGAAGAGAACTGATCTGTGAGCAAATGTATAGGAACATGAAAGAAGAATGTGGGTTGGATACTGAATCTCTGCGGGGACGTGGATATTGGTGTTTGATAATGGCATTGCAAATATAGATGGTGATTGGGATTTAAACAAGATTAATTTAGAAGCACCAATGGTGGAAGTGTTTGAACCTTCTAATACAAGTGAACCTCATCTTGCAATCAAAGTTGGGGATGAGATCTATTTAGTGTTAGTAGATAGGAGCTTCAAAATTGGTATTGAAAACACCTTGGACTAGTAGAATAGTGGGATCTCCAAAGGTGATAGGAGCTACAGGAAGAATACAAAGGGTTCCAAAATTACAATCTAAAATGGTTACCCTAGGGGGAAAAAAGGTTACCTTAGGTATCCTAAGTGTAATCACACTTTTTTGCTTATCCTGGACTGCCCAGCAAACCTTATGGGTAGAGATTTATTTTGTAAGCTAGTGCCACAATTCAATGTGATCCTTCTGGGAAAATTTTGGTACATCTTCCCAAGGATGCATTGTAAGCCTATCCATGATTATTTTTAGATGAAATGGAAGGTGAAGAAAAAGTAAACCCAATCTATGAAATCCCTATAAAATACCAGACGGGGCGTGGGCTAATCATTCAACAGATATTGGTTTGTTAAAATCAGCAACCCCAGTGAAAGTAAACTAAGTAAAGAAGCTACAGAGGGAATCCACCCAATTATCGAGAGTTTATTAGAACAAAAAATGATTGTTCCAACAGTCTCTTGAGTATAATACACCCATAATGCCTATTACAAAAACAAAACTGGATAGTCAAGGCAGACCAAGATGGAAATTTATTCAGAATTTAAGAGTGGTCAATAATTTTGTAATAAAGTTACATCCAATTGTTCCAAGCCCCATGAGTATCTTGGCTAATAATCCCAGTAATGCCAGATATTATACAGTTGTAGATTTGTACTCTGCATATTTTTCAATTCCCATTCATAAAGACAGAAAATTTTTGTTTTCACTTGGGAGAGAAATAAATTCTGCTGGTGTCATTTCCCCCAAGGTTGGTCTGAGTCAGCTAGCCTCTTCTGTCAAATTTTAAAGCAAGATTTAAAAACAGTTGTATTCAAAGATAGTACTGTGGTTCATTTTGTAGATGATATACTATTGGCAAGCCCAAATGCAAAGATTTATCTTCGGGACAGTACAAAACTGCTGTGTAAACTACATAAAGAGGGTATAAAATGTCAAAATTAAAATTGCAATGGTGTATACCCAGGGTGGAACACTTGGGTTTTATATTGGAGAAGGGGACAAGGCAGGTATCTAAGAAACAAGTAAGTGACATCCAAAAACTCAGTGTGCCAAGGACCAAGAAGCAACTGAGAATGATTCTGGGGAGACGGGGTTCTGTAGGCAGTGAATTCCAGTCTATAGCAAAATAATAAACTATTTAACTGACCTCACAAAAAAACAACATAACAGAACCACTGAGAATGAATGCAAATCATTTGCAGGCTTTAGCAAAACTGAAAGAATTGATTTTAACAGTTCCAGCCTTGGGTATACCTGACTATGACAAAGAATTTCATCTGTTTGTGCATGAAGCAAAAGGGATAGCTACAGGCTTTAGGACCAAATTTTAGACCTGTAGCATATTACAATGCACAATTAGATTTTGTGGCAAGAGGAATGGTACCCTGTCTCAGAGGAGTTGCTTGAAGAGATGTAATTTACAAGCTTTTACACAGCCAAGACTATCACAATATGAAATAGTGTTGCTGAGTAATGAGAACATAAGCTTGAAATGATGCTCTGTGTTAAACCCTGCAATGCTTCTTCCTGATTTTCCAATGAATGGAGAAGCGATTCAGCAGTGTGTAGATGTAATATCATTGGTAGAAAAAACTAGATTTGGGGGCAGCTGGGTGGCTCACTGGATTGAGAGCCAGGCCTAGAGATGGGAAGTCCTATGTTCAAATCTGGCCTCAGACACTTCCCAGCTGTGTGACCCTGAACAAGTCACTTAACCCCCATTGCCTAGCCCTTACCACTCTTCTGCCTTGGAGTCAATACACAGTATTGATTCCAAGACGGAAGGTAAGGGTTTTTTAAATAAATAAAAATTTGCTACCCTTACCACTCTTCTACCAAGGAGCCAATACACAGAAGTTATGGGTTTAAAATAGTTAAATATATAAATGAATGAATGAATAAATAAATAAAAATTTGAAAGAAAGAACTAGAATGGATTTGAAAGACGCTCTGATTGTAAATGCAGACCTAGAGAGTTTTACCAATGGTTTGAGTTATATGCATAGTGGGAGGAGATATACAGGGGCAGTGGTAGTGACAGAAACAGACACTGTGGTATGGATCATTACCCAGCAATGTCAGTGCTTAAGGAATCAAGTTAGTGGCTCTAATCCAAGCCTGTAAGATTGGGGAAGGCAGGAGGATAAACATTTTCACAGACTCCAGATATGCATTTGGTGTGATGCATGCAACAGGGAAAATCTGGAAATGCAAGGGTTTTCTAACAAGTGCGAGGAAAGAAAAAGCCTATGTCAATCAAAGTCATTGCAGAACTCTTAGAGGCAATCCACCTGCCCAAAGAGGTAGCAGTGATCCATTGTCATGCATATACTTATGAGAAGGACTCTGTCCAAAGGAAATCATAGGGAAATGTGACAGCCAAATTCACTGCCCAAAGAGCAATTCATGTAATGAGTCTCATTGGCAGATCTAACCAAAGCTTACAATGAGTCAGAAGTTCAGACATGGATAAAGAAGTTTGGTGCTAAGGAGATTGGAGAGATATGGTTTTCGGATACAGGGAAGCCCATCTTGCCAAAGATGTGTTTTTGTCATGTGTGTAACTATTCCTGGACACTTTGGTAAAAAAGCTTTGGGCTAGCCCCTATAATTACAATAATCTTGAGTAGAGTCTGTGGAAAATGTGTTATTTTTATGAAATTTGATCAAGGAGTGTTTAAGAAGATAAGTCTAGGGGACAGACCATTAGCTTATACTACATTTGAAAGCATACAAATTGATTTTATAAACATGCCTAAAGCTGGGAGGTTTAAATATTGTCTGGCAATTGTAGACAGATTGACAAGGTGGCCAGAGGCATTTCCTGCATAAAGAACAATGCAGCATTTGTAGTAAAAGTACTATTAAAGGAGATAATTCCTCAGTTTGGATTGCCATGCTTTGTGGATTCAGACCATGGAAGTCATTTCTCACAATCCATTTTAAAACAAATATATGAATATTTGGGAACCAAGGCCAGTTTCCATACTCCTTACCATCCACAGACCTCTGGACAGGTTGAAAAGTTAAACAGGGAGATCAAAACATTGATTGGTAAGCTATTCAGAGACTCATTTAAAATGGACTGAAATACTACCTCTAGTGCTTTTTTGCATCTGAACAAGACTGAGTGGGGACTTGCATTTTTCTCCTTTCGAAATTCTGTACAGCCATCCTCCATTACAAGCCAAAATGTGTCGGCCTAGTTTTATTTCTATGTTGGGAAGTGATTGTCAGCTAGAAACTTATACGATCATTACAAAAGAGACTTAGAGAGCTCCTCAAAATGGGTTAATCCAGCAAACCACACCACTTGGTTATTTCCTACATAATATAAAGCCTGGTGATTCCGTTTTCCTTAAAGATGTTAATAGGAGATAAGCTACAGAAGAGAAATGGTTGGGTCCTTTCGAAATTTTGCTCACCACCCCCTCATCTGTAAAAATCTTAGGGAAGGATGCATGGGTTCACTGTTCCAATGTAAAAATCCAAAGAGCTCACAGAAATAGAGAAAATCAAAGTAAAGAGAGTGATCAGATTGATGAAAATGAAGATAGAACTCAGACAGAAATAGAATTAAGAGATAGAAGTTCCTGAAAGTTATCCAGAAGAAGAAGAAAGCTGAGAAACATCAGTCAAGTGTAGACATCCAGCAAGTATAGACAACTGGCAAAGAGTTCAAGAGGGACTATGGCAGTGGAAGACATAACAACCCAGAGGGAAGCTTGGAAGAAAAGACTCAAAAACAGAAAGAGAACAGAGACTTTATAGCTGAAAGGACAGCACAGACAGAAAAAAGCGGTGTATATTTGTGCATATGAAGAGGACAGATGGGAAACAGGAAATATTGTAAGATACGGTGCACCTTAAACGTAAATACATATTCATATTTAGTGCATGCAACATGAACATACTAGAAAACAGAAGAGGAAAAAACTTGTCAACTTGAGGAAGTCTAAAGTGACAAAGTGAGTATATGCATGCAACATGACATAAATAGGATTCATGTTTCACAGAATGTACATATTTTGCTGTCCTCATGTAGATAAATGGGGGTCTTTATGGTGGAAAAGAAATTTTTGGGATAAGTCTATAGTTAGCATTAGATCCATAAGGTATTAATTGAATAGAAGGATCTCTAGATTCTTTATTTGATTAATATTAGGGCATAGATAGGATTAAAATAATGAAAGTATTATATATTTTGTAGATATTTGTGTTTGCTATACTGTTTGGGAATGTGCAAAAGTTCTGTTGTGTTGGAACTTTGTAAGTACTTTGTAAACCCTACCCTTACCTTATTTTCTTTCCTGGGGAATATCCAAGATTAGGAATAGTTAAAATAGAATATAGCATAGAAAAGTGTAGGGGTGGTTCATTATTTTGGGGGTTAGATAATAGAATATGGTTAAAAGGTAAGTATCAAGGTTCACAAAAATGAACTTAGCAATTTCATATTTGTGAAAGGGGACAACTGATAGTGGAAATTTGGGAAGAAAGAAATGAACCAGAGTGAAGATACAGAGTTGATGGAATGAAGGGAACCAGGAAGTGCAGAGGAGGCTCTCAGAATCCTGAGTTAGAATTCTGAGGGAAGTAACTGTCATCGAGGAGTTGGGTTTGGATTCTGGAGAGGGAAACATCTCCAAAACCCAGCTCTTGCCTCCTATTGACCCTCAACTGGTTCCTGAGAGAAATCAGCCATTTCCAGAACATCTTTTAGTCTCATACTCTGACTTAACACCTGGAAGAGCCTCAAGCAGGAATTACCAGAGACAGTGACCTGAACTGCTTCATTGCCTTTGGTGGGCATTAGCTTACCTAGGTGACAAGGTCACACCTGGCACCTATATTTGACTCCACTGCCATCTATGACTTTCATTAGGACTATAATTAATGTGGGCTTAGCCTAGGTTAGTCAGATAGATGGGGAAAACCTGAGACAGAGAGGAAGGAAGAGTAGCCTTAGCTCTGCTAAGGACAGAAGAGATTCTTTGCAGAATCAGATGGTGGGAAAAGGTAGAATTGATTAAGAGTAGGGAATCCTCATCCCACATACCTTACCCTTTCCTAAACAACATTTTATAATAATAAACCTGTTACCTTTTAAGTGAAGTCAGAGTGATTTTTAACTGGCCTAACAGCCATCTTGCTCTCTGAATTTGAGAAGATCATTAGCCTAGACTGGGTTAAGTAAAATCCCAGTCACATTTTATTTACCATCTTACAAAATGTAATGAATGTGGGAAAACCTTTAGGTAGAAGGGGCACCTTACTATCATCAAGAAATTTACAATGGAGAGAAATCCTATAAATGTAATGAATGTGGAAAAGCCTTCAGTCAGAGAGATAGCCTGTGGGAAATCATTCACCTGGAGGGGAGGCTGCTATATGCATCAGAAAATTTGTACCAGAGAGAAATCCTATAAATGTAATGAATGTGGGAAAGCCTTCAGCCAAAAAGGAAACCTTAATATGCATTTGAAAATTCATAGTGGAGAAAAATCATATAAATCTAATGAATGGGGGGAAACCTTCAACCAGAGAGGATGTATTAGTATGCCTCTTAAAGGAGGAAGCCCTATAAATCACATGACTGTAGGAAAGCCTTAAGAAAGAGAGCATATTTCTGTGAGAGAATTAAGCCAGAGAAATTTTCATGATTTTCCAAATTTCCAAATATAGGAAAGACTTCAGCCACAAGACATCTTTCATTTATCTTTAAGTTGAATGCGGGGATTGTTTTTCTTCCAGAGAGGAATAAATTACTGAATACTGTTACAGAATTAGAGTTAAAATATTTAGTTTTAGATGTGACCTGAGAAACCATGTATTCTAGTCTCTGGTCTTACAGATGATGGGGCTTTTGATCAAAGAAGCACAAAAGATCAATTTGAGTCTCTAGGTCAGAGTTCAATGGGTCTATCATCTCCTTCCTGCAATCTTCATCTTACTAAAATGGCAGCTCACATTAGCAAGTTAGCTGCTTTTATCAAACTGTGGACTGACAACTTGTCTTCCTCTAAAGCCCCTGGGTCTCTTCCTAGCCAAACTAGATAGCAAAGAGCTATCTAGATACACCTCCCTCATCACTTTGAGATTGATTTTTTTAATCCCAACTCAACCATCTATGACTTCTGTAGTCCTACTAGTTTTGTGTCACATGTATATTTGATAAGGATACAGGCTCTCTACCTTTATCCTGCATATGGGTACAAACAACAAAAGCTCTTTATGGCCAGGGGCTATTTTTCTTTTGTCTTAGGACCATGGATTCAAATGGGATCTCAATGATGTCTAGTCCAGCCTCCTCCCCTAACTAATGAGGTACTGAGGCCCAGAAGGATTAAGTGCCTTACAGTTACACAGGCAGCAGAACCATAATTTGAATGCAGGTCTTCTGACTCCAAAGACAGTGTTGTTCTTTCCATTGTACCATCAACGTAAGTGATTAAGAGTTATTTGTTGAATGATGTAATGTTAAATAATAGTCACCGATCCCTAGGAAACTCCACTGAAAATCTGCCTTCTTGAAATAGAACAATTAAATCCTTACTAATAGCTAGAATTTATGTGTCATTTTAAGGTTTGCAAAGCACTTTACATATATTTCACTTGAACCTTGCAACAACCCTGGGACATATGTATTATTATTCCCATTTTGTAAGTGAGGAAATTGAGGCAGGCAGTGCTTAAGTAGTTTAGCTATGATCACACACTAAATGTCTGAGACTGGATTTGAACCCAGATTTCCCTGTCTCCAGGACTCTTTATCTGCTGTGTTACTAGTTGCCTTTTGAGGCTGATCATTCCAACATCAAATTCCAACATCTATTTGTATTATCATCTAGTCTTAATATCTCCATCATTTCCATAAAAATGGCACGAAAAAGGTTTTACTCTAATCTTGATTAACTCTAGCATTCTGCTTATTCCTCAGTTTAATAACTTCTTTTAAAGGATGTAAGATTGGGCTGCCATGACTTGTTGCACTTTCTTTTCTGAATGTTTACTATCTTATTAGTGATATATTTTTTAAAATTTTCTTATTTCTCTGAGACAGAAAGGCAAGGTCTAGGTAAATGGGGTTATGTGATTTGCCCAAGATCACACAACTGGGAAGTGTTTGAAACCAGATTTGAACTGAGATTCTCCTGATTCCAGGCCTGACACTCTACTATGCCACAGAGCTGCCCATTTATGATACATTTTATCATTTTAAAAGATAGTTTTTATTCTCCAGTCCTCTAGTTCTTATATTATCTTGAATCTTTCAAATATCATGTTAGTTCTTTTTTTAATTAAAATTTTTTTACAAGCATTCAATATGTCTTCTATTATCTCCTCATTTGAACAAAAAAGGAAAGGAAAAAAGAAAACCCTCAGATTGAACAAAAGAATTTCCATATTTCTGTGTTCAAAAAATATGTCTTATACTGTATTTTAAGTCCATTGCCTCCCTCATAGGAGGTAGGGAGTAATTCCTATTCAGTCATCTGCATTTATGGTTTATTATTACATTAATCAAAATTCTGAAGGCTTTATTCAAAGTTATTTTTCTCTATAATATTGTTTAAATGTATAAATTGTTTTGGTTCTCACTTCACACTCCATCTATTTGTAGAGGTCTTCCCAGTTTCCTCTGAAAGTATCCATTTTGTCATTTCTTAGAATGTGATAAAAATAACAATAATTATGACAGCAGGTATTATATAGCACTTTAAGTTTTGCAGACTGCTTTATGCATGTGTTTTCCTTTGGTCCTCACAACAACGTATGGGTTGTTATAGCTACTGTTATTCCCATTTTATAGAAAAAGAAATAATTGTTGAGAGAGTAAATGACTTGTCCAAGTTCTCATCTCTAGTGTGTCTGAAGCAAGATTTGAATTCAGCTATTATTGACTCCAAGTCTAGCACTCTATCCATTGCCAACAATATAAATTAAATCACTAATTTTTTTTAGCCATGCCATAGTGGTTTGGACACCCTCTTCGTTTCTAGTTTTTGGCTACTTTAAATATTTCTATACTTATAGGTTCTTTTCCTCTTTTATTTCTTTGGGGATATTGACCTAGTTGTGGTATATTTCAGGATCAGACAGTATATACAATTTAGTGACTTTGGGCCCAGAGTTCTGTTTTGTTTTCCAGAATTAGTGTACCTACTTTCCCAAATCCCTTCCAATTCTTTTGATCTTTTTGTCAATTTGATGGATGTAAAATGGAACCTCAGAACTACTTTAATTCGTATTTCTCTAATTATTAATGATTTGGAGCATTTTTATTTATTTTTATTTATTTATTTTTTAATTTTAAACCCTTAACTTCTGTGTATTGACTTATAGGTGGAAGAGTGGTAAGGGTAGGCAATGGGGGTCAAGTGACTTGCCCAGGGTCACACAGCTGGGAAGTGTCTGAGGCCGGATTTGAACCTAGGACCTCCCGTCTCTAGGCCTGGCTCTCAATCCACTGAGCTACCCAGCTGCCCCCTGGAGCATTTTTATAAGATGATTGATAGCTGAGATTTCTTCCCTTGAAAAGTGACTTTTCATATTTGACCATTTATCTATTGGGGAATTCACTTTTGTTTCCATACCTGAGGGTGAAGTTCACCTGGGTGAGGGGACTAATTCATCAAAGGATGATTGATGACCGTTACTATCCACTTATGTATTTTTTTTATTTTTCCAGATTTAAAAAATATCAAATAAAATGTGCATTTTCATGTAAAAGAATAACAAAAAAGGATCGTACATAAAACTGGAACTAATATATACTGATTTTCTTTTAAAATATGTAATAAATTCTACACATAACTTAAAAATGCTCTGCTTTTCTGAGATTAATTTTGGTCATCTGTTGTGATCTATAAAATTTTTTTAAAAAGGAAGAAAAACTTTGATGACCAGTAAACAATGTAAAGGCCCCTCAATGGAATGACAGGATGAAATAGAACAAGGGCTAGAAATCCTAGGCTTCAACACCACTGTTTAGAAGATTCCCAGACTGTAACAATCTGGTCCATGTAGTAAGGGATATAAAATACTTCCAGTTCATCATGTCCCCCTATATAAACTGGGGTTGATAAACAGCATCAACACCAGGGTTGTACTGTAGGTAACGACACTTCCTACCCAATCACTCATCACCAGCCTGGGTAAGCTAAGTTATCAACCAGTATCACCATTGTGCCCTGTGACCCACCAGCCAAAACCTTTCTGCCCCTCCATTATTCCCCACCAAGATTTGCTTCTAATTTTCGACCCTTTGCCGCCAGGCCTTAGCTACCTCACTTCCTAGTTTTCTAGAACATCCATCTTGTGGATCTTTTCACATGGGAAAAAGGGAACATCTTTCCTCTATGTTGACCCCTTTGGGGATTTTCTTGCTGAAGACACTAGAGTGGTTTACTGTTTCCTTCAGCTTATTTTACTGATGATGAAACAGGAAAACAAGGTTGATTAACTTGCCCAGGGTCACATAGCTAGTAATTATCTGAAGCCAGATTTGAACTCAGGAAGAGGAGTCTTTTTGATTAGGGACCTGGCATTCTATACTCTGCCATATTGCTTGGTACAGTGTTGCTATGTGTACAGTGTTCCAGTTCTGCTCACTTTGCATCATTTCATATAAGCCTTTCTAGGTCTTTCTGAAAGCATCTTCCTCATCATTTCTTACAGCACAATAGTAATCTATCATAATCATATACCAGAACTTCTTCAACCATTTCCCAATTGATAGGCATCTTCTCAATTTCCAAATCTTTGCTACCACAAAAAGAGCTGCTAGAAATATTTCCGCACAAATAAATATGTATATATTTTAAATCTCTTTGGGATACAGACCTAGTAGTGGTATTACTGGGTCAAAGAGTAATCACAAATTTATAGCTCTTTGGGCATAATTCCAAATTGTTCTCCAGAATCACTGGATCAGGGCACACCTCCACTAATAGTGCATTAGTGTTCCAGTTTTCCTACATCTACTCCAACATTTATTATTTTCCTTTTCTGCCATATTAGCCAATCTGATAGGTGTTAGGTGGTACCTCAGAATTGTTTTAATTTGCATTTCTCTAATCAGTAGTGATTTGGAGCATTTTTTTCATATGACAATGGATAGCTTTGATTTATCCCTTGACCATTTATCAATTTATCAATTTGACTCAGTTTCTCTACATATTTAGGAAATGAGGTCTTTATCAAAGTCCTGCTATAAAAAATATTCCCATATTTGTGCTTCCCTTCTGGGTTGAATTGGTTTTGTTTGTGCAAAACTTTTAAATTTAATATAATCCAAATTATCCATTTTATGATCTCTATGTCTTGCTTGATCATAAATTCTTCCCTTCTCCATAGATCTGACAGGCAAACTAATTTCTATGTCTGAATCATGTACCCATTTTGACCATATCTTGGTATAGGATGTGAGATGTTGGTCTATACTTAATTTCTGCCATACTGTTTTCCAGTTTTCCCAGTGGTTTTTGTTAGATAGTGAGTTCTTATTCCAAAAGTTTGGCTCTTTGGGTTTGTCAAACGCTTGATTACTATGGTCATTTACTACTATGTATTGTATACCTAATCTATTCCATTGATCTGCCCTTGTATTTCTTAGCCAGTAGAAGAGGAAATCATATTTAAGACTTAATCCTCTCAGAGGACAAAGGCTTAGGACATTAATGGAGCTTCATGGTGGTATAAGTATAAAAATGCCAAGGACTTATTAGGTTTCCCTTAGGCTTTTGACTAACATACCGAGGACATTGAGGCAGGGAAACTACTTTCAACTGGGTTAGTGGTACATCTTTGCTGGATATTCTTCCGCTTCTCCTAACTGTTTGATTACAAGTACCTTGTTTCATTCCAATTCATAAATCCATATAAACAATCATTTGTTTTTCTTTTGTGTTTCTGCTCCCATAGTTCTTTCTCTCCATCTGGATAGCATTCTTTCTCATACCTAACCTCAGGATTGTCTTGTATCATTGCATTGCCACTAGTAGCAAAGTCCATTACATTTGATCATTCCACAATGTTTCAGTTTCTGTGTACAATGTTCTCTTGGTTCTGCTCACTTCACTCCCATATAGAAATCAAGCAGTTCATCATTCCTTATAGCACAGTAGTATTCTATCACCATCTTATACCACAATTTGTTCAGCCATTCCCCAATCAAGGGACACCCCCTCATTTTCCAAATTTTTGCCACCACAAATCGTGCAACTATAAATATTTTTGTCCAAACATTTTTAATTACCTTTTTGGGGTTCAAACATAGTAGTGGTAATGCTGGATCAAAGGACATGCATTCTGAAAACCAGTACGTGACCAAGAATAGTTATTGAGGATAGTTTACTGACTCCTAGTGAAAAGAAAAGAAAACCTAGGACTGAACCTTGGGGGACACCCATGGTTAGTGGGTGTAATCTGGAGGAAGATCCACAAAAGGCAATGGGAAGGAGCACTCAGGTAGGTAAAAATTGGGAGAGGGTGGCAAAGAAAACATAGAAAGAAGAGAGGAAGTAATCAACAGAGACATTAAGAAACTTAAGGACTGAAAAAAAGGCATTTAGATTTGGTCATTGAAAGGCTATTGGTTGTATTCCCAGCACCCAGCCAATGACGGGCACATGGTAGGAACTTAATAAATTGTACTAATTGTGTTTTTTTCATGTAACTGAGGAACAAAAAAAGGATATTTTTAAAACTTATGCTAATAACAATGGGTAGCATTTACATAGTGCTTTAAGGTTTGCAAAGGGCTTGATGGGTTCTGTAAACTAAGGCTTAGGGGTCAGGTTCACACAGCTAAGGGCCAGGGGCTGCGTTTGAACCCCCCAGTCCTCTCCTAGGGTGTGAAGGCTCCAGGATCCAAGAACCCAAAGAAATGAGGGACAGGGGTCGGCTCGATTTCAGACTCTCCAAATCATTCCACAGGTCTAGATCTCATATTCCCCCTTTATAGAATGATGGCGAAGGGGATCCTCTCGCCACGCCTGGCTTGCCCATGAGCTGCATCCCCAAGAGCCCACTGCAGGTCCCCCTTCCAAGACAGAGACAAATCCTCCACAGACCAGCTGGCGGGGGGGGGGGGGTGTCTCTGGCGCCGATGCTGATTGGCTGGTGTGGAGTCATATCAAAAGGCAGAGTCACGTGGTGGAGCGCCCGGACTTTAGCATAATCAGCCATTGCTCCCCAGCCCTAAACTGGGGGAAAACGGAAGCGGAAATTTGGGTGGAGGCGGGGCATTCTTGGAATCAGTTTCTACGGCATCGGCCTTGGTCTCCTTCCCGGATCCAGGATGGAATCCGCCTTTTCTGGGGCTTCTGGGAAATGTAGTCCAGAGACCCGGCAGGCGTCTGGCAGTTTCCAGCTCTCTGGCCACCCTCTCCCTGACCTCCAGCCCTCACGCCTTCGCCTGGACCCAAATTTAGAGAGCGGGCGTTCATTAAGCACCTGCTCTGTGCCAGGCTCTGTGCCAAAAGCTGGTTTACGAAAAAAGGAAGGGATCTTAGTGGTCTCCCGGGTCCAGGCTCTCCCCTCTCTAGTTCAGCTTCCACTCAGCTGTCAAAGTGATGTTTCTAAAGCTTGGGTCTGACCTGGGCACCTCCCTCCCTGCTCGGGAAGCCTCGGGGGCTCCTTCTCATCTCTAGGTTAAAGGCAAA
This sequence comes from Gracilinanus agilis, assembly GCF_016433145.1. Classification (NCBI taxonomy): domain Eukaryota; kingdom Metazoa; phylum Chordata; class Mammalia; order Didelphimorphia; family Didelphidae; genus Gracilinanus; species Gracilinanus agilis. Next base: position 12,487,240 of record NC_058132.1, on the reverse strand, counting down.
GGCCTCTGTTTGGCTTTAAAAGCTCTTACTGGGCTCTTCCTTTAAAAGGGAGGGGATGCACCCCTCAGGCTCCAGGGGGCTCCATGGGGCTCCAGGACTCCTATTTCTAACATCAGAATAGTATCCCATCACTTTCACATTTGTTCAGGCATTCCTGAATTGATGGGCACAACCTCTAGTTTCTAGTAATTTCTTTCTAGTAATTTGCCTCTACAAAAAGAGCTTCTATATAATTTTTTTCACTTTTAGAGATTGTTTGCTTAGGAATAATCCTTCTCTTAATTTTCCCTTCCTCTTACTCATTTCTCTGTCTTCTCCCCTTTCTTTTCCTTTTCCCTGTTTAGTAAGATGTATTTCTGTACTCAAATCTGTATATATGTATTCTTCCCTTCTTTGATCAGTTCAGATGAGAATGGGGTTCAAGTGTCAGTGAAATAGATTCATTCATCAATCTGAATAGATTAATTTATTAATCAAGAATCTGCTTTCCCAAGAGAAAGCCAGGCACACCTGTGAGAAAACTCAGAGGTAAGAACCCAGAATAATATATGGTTGATGTATGTAAGGAAATAACTCCATACTAACAATGGAGAGCTAAATATAGTATAAGGTTAAATAGAATACACAGTGATATTGAACATCCTGCATGCAAATGCTAATAGCACATCTGGCTTCTGTAAGATAAGGCTGGCTTGCTTTTGTCAATAAAGAAATATATCATTAAACCTTATGAGGAAAGGTATTCATAGTATTGTTTAAGCTTACCTTGCATCTTGCTTATTTATGTAACCCTAAACAACTGCCTGTAACTTCAGCTGAGTGTGTCTTTTACTAGGAAAGACTGCCCTGGCCAGTGTCTTCATTAATTAATCAATAGATAAATAAATAAATATTGGTTCCATTAAATTGAACTTCTGGGTGTCTGGACTCGTTTTATGAAGTGCCCCATTTCATCAGCTGCTCCCCCCACCTCTTTCCTCCTTATTTGTATAGACATACTTACATGGCGAATTACTAAGAAAAACTAAGAATTAGGAACTCTTATTAGTATAAAGATAAACTATGATTCTAGAGGACAAGCTACTGACCTCCTAATAGAGAAGTGAAGGATTCAGGTTCAGAATGAGATAAATTTTGAGGGCCATGGTCAAAGTAGAAATTTGTTTTCATTGACTATGCATGTTTGCTACAGGGGCTTTGTTTTTCTTTAGTTCTTAAATGCTAGGGGTAAGGAAAGGGATTAGACTAGGAGAGTGAGAAGGAGTTTGACCATCTTAAAATATATATTGTTTAAACATAGATTTTTATATTAATTACTTGTTTATTTGGGTATATAATTTATGGTTTTGGTATTATAAAATTATTTTCTTACAAAAATGAAGAGTATGGAAATGGGTTTTGAGTGATAATACATGTATAGCCCAGTGGAATTGCTTGTCAGCTCTGGGAGGGGAGAAGGAAAAGGGGAGGGAGACAACATGAATCATGTAACTGGGAAAGATGTGTAAATTTGTTATTGGAATATAATAAAGATAAAAATTTTAAAAATAGACTTCACAAAATAGCAGGGAGGAGAGACGAAGGGAAGTGTGTGTGTATACATATTTATGTATATATATGTATATATATACATAAATGTGATGGAATACTATTGTGCTGAACTCAGCATAATGACCAACTAGGACTACAGAGGGCTAATGATGAAATATGCTCCCCACTTCCCAATAGAGAAATAAAGGACTCACAATGCAGAATAAGACAAAGATTTTTTACGATACAGTCAATGTGGAGAGTCGCCTTGATTTACTATATATGCTTATAATGGGTTTTGTTTTTCTTGTGTTCTCAATGGGTGGAGGGAAGAAGTAGAAGGATGAGAAATTGGATCTTGGCTGATTAAAATATGAAAAAAAAAAGAGGTAACAGGAATTTTGATTAAAACAATGAGTAACGATAGTTCTTGAGAACTCAAGATAAAACATTCTGCCCACCTCCTAACAGAAAGTGGCCTCTGAGTGTACTTCAAGATTGTTGTTTGAACATGGCCAATACAAAAATTTGTTTTGAGGGGGCAGCTGGGTAGCTCAGTGGATTGAGAGCCAGGCCTAGAGATGAGAGGTCCTAGGTTCAAATCTGGCCTCAGACACTTCCCAGCTGTGTAACCCTGGGCAAGTCACTTGACCCCCATTGCCTAGCTCTTACCACTCTTCTGTCTTGGAGCCAATACACAGTATTGACTCCAAAATGGAAGGTAAGGGTTTAATTTTTTTAATAGTTTTTATTGTAATACAGGGTAAAATTGGATGATATAAGAACAGCCAATGGGCCTTAGGCAGATGTTGTAGATGGTATATGAAAGGAGGGGTCCTACACCAAAGCTGAATGAGAATTAGATAAACTCTCTCACCAGCAAGGCCAAGACCCCTTTAAGTTCAAGATTGTCTGCCTCTGCCCCTGGGGGTTGGAACCAACTTAATTGGACAGTTAATACAGTTTCCAGGAAGGAGGTTGAGACTTCCTGAAATGAAACTAGCTTGATAAGGCTGGCCAACTAAGGTTATAATTCAGATCTGACTGCTGATGATAAATGCTTGTTGATAAGGTAAAGCAATGGCTTTAAAGATCATTTAAGCTTAAAGATAAAATGGGTTTATTGGTTGTTTGATTGAACTAGGTAAATGGGAGTTGGTAAGTGGGTGGAGGCAAGCTAAATGATCTTGCCTAAATTATGTCACTAAACTATTTTAGAAAACACAGGTTGATCTTTCCTAGGTGCGGAAGTATGAGAAAGCCTTGAGGGCAAATCTCAACTCTGATACAGATAGTTGCTGACCCAGGGCTCTGAAGCCCTGGGTCAGATGCTGAAGACTTGACAGTTGAATAAATCTCTAGTTTATAATGAAGGTTGTTGGGTATGCCAAAGAACTATTGAATTTTGCTAGCAATGGTAGTTGTTCCTACCTACCTAATAGATCTACCAAACCAACCAGACCACCCAGGGGGGCCTAGTTTCCACCTTTCTCCTCCCTAACCCTTGACTTGAGAGCCAGAAGTGAAATCAGGGGTTTGGGTACCCCTTTTTATACTCTCACCTCAACTATCACCCTGGCACTTGGCCTAGGTCCTCTGCCAGGTTCTGTGTTCTAAAGTGGCAACTGCCACCTTGCACCTCCACAAATATGGTTGCTCAATCTGCACATAACATGATGGATTATACTTGTTTGAAACAGGGGATTCATTTTTCTTGATTTCTCAGTGGAGGGCAATGGGATAGAAGAGGTGATCTTTGTTTGAAAGTAAAATAAAAAGTTAATCTAAAGAAAGAAAAAGAAGAAAGAAGAAAATCAAAGGAAAATACATTGACTCTCAAGCTTTGTACTTATCTTCTTTGGAAGTATTTAATAAAAGAGAAAAAAAAAAGATTTAGTGAAAGTAATCTATGGGGACTACTAAGCCTTGATGCTGAAAATTGTATTTATATTAAGGGTCCTGAATTTTTTTGAACAAAAATGTTCTTTTGGAATATATTTGGGGAAATGTATCACTTCTCTACTAGCTCAATGTTTTGTTTTGTTTTTAATAGCCCTTATATTCTGTCTTAGAATTGATACTAAGTATTGTTTCCAAGGTAGAAAAGTGGTAAGGGCTAGGCAATTGGGATTACCCAAGATAATATAGGTAAGAAGTGTCTGAGGTCAAATTTGAATCCAGGACCTCCTGTCCTAATGCTTTTTGGCTGTCTGACTGGATTCACCAAAATTTCAGGATGATTTTTTTTAAACCCTTAACTTCTGTGTATTGACTTATAGGTGGAAGAGTGGTAAGGGTAGGCAATGGGGGTCAAGTGACTTGCCCAGGGTCACACAGCTGGGAAGTGTCTGAGGCCGGATTTGAACCTAGGACCTCCTGTCTCTAGGCCTGGCTCTCAATCCACTGAGCTACCCAGCTGCCCCTCTTCAGGATGATTTTTATAACTGTTTTCTGTGTAGCAAGCCCTCTGGACATCTTCAACTTGTCCTTCTACTCATTGGTTGGATCCCCAGTAGGAAGTCACTAATTTAGGTTCTAGGGCAGTGATAACTAACCTTTTAGAGTCTAACTGCCCAAACTTCACCCTCACATAACATGTGAGCTGCCCCCTTACCCCAGAGAGACAAAGGAGGAAACACTCCCATTGGGCCACTGGGCAGAGGAGTGAGTAATGTGAGAAATGTCCTCAGGTGTGTTGGAGAGGAGGAGAGGGGCAACTCCCTATGGCATGCATGCCATAGGTTTGCCAACATGGTTCTAGGATATACCCATTCCTAAAACTATAGATCATGAGCCCCCATCAAGGAACTTCTCATTAACAGACATCAACTGATACATTTAGCTCAAAGTAAAGGCATTTATAAAGGTGACATAATTAGATCAGTCATTTTGGCCCTCAAATCTGAGGCACACTTTCTTGCCATTATACACACAAACTTGGAGTGTGATGGTATGGAAGTACTCATGTAAGGAACATATGTGACTGCTCATGCTTCTGGTACCTCAGGACCTTAGAATCATTTCTTTTCTTTTCTTTTTTTTAAACCTTTACCATCCATCTTGAAATCAATACTGTGTATTGGTTCCAAGGCAGAAGAGTGGTAAGGGCTAGGCAATGGGTGTTAAGTGACTTGCCCAGGGTCACACAGCTGGGAAGTGTCTGAGGTCAGATTTGAACCTAGGACCTCTTGCCTCCAGGCGTGGCTCTCAATCCACTGAGCTATATACACTGCTTCTCCTCAGACTCTTTTCACTTGTGTGGAGTCTTCAGAAAATTTCTCCTAAGGTTCAAAATCACTGCTAGAGAGATTGCTCATTTGAGCTCCAATGATCTATTTCCCTCTGAAGCTCAATGTTTGATTTCCAAAGCACTCTCTCTCTTGAGTACCTTACTGGCTCTTTGCTGCCAGAGATCAGGCTTTTGAAGCCCCTTCTACCTTTAAGTGACAGATGGATGAAGTGTCCTCTCTAGGAGAATTATTGTTAGATTCCTTGACTAATGTTAGAGGTGGGGTGTTGAAGAAAAAATCTCCTTGTGCTCTCTCAGAAGGGGTGAAGAGCTAGTTCTTCACTGACTACTAGCTGTTCTTTTGACTGCTCTCCATATTTATGTACTACCAAACTGTCAACTGTCTTTAGTTCTTTAAAGCCATACAAGGACACAGACAATTTTTCATCATCTAGTGTCATTCCCTTCTGACTTAATAGGAGTGCCATGTAATTTTTAAAAAGATATTTTATTTTCCCAATTACATGTAATAACAAATCTCCACATACATTTTCTGAAGTTATATGATCCAAATTGTCTTCCTTCCTCCCTTCCCTCTCCCTTCCCAGAGATGGAATATAATTTGATCTGGATTATACATGTAGTATCATGCAAAACATATTTCCATATTGTTCATTGTTGTAAGAGAATACTCATACAAAACCAAAATCCCAGACTAAAAGCCCAAATAAACTAAATTTAAAAATCATATGCTTGGATCTGCATTTGGACTCCAGAAGTTCTTTCTCTGGAAGTGCCACATAGTTTTGATTATTACTGCTCTGAAGTACAGGTAAAGATCTGGCATAGCTGGATTTGGGTTTGTTTCCCCACATTTTTCATCATTCTCCTTGAGATTCTTGGTCTTTTTTGTTTGTCCAATTTAATTGCATTACTTTTTCTTTTTATATGAAATAAGCCTTTAATCATTTCATTGGCATAGTATTGAAGAAGTAAATTAAGTAGTGTAAGAAGTAAATTAAGTTATATTTGTTTGTTCAGTGTTATAATGATAGGACTCTAATGTGGAGTCACTGAGGCTAAGTGGTCCTAATACCCATATATCTTTGTACATAGGCAAAGACAGGCAGGATTGTACTTTTCAATTGTTCTAAACTATGTTAACTGTGTCGGGCAGTTAATGGTCACAACTTCTGATTGGATAAATCTTCTGCTGGGCTGCAGCTACCTTCTGCTGCATCAGTAGCCAACTCAAAACCTCTCCTGATTTCTGGTCCAGTAAAGAAGCTCCTCCTACCTACGCCTCATCCAAGTCTGGCATCAATAGGTACCTACCTCAAATCTTTCCCCACCACAGTTCATCTTCCACTTAACTGTTAAAGTGATTTTCCTAAAGGGCAGGTCTGACCAGGGACAATTAAGTGGTAAAGTGGGTAGAGTGCCAAGCCTGGAGTTAGGAAGACTCATCTTTCTGAGTTCTAATCTGGACTCAGACATTTACTAGCTATCATGTGACCCTGGGCAAGTTATTTACCCTTGTTTGCCTCAGTTTCCTCATCTGTAAAATGAATTGGAGAAAGAAATAGCAAACCATGCCAGTATTTTTGCCCAAATGGGGTCATGAAGAGATAGATATGACCAAAAAACAACTAAACAGGAAGGTCTGACCAGGTCACCCCTCTCCTCCACAAATTCCAGTGGTTCCCCAAAACTTCTGGGATCAAATGCAAAATTCTCTGTTTGGCACTAAAAGTCCTTTATAATCTACTCCTCCCACCCCAACCTTTCCAGTCTTTTTATTGTAATGGGGGGGGGTTACTGAAGAGGGAGAGATGACCAGAAAGATGGCCAGTGATTAGATGTCTTTCAGCTCCCCTCCCAATGGCCCCCTACTACTGTGGCAAACAAGGAGGATTCTCTGAGACTGGTGGTAGTTTGGAGGCAAGAGCTGGCTTCCAGAGGACAGAGGGAACACTGTCCTAAGGGGTTAGATAAATGGGGACCCTGGCCAGTGAAGCACAGGACCCCTACACTCTCAAGCCTCCCCCTATCAGTTCACTCACACCGAAAGAGGTCTGATTTAGTTAGCAGTTCTGACTGTGAACTGCTGACAGCCCCTTCCCCCCTTTATGCCCTTGAGATGGAAATTAAACTTTAACTCCTCCAATCTGACTGCTAAAGTTTATTAAGGTTGAACAGAGAGGCAGGGGAAGATATAGGGCAAAGGAATCAGGAATCTCTATTTGGTCTATTGCCCACAAGGTCCTTCCCTTTTGAGGAGCCAGTTATTTTGGCATCAACTCACAGGTTCTTCTTCCCTTCCCTACTATCATCTAATGTCCCCCGAGGTCCTTCCTTGAGTGGAATCAGGTATTTGGCTTCAACCCACACGTTCTCCTCCCCTTCCCCACTATATCTCTTACTATCCTATGAAATCTTGTTAAGTTTGAGAAAGGTTGGGTCTTTGTAGAGCAAAGTGAAGGATTTGGGGAATTTGAGGGATCCGCTCCCAGTTTGGAGTCCATAATCCCTATGGGACTCAGTGATGTCGGATCTAGGTGTTGTCTTAAGTGATGGTGGGTATCACAGTCTCTTAGAAATGTCTGAATTTTGTCAAAACTCAGATTTTCGTTCTGTGGAAGTCTTCAGCAAGCTTTTCTGCTCCTCTCTCCTCTCTCTCTTCTCCAAATAGCTCCTCCTCTCAGGTTTTTTCCCCCACAATCCTCTGCAGGTCCAACATTCTATTTCAAAAATGTCTCTCTCAGGTCTTGCTTTTTACATTATACCTCATGTCTCTCCATGTGCTCTCGGATTCAAAAACATTCGTCTTGTGGGTATTCCTTTTTTTTTAAAAACTCTTAATTTCCATTTTAGAATTGATAGTAATTCCAGTGCCTTCCCCTGCTGATTATTCCCAATTTACCCCATATAAGCTTGCCTGTACATAGTTGTTTCATATTGTTTCCCCCATAAGAACATGAGCTTTTAAAAATCAGGGAATCTATTGCCTTTGTATCCCTGGGGCTTAGCACAGTGCCTGGCACATAGTAGGTGGTTAATAAATATTTATTGGCTGACTGAATTGTGGAAAATTGACTGTCTTCAGATTTTTTTATTTGATGAGTTATTTGGTCTTGCTGATTTTTTCCAAACTTTTTTTCTTTCTTTCCCCCTCTTTTATGAATGGAATGCCTAAAGGGAGAAAGATACACAGGAAATTTTAGGTAACTGAAAAAAAATATCAGCAAAATATAATTAAAAAAAAGAAAGGTCATCTTGACATCTAAGTAATGAACGATGTAGGGAGAGATGTATAAAGAATAGAAGTCTAATGCAGAGAGAATGATAAAGGCCTAAAACTAGAATTGTGTAGGAGTGAAGAGGAGATGAGGATACCCTCAACCTGATTTAGCCTACCTGCTAAGATGGTTTTACTGGGATGTAATTATTCCACATGCTACTACTTCTTTGAGTCACAAGTGTGTTATGATTAAAAATGATGAGGGCCGCGATCAAAAGGAAGAATAGTATTTTAATAAAAGCCATGCTGATAGAGATAAACTGACCACGCGCCTGTAAGAAAAACCTATTCCAACCTCACCTCAGCCATTTTCCTTCCTCTCTCCTCAAGCTCAGGTAACTAAAGAGAGAGCCCCAAGTCACTTCCCCCTAATTTCAAACAGTCCCTCACCTTGAATACATCATCCAAAACCGGAAACCAATTAGGGATCACGGGAAATGTAGTTCAAAGTATCCCAAGTGATTTTAAATGACACATAACCCCCCTGAGATCCGTTGAAAAAGACTGGTCTTTTTCAGTGGATCTTAAACCAAAAGAAAAGAGGACAAAAGCTAGCCGCATTGACAAAAGCCAATTTTGGGGCAGTACCCCACTGGCATAAGAGTGTCCATTCAAAATAAATGCATTCAGTTCGTTCAACCCCCATAGTTCAGATCAACTGCACCCCAAAGTTCAAATTTCGGTCTTCATGATCCAGTGAAGGCTCTTCAGGCATCTTTTGGTGCCTCCACCAAACAGGTTCGTCATCTGGATTCTGGGGAGATGGCAAAATCCTTATCCTGAAATTACTCTCAAAGAATTTAAACTTTACATTATAGATTATAAAACATACATTTCCTTCTGAGAATTAACATTACCCCCCTGAGTTTACTTCGAAAGGAGTAAAAATTTACTTGCAATATAGATTATAGTTCAGACATTATGATTATAAAAACTTAACACACACACCCCCTTCGTGGTCGCCAAACTGTTATGATTAAAAATAATGAGGGCCGCGATCAAAAGGAAGAATAGTATTTTAATACAAGCCATGCTGATAGAGATAAACTGACCACGCGCCTGTAAGAAAAACCTATTCCAACCTCACCTCAGCCATTTTCCTTCCTCTCTCCTCAAGCTCAGGTAACTAAAGAGAGAGCCCCAAGTCACTTCCCCCTAATTTCAAACAGTCCCTCACCTTGAATACATCATCCAAAACTGGAAACCCATTAGGGATCACGGGAAATGTAGTTCCAAGTATCCCAAGTGATTTTAAATGACACAAGTGAGAGTAGGATGAAAGATGGACACCAAAGGTGGATAAGCAACCCTGGAAAGAATTGAGCAATAGGGATAGAAACAAAAGATTCAGGAACTGATCGGATATATAAGATAGATACAAGAGAATTTAAAAAATGACACCAAGTTGAACATGTGAACTGGTCCAACACTTCTGGAAAACAATTTATAACTATGCTCCAAAGCAGTGATGGGCAACCTTTTGAGCTTGGTGTGTCAAAATTTGCCCAAAAAATGAGCATAATTCAGGTGGTGTGTCACTTCGAGAAAAAAAACATAATTTCATGATATTTATAGTTTAAATAACAAAAATTATATAATTGTAATATATAACCATATTTAATAAAACAAAATAGCTAAATTAATATAGGTAGAATTGTCATTTATAGTGCACAGTGTCTATACTACTGTTGTGAGGAAGATTTATTTAGCAGTTTATGTAGCAATAGTTTATATGGACCTACCAGGAAGGACTGGAGCATTCCAAGATGGAATGAAGGAGCAGGAAGTAGCTTGTGCCCTGAGAGAGACTCCATTAGTGGTTGGCAAAACCTGTTGCTAGGCCTGGGAGATCTCAGAGTTAAGGACACCCTGCATCCTGATTTCCCTGGGATCCTGAGTGGTGGTGGTTTCTAGCAAGTGGACAAGACCTACAGAGCAGCACCAAGTGGAGGAGGAGTTTGGGACCTGGTGGACAGCATCTCAAGCACACTCTCTCTACTTGGGTACCTTGGACCACCTTGGCTTTTGGCATCCTGTGATCATCTGTGGATTACCGTGAGAACCCTCAAAGCCACCCTCAGGCCCTTTAGCTGTGCTGGCCAAATCTGGCTGGAACCAGGTTTGGAGGAGCCTTCCTTGTGACTCCAGTACTGCTCCTTTGGTTCCTGCCTGGCTTAGGTCAATTAGATTTAGAGTAAACAAGTCCTCCCCTTAACCCTGTGTTTTGCCCTTTAGGTTTTCTGGTGTAGAATCCCCTATCCCATCTTTTATTTAGTTACTCATAATAAAACTGTTAAAAACTTTTATCTTTGCCTGCTGGTTCCATAGACCCTGGCCTAGTGGTGAGCTGGGTGTCCGTTGGCCTAACTGCCATTCTTGACAGTTAACAACAGCTTGGCAGTGAATCTTGGTCTCCCTATTATTAATATGAAAAATGATAAAGGCTGGTATAGATATAAATATTAGTATTTTAATTAAAGCCATGCTGATAGATAAAATCATTAGACCACGCGCTTGTAAGCATTCAAAACTGCCGCCTCCATTACTGTCTCCTGTTTCCTGGAAGCGCCTACTCGCAAAAAAGAGACCACTTCCTCCTAACCCAGGAGATTTAAACCCTTCCCTGCGTCAAGATGTAAGCCTTCCCAAGCCCAAAAAACGGAAACGGAAACCCGTTGGACCGCGGGAAATGTAGTTTGATACATTTCCCAAATTTCACTTTTACACTATCCTGGTTGGTCCTGTCTCTCCTTCAATCCAGTGTGTGTACCCACAACCATTTAGATTATATTTTAACATCCCTGATGCCCCATCTCTTTTACATTATACTATAGCAAATGTTTCATCCTAAACATGTGGCCCCATATTCTCTGTATGTGGCTGTGTGTCATTGAAAATGGCTACATGTGTCAGTGCTGACATGCATGTCATAGGTTTGCCATCACCGCCCCAAAAGCTATTAAAGTTTGCACACCCTTTGACCAAAAATGTTGTTCACTCTTCATTTTCTAAGAGGAGCAGTGATATCATGGAATGTCTTGATTTGCATGTGAACTGGATTTAAGTGAGGTCAGAGATGCACAAAGTCATCAGCCTCACCCTCTCTCCCAGAGTCATCAAGTCCAATGGTAAGACAAAAGCAAGACAACTAGTGATGGCGTGGAATGCAGTGAATGACCTTAGCATCTTCAATGTCTGATCAAGCTCTAAGCACGCCACGTCACTTGCTTTAGCCACCTTCAAGGCTTTGGAACAAATTGTTCTCATCCTCCCCTTCTGGCAAGGGAAGTCTTCCTATGCTTGGGGTAGACATCTCCCTAACTCACTGACAGGTTCAAGGTTCTATCAGTTACTCTCAACGTGATTTAGCCTACCAGCCAAGATGGTTTTACTGGACTATGGCCACTTTACATGCTATAGTTTTTTGGAGCCACAAGTGAGAGTTGGATGAAAGATGGATGAGCACCTCTGAAAAGGGCTGGGCATTCCTCACACACCAGAGGTGCTGGTCCTCCCAGAACACTCTATGCATCAAGAAATACCACTACTAGATCTATACTCCAAAGAGATCAGAGAAAGAGTTAGATAAGGACTCCTACATATAAAATGTTTATAGCGGCTCTGTTTGCAGGAGCAAAGGATTGGAAACTGTGGAGGTTCCCATAAACAGGGGAACAACGAACAAGTTATGGCATATGTATGTAAGGAAATACTATTGCTCAAATAATGAAGGAGATGGTTTCAGAGAAACCTAGGAAGAGTTATATGAATCGATATAGACTGAAGTGGGCAGAAATGGGAGAATAATTTATACAATACCAATATTGCACTGAACTGTTCTCTAACCTTGAAGGGTCATGGTTCCCAAGGTTGTATTTTTTTCAGTGTATCTAGTTTGTCCTCAATGGATTTCTCAGTTATCTTTATGGATTCTAGATTTTAACACTTTTTGAAGTCAACAGAATCGGGGGAGGGAGGATACTCTCTTCTTACCTCCAATTCCTCATCTGGAGTCCTTCATTAGTTGATTTTCCATACACATCCCCAACCAACTGGCCCACTGTTGGAATTCTAAACAAGCATGCTATGTTATATCTAGACCTAGAAGTATGTCTGATTCAGCCATTCACAAGGTACTTTCACCCAATCACCCTGTCAAGCATTCAGTTAGATTTCAAAATGATTAAGGACTTATTCTCACCGAGTTTACCTTTGGTTCATCTTCTCTGATTAGATTAACTAGGTTGGAGATAGAAAAAGTTGAAAAGGGGACTAGAAACAAATAGGATGTTTTCATTTTTATTGAAAGAAAGCCCCAGGGTGCCAGAGCAGGGGCCAGGGAAGTCACAAAAAGAAGCACCAACTAGTGCATTCATGGCAGTGCACAGCTGGGGACATTTCAAGTTCCAAAAGTCCCTAGTACTCTATCCTGAAATATCATAATAATAGGACTTACAGATACAGAGCTTTAAACATCAAAGATCCAAGGGGATCATGGAAACATCTGTAATAAACAAGAAGAAAGTATAAAATATGACACTTTAAAAGGCAAAAGAGAGAGGCTTCCAATCAAGAATAACTGCAAAATGGTATAATTCTGTTTAAAAAAAAGATCTTTAATAAAGGATTTTAAAGTATTTCTGATGAATAGCTCAGAGCTAAGTGTGAACTTTGAATTGCAAATGGAAGAGACAAGAGAAACCTAAAAAGTTAAACTTATTAGAGCAAATGTTAAGGGCTATATGATTATATACTAACATCCTAATAGGGAGGAAAAAAATCAAAGTATTGGAACCATCTGGTATGTGCTCCCTGTGCCCCCTTCTTTGTCACCTCCTATCATTCTAATGCCATCTACCACAATTTCCTCCTTCACTCCTATTTCACACGATGAGATAGCCTTACTTCTTAGTAAGGCCAATCCCTCTACTTGTTCAAGTGATACCATTATTCCATCCTATCTCCTCCAAAAAAATTGCCCCATGTGTTGTACCTATTCTATTGCTTATTTTCAGTCTCTCCCTGTTACTTCCCCATTGCCCACAAATGTGCCCTTATCTCTCCCACCCTCATATAGCTTCTGATATCATCATTCCACCAAAACTAGTCTCTCCTAAGTTACCAATGATTTCTTAATTACCAAATATAATGACTTTTTCCTATTCCTTATCCTTATTGACTTCTCTATGCCTCTAACACTTTCTCCTTGATACTTTCCTCTTTCTAGGTTTTCAGGACACTGCTCTCTCTTGGTTCTCCTCCTACCTATCATACTCTTCTTTCTCATATTTCTTTCCTGGATTTTCATGCCTATTAACCATGAGTGTCTCACAGCACTCTGTCATGGGCCCTCTTCTCTTCTCTCTCTACAGCATTTCACTAATAATCTTCTCAGTTCCCATGGATTCAACTATTATTGCAATGATGACAATTCTCAGATCTATCCTGCTGTAACTTCTTTGGAAGTTTGGAGAGGTCTGTCTCCATTGCTCATTAGATACCTCAAACCGGTTGTCTTGTAGATATCTTAAACTTAATATAGCTAAAGCTGAATTCATTATATTTCCCCCTAAATCTTCTCTTTCTATCTCCCTCATTACTTTTTCTTTCTTTCTTTTTTTTTTCCTTTTTTTTTTTTAACCCTTGTACTTCGGTGTATTGTCTCATAGGTGGAAGATTGGTAAGGGTGGGCAATGGGGGTCAAGTGACTTGCCCAGGGTCACACAGCTGGGAAGTGGCTGAGGCCGGGTTTGAACCTAAGACCTCCTGTCTCTAGGCCTGACTCTCACTCCACTGAGCTACCCAGCTGCCCCCATTACTTTTTTTAAAATTAAAAACTATTTCATTCTGTCTTAGAATCAATACTAAATATCATTTCCATGTTAGAAGAGTGGTAAGGGCTAGACAATTGGAGTTAAGTGACTTGTCCAAGATTACATAGCAAAGAAGTGTCTCTGGCCAGATTTGAACCTAGGACCTTCCATTGCCAGCCCTGGACCTCTAGTCCCTGATTTGCCCCTAAGTGACTTTTCCCAAAATTACCTAGCTATTAAAAAAAACAAACCCTCCCCTTCTGTCAGTATCAATTTTAAGGCAGAAGAATGGGAAGGGTTAAAATCCAATGTAATGGACATCTGTACTAGCAGCAATGCAATGACTCAAGACAATTCTGAGGGATTTATGGAAAAGAACGATACCCACATCCAGAGGAAGAACTACAGGAGTGGAAACACAGAAGAAAAACAACTGCTTGAACACTTGGGTTGATGAGGACATGATTGGGGATGTAGACCTGAAAAGACCACACCCATGTAACTATCAATAATATGTAAATAAGTCTTGACTGACCACACATGTTAAAACCAGTGGAAATGCGAGTTAGCTGGGGGGGGGGGGTGAAGGGTAAAATAAAAACATGAATTATGTAACCATGGAAACTTTTTATAAAAATAAAAATAAAAAAAAGAAGAATGGGAAGGGTTAGGCAATTGGGGTTAAGTGACTTGCCCAGGGTTACAGAGGTAGAATGTGTCTCAGATTTGAACTGAGGCCCTCCCAACTCCAGGCCTGGCAATCTATCTAATGTGCTACCTAGCTGCCTCTTTATTACTTTTTTTTTTCTTAACCTTACCTTCTGTCTTGTAATCAATACTAAGTATTGGTCCCAAGGAAGAAGAGCAATAAGGGTTGACAATTGAGGTTAAGTAACTTGCCCAAGGTCACATAGCTAGGAAGTATCTGAGGTTAGATTTGAACCCAGGACCTCCCAATTCCAGGCCTGGCTCTTATCCATTAAGCCACCGACTTGCCCTATCTCCCTTATTACTCTAAAAGGCAATATCATTCTCCTGGTCCCTCAGGCTCATAATCTGGGAGCCATCCTGAACTCCTTATTATCTCTCACCTCCCATATCCAATCTGTTGCCAAGTCTTGCCTATTCTACCTTTGTAACATCTCTCAAATATGCCTTTTCCTCTGACACTGCCACCACCCTAGTGCAGACTTTCATCATCTCATGCAAAAACTATTGCAGTGCCTGCTAGTGGGTTTGATTGCTTCAAGTCTTTCCCCACTCCAATTCATCCTTCAATCAGCCATTAAAGTGATTTTCCTAACACACAGCTGACCATGTTATATACACCCCACACTCAATAAGCTCTAATTGTTTCTTACCATCTCTTGAATCAAATACAAAATCCTCCAGGTGGCATTCAAAGCCCTTTCTGTACCACAAATAAGACACTCCATCTCTTCATTCCAGGCATTTTCTATGGCTATCCCCTATGTCTAGAATCCTCTCCCTCCTCATTTCTGCCTGGTATCTATCCTTCAAGTCCCAACCAAAATCCCATCTTTTATAGGAAGGCTTCTCAAGCCCTCTAAATATTAATTCATTCCCTCCTTTATTTACTTCCCATTTAACCTATGAATAGCTTGTTTGTTCTTATTGGTTTACTTGTCTCCCCTTAGACTGTGAGCTCCTTGAGGGCAGGGACTGTGTTTTGCTTCTTTTTGCATCCCCAGAGCTAAGCATCTCCACTACCCAGCACATGGTAGATGCTTAGTAAATGTTGACTGACTAGCCTGACCTCAAAGTTCAGTACTTCCTCCAGTGCCAGCTGGCTGCCTAACAGTAAGGATAAAGTAGAGTAGGGAGAAGAGGCAGGATCTGATTACAAATTGTGGAGATTAAAATTAATATCCAAAAACGAAATATTTTTAACGTTGACCATGCAAACGTGGAGGTGCAAGAGAGATTAAAGAGAATTTTGGGGAAACTAAGGGATTTATGGGGGATGAAGTCCAAGGTTCAAAATCTCCATTTATACAAAAGATCTGATTATTTAAATAAACTCTTGAAAATCCCACATGGGAAATGGATTCCTAGGTGTGACAAAGACAGGGACTCCGCCTTCATTCACAAATTAACTTTGTGTCAGTCAGGGCTACAAGGAGCTCAAACAGGAAACATTTACTCAGTAGACAGTCGACTCCCTTCCTAAAGACTAGATACAATGAATAGGAATAGGATGTGGGAGAGCAAATGCTACTTCTCGGCCAGATTGCGGCAGCTACGAGTGGGGCTTAAGACCAGAAAGTGTTGTAATCAAGGATCTTACAGATAGTGTAGCCAGGGCGAGGGGAAAAGCCTGAGCAGGGATGGAATTGTGGCCTCTCCTCTGGGATTCAGGTTGCTAGATTTGATTGAGTCCCAGGTATAGCCTCCTTCCTCCCTGGGAATTCTCCGCCCTCCCTCAAATGATTCCTCCCAGGGCTGGTCCCGAGGAAGCGGCAGGGAAGGAGTGTTGAGCCCGCCAATGCATCTGGGTGATGTTCCTTCCCGTGTCCCGATTGCCAAGATCACAAGGCTGTTTTTTAGCGCTCGAGAGTCTTTTCTCAGACTTCAAATGCTTATCAAAATGGAATAAATCATAATGTCCTAAAGGTTAACTCCTAGTGCTGCCCACTCGCGCTTCAGGCTTGATCTTGCAAGTTTTATCAACTGGGAGTAGCTGGGAAAGCAGTTTGTCTACTATTTGCTACTACTAAAAAGTGTAAGATCTAACAGCACCACTGAAGAAAAAGGATTTCAAAGCACTTCTAAGGCTTTCGAGCACCATTTCCCTCTACTAGCCCTCATCCAATAGACGGTTTCCCTTCTTAACAAATCGAATAGCATTAGCCGGAGCGTGGAGTAGCACGGAATAGGGGGTTGGAGTTAGCAGTCAGGGAACCTCATTAAGACGCCTTCATCTCTGGCAGCCTCCGTTTCCTCACCTGTAAAATTGGGATAATAACAAACCCTTAAGGTGGTGAAGACCAAACGCATAGAGCCTGGCGCTGAACACGGAGGGAACAAGGACGGCCTAGGTCAGGGGAGTTCTGTGGAGTTAGGACCCACATACGGTGTAGAGCCGAACCCTAACACTGTTCTTCACCTCATCCCTGGCGGCCCCCGCCGGGCGCGCCGACAACCCCATGGCACGCTGGGAGTTGTAGTCCGGGAACGAGGATGCACACGCGCAGGCGTAGTGGTCCGGGGGCCGGCGCTCCGCCATTGGTGGCCAGCCGGCTCAGGAGGCTCATTGTGGCCGCCCTGGCGAGCGGTTCTCGGACAGGCGCGGTCCAGAGTTCCCGGGCCGGTGAGTGGGGTTAGGAAGTCGGGCTGGACAGCCAGCTCTCAGCTGCTGTCCCTCTCCTCCGGTGTCGCCCCGGCTCCTCCTGGGCGGCCCCGCGGCGCTTTGTCTTCGGCCCCCTGTTGGGGGTCCCGGGAGCGCCGAGCGCGCCTGCGCAGTGGGGGGGCTCCCTGGGGAGTTATAGGCGGGGCACTGGGGGAGGGGCTGGGGCAGAGTAAGTCTAATAGGGATGGGGATGGGGCACAATGTCTATGAGGGACGGGCTGGGGCAGAGTATGTCTGTAGGGAAGGAGGTGTCTACAGGGGATGGGGTTCTGAGGGCTGAAGGGGGCAGAGTGTCTATAGGGGAAGGGGTTCTGTAGGGCACAGAGGGGCAGAGGGTATCCATAGCGGGAAGGGCTGGGCCAGAGGGTATCTAGGGGAGGGGGCTGGGGGGCACCCAGAGTGTCTGTGGGTGAGAGGGGGAGCTCTTGGGCAGTACCCAATAGAGGGTAGGAAGGGCACTGTAGAGAGGCTGGGGGCAGGGGGTCCGGGGAGCAGAAGCTTCTCCACAGGTGTCTGCTGAGCGAGACGGGCTCCAGGCAGGCTTTGTGGGGCATCGTGGCTAGAGGAGCCTCCTGGCCACGGGCCCCTGTTGGGATCCCAGAGAGCGACCAAGGAATTGGGGGGCTCAGGCTGGAGAAGAGCGTAATCTAGGAAAACGCTGGTGAGGGGGGATAGGGGGTGAGACACATATGGGTAAGACAAAGGGCCGCCTGGGTGGGCTTGAGTGAGCAGAGACTCTTCCCTGGCACTTGCCAAGGCTGCGGAGGGCAGGTCAGAGCCCCTGCGCTAGAGCTGCCCTCCTGAGCAGTCTCTTTTGCTTCTACTTCTCTGTTCACTCGCTACCGGAATACCCTTCCTCAGCGTCCCCTTTGGTCTCTCCTGGCCTCATCCCCATTCTTCCCATAGCCATTGCAAACGCTTTTTTTTTTTTTTTTAATCCTCACTTTCTATCTTAGAATCAATACTATGCATTGGCTCCCAGGCAGAAGAGTGGTAAGGGCTAGGCAATGGGGGTGAAGTGACTTGCCCAGGGTTACCCAGCTAGGAAGTGCCTGAGGCTGGATTTGAACCCAGATTTGAACAACCTCCTGTCTCTAGGCCTGGCTCTCAATTCACTGAGCTACCCAGCTACCCCCCAAACGTTTTTTTGCTTTAATAGAAGTTTTGGTTTCACCAAAAGATGATCATTGGACACATTTGTCTCCCAGTTTAGCTTTCATGGGCCTCTGATCTCCAGACAGGAAGCCTTTCCTATTGGCCAGGATGCTTCCTGGCATCAAAAGAGGGCTTTCTTGGAAGATGGAGATTGAGGAGACACAGTAGGATGTAGCCAAGAGGGATCCAGGTCAGAGTGGGCCAGTGATCTAATGATCTGATCCTTCAGGGCGCCAGGCAACTCTCTTAAGACAATTATAAAGGAGTCCATTATCTTTATTCTCACTAGAATTTCACCACACCTATAGAATCATCAATCTGTACAACCAAAACAAATTTTCATTAAAAATACACATTATGCATCTATATAATAAACGGTACAGAAGTTAATTTTTAGTTAATAATTAAATTCTTGCTTGGATGCCTCATTCTGGCACGACTCCAGGTTCTTAAAGATCATGCCCCTGGAGCCTTGGCAGGCTGGGCCAGGCCAGAAAGGCCCCTGTATGGATGTGGCAGTGCCCGTAGACATTTATACAAGGTGAAGTATAGCCAAATGCAGGACTCAGGACCTGCCTCACACTGGCCACCTGCTTAAGAATCTTTTCTGCTTTAATAAATCCAACAATTATATTTTAAGCTCCCATGATACTTAGGAATGGAAGGCACAAATGTGACAAGCCTTGCCTGAGGAGCTTGCAGTCTAGTAAGGGAAATGGCATGCATGTAGGAACAAGATAGTTTTAAGGAGAAAATACTAGCAGCCTGGGAGCTCAGGAATGGGGTGTGCACAGGAGTGTGCATTACATGTAATATAAAAATACATGCCTATGTGTGTATACATATATATAATTTTCATAGTATTTATACATATTATAAATTATTTAATTACATAAGATACATATAGTTCTGTATGTATATCATATACAAACTTTCCTGGGTAACCAGCGAAAGATGAAATAACTGTGGATATAAAAGAATATAAAAGACTTTCCAAAAACATCTGTTGTAGTACATGCCAATTGCCTAACAAATCGGGACCAGGCCCCTTCTTCATGTTAGGGCTGGACCCCAAATGGGGGTGACAGACTTTTACATATTAAAAACAATCAAATAAGACCAATTAACTAAAAGGAAACAATATAACATTAAGTAATCTCATTTCTAATTGGATGAAAAAATGAGGGATTTTTTTTCCAGATTGGGGGAGAGAGAGTGAACAGCTATAATTCCCAGAATTCAGGAAAAAGAAGTATCTCATTTCCCATAAGCATCTATAAACAATTACAGGAACATGGAAACAGTAATTGATTGATCAGTATGGGGTCTGTTTTCAGATAAGACATATGAGTTACTTAAGATATATAATTATGAGAAAACTCCTATTGATCTAAGGATTTGACTGAGCTTCTTGATTAACATCACCTAGGTCCTTGTTTAGGGCCTCTAAATAGCAGCTACAGGTGGTCCAGTTGCCCAGCCCACAGGGCTAGCAGTTCAGTGTAATAAGGTTTTCTCCCAAATCCCACAATTGAATAAACATTTCTTACCAGACAGGTCCAAAATTGAATAGAAAGGGAACTGAGCCAGCCCCAGAACTGAATCACAAGATGGAGTCATTGTCGGTCACTCAATTCCCACAATTAACCATTTGCTGTTCTAATTCCCTCAATTTTCTCACATCAGATATACATATATAATCAAGATTACCGAAGATAGCATTTCTGTTTATAACTGAATTCCCAAATTAAAGTTCAATTTATATTTACAATTAAATTTTAAATAGCCAAAATCCATAGGAGTTGATAAGGTTACCAAGTGAGATAGTATAAAAAGAGAAGAGGGCTTTAAGTTCTGTTTGGGATTTTAGATTTGATTCTGGAGGCTAATAGGGAACTACTAGGAATTTTAGTAAGAAGATAAAAGGGGGGTCAGCTGGGTGGCTCAGTGGATTGAGAGCCAGGGTTAGAGATGGAAGGTCCTGGGTTCAAATCTGTAATTAACAAGTGGGTCACAGGGGCCTTAAGCTGGTAATAAGGCTAGCAGGAAGATAGTGCTGATTGTAAGGATGGAGTGTTTGTACCAGGGCTGGGCTTGAAACTTGTTTATTAATGTAACAAGGATCCAATCCAGGCAACTGAGTGTCCAGAGAACCTCACTGCTTGCCACCAGGCTCCTTTAAGATATCTGCTAACTGGCCCCTCCCTACTGAGGAAACAGCTCCCTATTGGTTAATGGCAGGCTGGCAGAAAGTGGATGTTGAACTTCCTGCCCCTCAGCGATGGAGTTTGTTCCAGCCCAAACTGCTCAGAATCCCTTCCTGTTACCTGTTCTCCTTGGCCTGTGATGGTAGGCAAATAACCACAGAATTCTCTGGTTAAGGCTAAGGGGTTTATTGATAACTGAGTAAGGGAACAAGGCAGTAGAAAGAGGATCAGGATATACTGTGATCTGATGGTGAAAGATTATCTGACTAAAGTTAGTAGAGATCCTGTTTGGAGGGTCTTTGCTGACCCAGGGCAGGATGCCCTGGGTCAGAGTGATGCGGTCTCTGGTTGATAAATAAAGTTGTTCTTGGACTAAATTTTGCCAGTGATGATAATATTATTGAGTTGCTCTAGGAGATAACTCCTAAAACCCTACCCTATTCTAGGCCTAGCTACCCACTTTCTCACTCTTGCCACCTGGGGCCCAAGTTGGGGGGAGTAAGGGGTAAGTGAGTGGTCAGGGTGAAATTAGGGGAGAAACAGAACCCAGCCCTGGGTCTCCAGGGCTTTTTATACCTTTGGTCCCTCTGGCAGTTGAAGTCTGTCCTGTGGCTCATACCACCTTCAACATTCCATCCAGGGCAACTGACAGGTTTGCCCTAAGCCAACATGGCAAGGTTAAAAATCCTATATTACAAATCTTGCCTCAGACACTTCCTAGCTGTGTGACCTTGGGCAAGTCACTTGGCCCCCATTGCCTAGCCCTTAGCACTCTTATTCCTTAGAACCAATACACAGTATTGATTCTAAGACAGAAGGTAAGGGTTTAAAAAAAAAAAATAACAGGGCCAGACATGGGCTTTAGAAAAAACACTGGCAACAGTGTGGAGAATGGATTTAAGAGGAGAGAGACCAGGAAGGGGTCAACCAGAAGGCTGCTGCAGTGACCTAGAAACGAGGTGGTAGCTGTGTAAGTGGGGAGAAGGGGATATAAGATATACTCAGAGAAATGATCTCATTTTATTTATTGGTTACAATTCCAGGTGCTATACTTGAGAGCTTTTTTTCTAGTCCAGGACTTGGCACAGTGCTTGGCACAGAATGGTTTTTGATAAACATTAATTGATCAGCTGAGAAGGGGAGACAAAGGATGATAGCTGGCCTTGATGATGAGATCAGAAAAGGACTTTTTAGGATCAGGGAAACATGGGTGGGTTTGAAGGTAATAGGGTAGGAGTAAGCAGGTGAGAAGATAATGGGATAATCCAGGGGCTCTGCTGGAGTAGGCAGGATGGGGATGGATTAAGGTTCATGTAAGGATGAAGGCCACCTCTGTGAGACAGACTGGGACAAAGGAGGAAATGGTGGGAAAAGATGTCTGACAGATGTGAGATTAGGGAGGAAGAAAAAGCTCTAGCTTAATGGCCTTAATTTTTTCAGTGAAGTATATGGCAAGGTCCTTAGCTGGAAAGGCAGGTGAGGGGTGCTATAGAAAGCTTGACTTCAAAATTTAGATGTACCACTATGAAGAGGAGGACGAGGACTCCTTTAGGAAAGTATAAAAGGATTGCTTTGCTGCACTGAGGGCCCAGTTAAGATGCCATAATATAAGGGGGCAGCTGGGTGGCTCAGTGGATAGAATGCCATGCTTGGAGACAGGAGGATCTGGGTTCAAATCTGACATTAGACACTTAGCTATGGAACCCTGGGCAAGTCACTTAAACCCTGAGTGGAAGCTGTGGGACTAGGGAGAGGAGACCCTATACCAAGCTGCGGAAGTAGAAACAAGATTTAGCAACTGATTAAACATATGAAGCTTGTGAACTTAGTTGACTAGAAAAATGGTGGATAGTGGCCTCCCCAGAAACAAGGATGTTGGGAAGAAGACTTGTTTGGGGAGAAAAAGAAACTTGTGTTTTGGATATTCCAGGTTGGAGGTTTGTATGTGATGTTCAGGGACAATTCCAATAGAAAGTTTGTAGTGTTTGTGATGATGATCATTAACCATTCTGATGAAAATGATCTCAAGAGACTGATTTCTGGATAAGAATATAAGCTTATTGATTATATCAGGTTTATTGGTTAGGCTAGTACCAAATCGATCAAGTGATAAAGGTCTCTGTGGCTCTCAGGACCAGGGACAAGCTGAGCTTGGTCTGGCAGTTGAACAAATAGATTTTTAGGAGCTCATTGTTCAGCCCCTCCCTTGACCATCCCAAGACATCTTTAATTGGTGAGAGCTGGTTAAGGGGTGATCCGTCAACCTATCTACCCCTCCCCATCACAGACAGTGTTATAAAAATAAAGAAGTATATGTAGATGGATAGATGGAGAGGAGAGGGAGGGTGAACTAACTAAACTGGATACTACCACTGGTAATTGTGTGACAGCAGTGGAGTCCTGATAGGTGGCTAGGGCAAGATCAACTGAGGCTTGCCCCTAGCTAGATGATGTGACACCTCCCTTCTTTATAACAGTGCCCAGGCAGGATCCTTCAGGTCCCACCTGGGGTTGATTGATAATAGATTTTGGGCTCTATCAGCCTTGGTAACGTTTTATCTGACTACGTATCTCCCTTCCCAGAGAAGCTATGAAATAACCACTCCAGGAAGGTACTTGAAAGGCTTTATCTATAATTAGCAAAGAGGGGTATTGGGAATGGATAGAGGAATTGGGAAACCCTAACTACTTTTATGATAATAATAAACCCTCAGAGCTGTAGGCAGATAATTGCTTCAGGATAGTTAGCTTCTCTGGCTCAGCCTGGCCACAGCCAAACCAGAGTAAGCAAGCTGCTGCTTGATGTCTCTCAGCATCTTCTTCTTTCTGCTAGATGTTATGCCTTAACAGCCTTCAGGTATCCACCCCTTTCCACCCACTTCTTCTTCTCCTGCCCACTTCCCGGATCCCTCCCGGGCCCTGGGAAACCTATATAACTACAGATGATTTGATTCCTAATATCTAGGGGCAGTAGAATCAGAAGAATGATGGTCTGGGTACAGGTTGACAATGTTAGACAGGAACAAGACAGGAGGATCTTGCAAGGTTGAGCCAAGCAAGTCACCAATCCCCAAAAGACCAGGATCCACAGATCTCAAGTCCAAGGGAAGGAATGGAACCAAAAGTCAGGGCTGCCAGGGTATTTATACCCCCCTGGGCCAACCCCTCTCTCCCCTGTCCTCACGGCCCCTGGGAACATTCCAAGATCCAACGGTTCTCACCCGTCAATCAAGGATGAGACTCTCTGCTCCCAGAGTTTCAATATAACAACAGGAAATGCAAGCAGTAAGAGGGCCCTTCTCCCTTTCATCTATTAACCAAATTCTATTGAAAAGGAAGACATTCCTTGGGATTCCCAAGGTCAAAGAAAATGCAAAAAGCAGCAGCTTGGGATGGTGTCTCTGACCTAGATATACAGGAATTAATACAGTATGTGAAAAATAAATTCTCACATTAATTGATGGGAGCCAAGAAAGATTTTTCAGCAAGAAGGTTGTCTGCACTGATAGTGGGAGTAATAGCACAAGACATATCTAGAAATACACTCCCTTAAACAATTGTACATGCATTGTTTGGACCCAGAGCCAAAATGTTTATATTTAAAGACCTCTTTCTGACTTGTAAAGTGAGGTTCCCCTGCAGTAAATCCTAAGCACTTCTGCTGGACTCAGCACATATAGGTTTGCTTTAAGTCTTTGTTGAAGGATTGTTAAATGAATGAAACTCAGCTTTCACCCATTTGCATTTTCAGGGTCTCTGGCTATCTCTGCAGTGCCTTGGGTTGGAGTATATGATTGAGCCTTCCTGCTCATGTCAGCTGTCCCTGGCCCCAGCAGCCCTCTGGGAGAGTCTTCAGGAACCCAGCCTGGGCCCCCAATGCAGCTGTTCCCAGCCAGGAAGTTAAAGAAAAGGCCCCAGGGGAAGCCACCTTGTTTTTTTGATCCTCCAAGTCCACCTGAAAGTGGGGGGAGACACGGCTGAGGAACAAGATTGTCTTGTAAGAGAAGGCAGTATCTTCTCTGGACCTTCCTGCAGAACGTTTGAGCAGAACCTGAGGGGATTGTGTAATCCTGGAGCTGCTGGCTCAGCCACACATTGCCAAAATCAGATCATCAGAGAAGGGGGACCATGGAGGACTTGGCTTTCGTGATTGAGGAGAGAGGTGAGAATTGTGAGAGTCTGAGGGTGGGAAAATCTACTGTGTGGGAAAAAGGAAAGCTCATTGGTAGGGCGCTGCAGGCAGGAATGTATTGGCCTCTCTGATGGTCCCTGACCCCACCAACCCTCTAATCCCCACCCTTGGTCTGCCCTAGGATTTGTTTTTATTCCAGCCTACATTCTTTTGTCTCATCATTTGGTTAGGCTAGGCAGGCGTGTTTAAAATAATCTCTTATTTAAAAAGAGAGCAAAAGGAAATAAAATGACGGGCTCTTCGCACCCAAAACATGAAGGTGGATTTCTTCTGGTGAGCTTACAATCTACTCAAAACAGCCATCTTTGAATTATAATCCACACACACACACACACACACACACACACACACAGTTATTATATGTAGGGCATTAAGAACTCTTGACTGAATCACCTCAAGGTTATGTACCATGTTATTAAGCTACTTGAGCAGGAGAGCAGTATTGTAGCGATCATGGCGCCACCAGACCCAGGTGGGTTTGACGCTGAGCTCTGAAACTAGCCACTGGTGGGACCTCACAGAAGTCTCTTCATTCCTTTGAGACTTTGTTTCCATAATTAGAAAATGGGGGTAGGAATATTATTTCCCTGACAGGATTATTCTGGAGAAAGGGTTCTATAGAAATGCAAGTTATCCTCATCATTCTCTCTTAGGGATTTCCAAATTAACTCATTAATAGGAACACATTAGCCTGTAAGTATATATTTTGGTTTTTAATATTTTCAAACTCAGAATAATTACTTTCCACTTAGAGAAGCAGTGAGGAATAACGTAAAGAACACTGTATTTAGGGGCAGCAAGGTAGCCAGTGGATAGAACACCACCAAGCTTGGAGATGGGAGGTCCTGAGTTCAGATCTGGCCTCAGATACCTCCCAGCTGGGTGACCCTGGACAAATCACCCAAGTCCAATTGCCCAGGCAGCCTGCCATTTTGAAGGTGATTTTTTTGAACCCAGATGTGGGACTTTCCTTTTATCCCCACTTAATTTTATCCCATTAGATTTGGCCATTTGTTCTGTTCTGTCCAGGGTTTGGGGATTCTGTTTCTTCTGAGTTATCAGCAGCCCCCTCAGCTTTGTGTCATCTGCCAATCTGACATAAAGTGGACCACTCATGTTTCCATCCACATCATGGGTGAAAATGTTTGCTATAACAGGGCCAAGAAACATTTGGATAGAAATCAGGTTTAGACTGACATCTTAACACCACCTTCTACTGTGGTAGATGTGCACACAAAGTGGATGTGCAAATGGATAGAGAAGATGACACCTTCAAACCCATTAGAAAAGAATAGGGTGGCACAGTGAGCTGGCTCTGTGTGTAGACAGGAGGTCCTGGGTTCAAATGTGGTCTCAGACACTTCCTAGTTATGTGACCCTGGGCAAGTCACATAACCCCAATTGATTAGCCCTTATCGCTCTTCTGCCCTGGAATTAATACACAGAATTGATTCTGAGGCAGAAGGTAAGGGTTTTAAGGGAAAAGAACACTAAGAACAAAGCCAGGACCTTTTGTAGCAGAGGCTATAGAAAGTTTTTATCTAAACAAAAGAGAAAAGTAATCACAAATGAGAGACAATTCACCCTATGCAATATTTTAAAACTTTAAAACTGAACAAAATTAAGCTCTTGGGTCAGGATCTGATGTCTAACATGTATAAGGGATTAATAACCATTGACATTGTAGGATACTTATAATAATTGAAATTTCTTGTATTTCTTAATTTTACAATAATTTAATTGTAATTTATTAACTAATCAGTCAAAACCTCGTAATCTGGTCAAATGATTCTCTTGATGATCAGAAGACTTCAACTCTTCTGGTGTGGGTGTGTGTGTGTATATATATCATATATATATATATATATATATATATATCACACTTTTGATGAGCTTGCCACTCAGTTCCTCCTCTGGACATCCCAATACACATCTGATTGGTAAATAATCAATGAGGAGGTGATCCTTGAGACCTCAACTCCTCCATTTCCAATACATCTTTTTTTTTTTTGTATTTCTATTTTTTATTTTTTAGAATATTTTTCCATGGTTACATGAATCATGTTCTTTCCCTCCCCCTCAAATTTCCCCCCACCCTCCCCGTAGCCAACGCTCAATTCCCCTGGGTTTTACATGTTACATTGACCAAGACCTAATTCCATATTATTGATAGTTGTACTGAGGTGGTCGTTTAAGAGTCTACATCCCAGATCACATCCCCATGTGTTCAAACAGTTGTTCTTCTGTTTCCTCTCCTGTAGTTCTTCCTCTGAATGTGGGTAGTGTTCTTTCTCATAAGTCCCTCAGAGTTGTCCTGGGTCATTGCATTGCTGCTAGTACAGAAGTCCATTATATTTGATTGTACCACAGTGTATCCATCTCTGTGTACAATGTTCTTCTGGCTCTGCTCCTTTCACTCTGCATCAGTTCCTGGAGGTCTTTCCAGTTCACATGGAATTCCTCCAGTTTATTATTCCTTTGAGCACAATAGTATTCCATCACCAACAGACACCACATTTATTCAGTCATTCCCCAGTCGAAGGGTATCCCCTCATTTTCCAGACACATCCTTTTATTAACCAGGTGGCTGGGCCACCATATCTTAAATGAGCCAAGGTTCACTATGGCTGCCTGGTCCTTCTTTTAAATAGGTCAGGGTTTGCCCTGACTGGTCAACCCTGCCTTTAAGCAGGCCTTCATCAGAAGAAGAAGAGACCCAGAGAGATTCAGGGATGTCCGCTAGAATTTCCAAAACATGGGCTGCTTGTCTCCTGTTTGCCAGGAATGAGGCCTGGAAATAGAGACACGGAGTTCTCAGGCAATGGTAGAGATAAGGAATTGTCAGGAGAGCCAGATATCATGACTCTGAATTTACAAAAGAGATCTCTCCCAAAGAGATTCACAGGGGATTCAGGCATTAGGAGGATTGTTCTTGTATCAGAGACCCCCCCCAACACCCCAACCTTTACAGACCCAGTGGAGTACATTCAGAATCAGGCTTGCTCCCTAGGTCAGATCTGGAAGCCCCAATGTCCAATAAAACAATCATAGTAAGTGTCCCTGGCCTTAAGGATTACATGGGGCTCCTTGCTAGGGGAAAGGGAACAGACTGAAATACGTGGGGATAAAACATCAGGATCTGGGAAAGAAAAGTCACCCCACTCATGCTCCAAAGCCCCTTCCCCTCCCTCCCACCATCATGAATCGGGATTTCTCTGGCTTCCCTTGCAGTGACTGCAGTTCTCCTGGGAAGTGTTATGGTCATTACTGTGAGAATACTATTCCTGCTAGAGCCTCTGGGATATTCCACTTTGTTCAGAAGCTCCTGATTCTTTCTCATATATTGTTACTTCATGAGCTGGCCTTCAGCAGACGCAACATTTTATTGACTTCTCCGTTTGCAGACATTATCAGCTGTCTGGGCCAGAGTCCTAGTAACTTTTTGTAGGAGAGCTTTCGTCTCCTGAACTGCAAATGTCTGAATAGGAGCCGGGACAGATGATTCCTTTTCCTTGTCTCAGTTAGCCTTTTCCAGTTTTTCCCTTTTAGCTTTTTCCTGTTCCTTTTTCCCCCTTCAGAAGCATAGACAGCTGTACCTTCCAATGGTTCTAGGCTCACAAGAGGCCAGCCTGGGAAGAACTTATAAAAATAGGCCTTTCTTTTCTAAGAGGAGTGAGAGACACATGATTACATGATAGGAGCATCAGTGAGTTTAACTGGATCTGACCCTACATATCACTTAGATGTTCTGCATCCATGATCATAAAATTGGCTTGGACTTTCATTTTCCTCCTGGCTAACAGCATTTGATTTGTCCCACTCTTCTGGGTGGACAGAACAGTTTCCCATCCCTTTTAGCAAGATTCCCCAGCATAAAGGAACCTTGCATGATCTCTGGACTATTTGGATCCCCCTATGGGGCCTCTAAGGACCACTGCCTTTCTCCCTCAGAGTAAGGTATTCATCAGCTCCATGATGTCACCCCAGCATGGATTAAATCCTCTAAAAACTGCTTTAAATTGGGCAGCCTCAGTGGCAGGGCCCTCATCAAATTTGGAGGGTTTTTCATGGACTGACATCAGCTAAAGGGGGTCTGTGGTCTTAGCCCAGCCGTGCTCCCTATGGCCATGGGTCGCAACGTCTCTCAGAGGAAACACTCCTGCAGTGGAAAAGAAGAGGTTAATATAGGCTGAGAGTCTGGAGATAGAGTTGAGAGATGATGAGGGGTGATGTCAGAAGAGTAGATGTAATCAAGGAAGGGGATGAAGAGACTGGGAAGCTCTGAGGAGAGCTGAGGTTTGCTGGCTGAAGCACTCAGACTTCAGTTCTATGGAATTTTTATTCCCTAGAGCTAGTCTGAATTTTTTTTTTTTAAACCCTTGTACTTTGGTGTATTGTCTCATAGGTGGAAGGTTGGTAAGGGTGGGCAATGGGGGTCAAGTGACTTGCCCAGGGTCACACAGCTGGGAAGTGGCTGAGGCCGGGTTTGAACCTAGGACCTCCTGTCTCTAGGCCTGACTCTCACTCCACTGAGCTACGCTAGTCTGAATTTTTGAGGGTCTTAAAGTCAGATGACCCAAATTGGATCCAAGGGTTCCCCAGCTGTGGCAGCTTGTCACTAAATTTGGTTGCTTGTTCTTGGCTCATTGGCTATCAGGAGCTGTCCTTGATCCCCAGAAAAGAGCAGCTTTTCTAAAGGTTTTCCCCAAGGATAGCATTCTCACCGCTGTTATTTTTCTTTTAAACCCTTACCTTCCATCTTAGAATCAATACTGTCTTTTGGTTCCAAGGCAGAAGAGGGGTAAAGGCTAGGCAATGGGGGTTTGGTGACTTGCCCAGGGTCACATAGCTAGGAAGTCCTCCCAATGATCTTAACAAACAAAACAACAAACAACCAACGCCTATTTTTCTTTGGAGTTATGGTATCCAAGAATCCCCTTTTTCTCAGATTTTTTTCATCTCTTTGCAGCAGGGGGTTTTCCTGAAGAGTCATGAGTATAAACCAGACAACCCATACACAGCTTGTTGGGTCTTTTTTGTTTGTTTATTTTTTAAATGAGGGTTAAAATCTGAAAGGTTGTCTCTCTTTTACTCCTTTATTATTTAAACTAAGCTTGCATCCTTTTTTAAAAACTTACTTTTTCCCTTTCTAACTAAAACAAAAAGCTAAATTACTGCCAAACACATGTACACGCGAATGCATGTGCGCGCACACACATAAGAAACCAAAAACAAAATTCATCTGAACCTTCTCTTTGGAATTGCAGGGTTCTGGGCAAAAAATGGCCCCTCCAACTCTGGACAGCCCTCTTTTCCCTTCAAGGGAAAACTCCTTGACAGGACTGCTTCCTCAAAGGAAAGGTTCTCTGGGAAAGCAGATGCTTTTCAGAGTCAACCCCAAACATGAACGCTGGCTAATTTTGGGAAGGGGGCCTTCCCTTCCGTACTGTCTCTCCGTGTCATTCACCCCAGGAATACCTATGCTCACTCACAGGAACTACAGGCGCACAAAGTAATGCATAGAACGGGATCTCACCCAAAGTTGCTACGTAGTCAGTCTGGCTTGTCAGGAATGAAAAACTTCCAATTTGTTTGGAGTCACTTTTATTCCACAGAGAACTCGCTCTTTGTGAGAAAGCGTCCACCTCTGAGACCAGTAGTTTGGAGAAAAATGTCTAGTGGGCAAAAAAAAAAAAAAGAATTCCAAGTCACCCCCCCCCTCCCCCCAAGGTCTCCAAGTGTAACTCTTAAAAGTTCTCCACAGGCAGTATTTCTTAATCTTGAGATCATTTATTAACTGTAATAATGAAAAATTATGAGGCTGGTTGCGGCTTCATAACTTGATTAAATCACAGTAGTTGTAGTAGGAAAGAGGGGGAGAACCAGGAGCGAGGTAGAGGGGGACGTCGCTTTCTGGTCAGTGGCCGCCCTGCACGCCGCCTGCCGTGCATCCAGTCTGACCCTCCACCAGCATTCCTCCTCCTTCTTGGCTGGCCCTCTTTCTCGCCCGCTAACTCTCACGCCACAGCTCAGGGACCGGCCATACTTTCTTGGTTTGCCTGGGCCGCCGGGGGAGCTGCCTCGGGATATTCTTTAGCCTCTCCGGGCTTCTTCATTCCCCCTTTCCCTGCCCTTTATCTTGCCTCCCTCGTTGGCATTTGACCTCCAGATGGCGTCGCGGGAGCCACACCGGAAAAAGAACTTTACTTGAGGCGTCCTTCCCGGGTCAGACGACGCCTCCCCGGGGGAGCTCCCTGACTGGGGAGTCGCTGCTGAGGAGGCGCCCTCGGAGACCCCGCGGCTCCCTCTTACTCCCTCCGGAGGATGGCTTGGGGCCTGGCAGGCATGGCCTCGAGTGGGCTCCTGCTCCTGGGATGGGGAGGGCAGAGTTCGAGTCCTGCCTCCACGGGTGGGAGCTCTAAGCCAGCCGCTTCCCTGTGTGTGCGGGTCAGCCTGTGCGGATGCAAACCCTGCTCTGAGCCACCTTCCCCCTCGCTGCAGGCCGTGACGGAAGGAAGCCGGGCTCAGGCCGGGGAGGCTCCCCGACAGGGCCCGCTCGGGGCTCCTCTCCGGGCTGCCTCCCTCACGGCTCCGCTTTGTCCTGTAGGCCTCACCTTCCCAGACCTCCGCTTTCCCCCAGAAAGTGCACCGGAGGAGGACGAGGAAGAGGAGCCAGCGAGCTTCCAGGTAAGTGGTTGGCGGCCCTTCAGCCCCAAAAGAAACCGGTTCCCCAGCCTGAAGCATTAGCTGAGGCCAGGAGGGGCAGGGAGCAACTCCTCCCGGGGGGCTGGGATGCTTGATGGGGTTCATGCTGACCAGGCCTCGCCCTGACTCCACTTTGGGGACGAGACGACTGTAGGGGGAATAGCGAGGAGGAGCCCACGGGGGAGAGTGACGGGCCCGGGGGCCCCCATCACCAGCGGAGCAGCCTGGTTCGGGCCGTGTGGCCCCTTTGGTCGGCGTGGCTTTACCCACACTGCACTCTGTTTGCCGCACATAAATGAGACGCTCATGATGGGGGCAGCATCGGGCTCTAGGCAAGGCCATGGGGGCGGCCCTGGGGACCTGAGCCCCGGGAGCGAGGACCCTGGGGGAGGCTGAAAGCGGCCTCATCCGAACGGGCCCTTCCTGGTCACCTGGTGACTGTAGGGTTTGTGGGACCCCCACCCTGCCCGCCAGCACCCCCCGGCACAGATGGACTCACAGACGGACTAGGAAACCGTATTAGCAGCCTTCTGTTGTATTTTTATCTGGTTAAATCTGGTTCAGACTATATGGGGGTTGGGGAGGGTTTGACACCTCCAGTATAGGGGACAGAGTGCTAAACTAGGAGTCAGAAAGACCCGAGTTCAAATCCTGCCTGACTTAGTCACCGTGTGACCTGGGTAAGTCATTTAACCTCCATCTGCTTTTGTTTTCTCATCTGTTAAATGGGGATAATATCTGCGCCTGCTTTCCAGTGTGGTTTTGAGGCTCAAGTGAGATAATATTTGAAAAATGCTTTGCAAACCTTAAAACAGTTGAATGAGTAATTTAAATGACACAAATGTCCATTCCCATCAGCTATGTGAGAATGGGAACCAGGTTTTACTCGGACTTTTTGATGACCTATTAGTGCTATCCATATGGGAAATGCTTTTTTTTTTTTAAGAGTTAAATATTTTCTTTTTTTAGAAAAATTTTCCATGGTTACATGATTCATGTTTTTACTTTCCCCTTCACCCAGGGAAATGCTTATTGATAAATCTTTATGGAAGTCTCTAGAGTAGGCACTGGGGAATTTTACCCTGTCAGTATCCGGAATAAAGGAAATGGTGTTTTGGAAGAGAGAGAACTGTCGTATCAGTAGCCGGAAGTGGGAAGATCAAGGAAGGTCATGGTTTTTATGCCCTACATTCTGTCCAAAATTTATTCATTCATTTATTTATTTTTTAATTTTTTAATAAAGAAGATTAAATTTAAATTTAATTTTTTAGAAAAATTTTCCATGGTTACATGATTCATGCTCTTACTTTCCCCTTCACCCCCCAATCTCCTCCCCCCATGGCTGATGCGCATTTCCACTGGTTTTATCATGTGTCCTTGACCAAGACCTATTTCCAAACTGTTGATAGTTGCATTGGTGTGGTAGTTTCGAGTCCACACCCTCAATCATGTCCGCCTCAACCCGTGCGTTCAAGCAGTTGCTTTTCTTCTATGTTTCCTCTCCTGCAGTTTCTTCCTCTGAATGTGGGTAGCGTCTTTACCATAAATCCCTCAGAATTGTCCTGGGTCATTGTCTGCCCAAAATTTAATCAACAGGATATGTTTGACTAGAGTAGCATTTTAAGTTTAATTGTGTGTTTATTTAAGATGCAGTTTGACTCTATGAACATGGAGTTTAGCAGTAAAGTTTGCCTTGGGCCTCACTTGGGGGGATTCTGTAAGTCTGAAAGCAGACGTTAAAGTCGAGTGTTCACTACGTGCTACAGAGGGTGGCCCGTGGTATACAGAATTCTATACTTGACACAAGATACTCAGAATCCTGAATGATAGGAAAAGCATTCTCTCTGGCCTGTCGATTCCATGCCCCACCGAGGGAGGGAGAAAGGGAGGGAGGATCCTGGCTGAACAGGAACCTTTGTTTCAGGAACCATTGACATTCAGGGACGTGGCTGTAGAATTCACCCAGGAAGAATGGGGCCAACTGAACTCTTCCCAGAAGAACCTATTCAGGGATGTGATGCTGGAGAACTACAAGAACTTTGTCTACCTTGGTAAGGACGGACAGCTTTCCTCATGCCTCAGAACTTATTCATTGGAGCATCTTTGCATCTTCATTTGCTAAAGTCTGAAGAGCATAACCAACATTTTGGCTTGGTATGTAGAAGACATGATGGGGAAAGAGGGCTAAATTTAAGGTCAAGAAAAAGTGTGTTTCTATTCCAAGGCAAAAGGTCTTTGCTTTATACATTTATAAATCCGCAGCTTCCTTGTACTGACCCTATATGTCTTGCCCATTCTGTTCCCATAGATCAAAGATTTTCCTTTGAAATACTATGTAAGTACATAAATATATGAGAAATTCTCTTATAACAGAGATTGGGTCAAACAAATGAATTTTCTTTCTGGTTTCAAGGCAGCTCTGTGAATCCTTTGCCAAACTTCCTGGGAATACAATGTAGAACATTCTTCAAAAGTTCCCTCAAGGGGGCAGCTGGGTGGCTCAGTGGATTGAGAGCCAGACCTAGAGACAGGAGGTCCTAGGTTCAAATCCGGCCTCAGACACTTCCCAGCTGTGTGACCCTGGGCAAGTCACTTGTCCCCCATTGCCTACCCTTACCAATCTTCCACCTATAAGTCAATACACAGAAGTTAAGGGTTTAAAAAAAAAATTTTTAAAAAAAAAAGTTCCCTCAAGTGGGGTAGCTAGGTGGCTTAGAGGATTGAGAGCCAGACCCAGAGATGGGAGGTCCTGGGTTCAAATCTGGACTCAAACATTTCCTAGCGGGGCAAGACCCTTAACCCTCATCACTTAGCCCTTACCACTCTTCTGCCTTAGAACCAATTCATAGTATTGGTTCTAAAACAGAAGGTAAGGGTTTAAAAAAATATTAACGAAAAAAAAAAGTTCACTCTACAACTGTCAGGGCCTTCCTAGCATACTCTATTTTCCCACAAGATAAAGCGAGGTTAGGATTGAATTCTTTGATGATTGTTTGCTCTTATCTCTTTCCTCTTTATTTCCTTTTGAGCAGGGCTTCCAGTTTCCATGCCAGCGATGATCTTGTTGTTGGAACGTGGAGAGGCACCATGGATGTCAGAGGAAGAAGTACCTGGAGGCATTCTTTCAGGTGAAAAAATAATGCTAGAACTACTGAAACCATTGCAAGTTACAATTTAGTTGTTTGTTTAGGAGGCAGCACCTTTGAAATGTTGGGCAATCAGCTATCCTTGGAAGCCTCCAGGCATATTGAGAAGGCCTGCCTCCATCCAGGATTAATTGTATAGCCTTATATTTTTCACTTCAAGAAATGACTTTCCTGACAGCTCTCTCTCATATTTCTTCTAGTCTTAGAGAAAAATGTGTTTCTTTCTTTTAACACATTCTCCTATAAATTGGATCCCATATAACTCCTTTTTTCTACTCATAGAACCATCACCTCAGTTCAGGTCTTCTTTACCTCTCATCTATGGTATTTCAGTGGCCTCCTATTTGGTCTTCCTGTCTTGAGACCCCCCCCCCCATTCCAATCCATCCATTCTTCAACTATACATCAATAATATCTTACAAATAGCAAAGAACTTAAAATTTACAAAGGGAATTTCTTCCCTGTGAAATAGTATATAAATATTCTTATCACTGTTTTACAGATAAGGAGCCTGAGACCCAAAATAGTCACATCTTTGTGTCAACTGGGTTTAAAACTGGTTTTCTGGCCCTTAAGTCTGAACTTTTATGACCCTGTCATGCTGCCTCTCTTTCCTCTATCCACATCTATGGATCTTTTCTCAAACCTTGATTTCCTTCAACTTTTCCTAGCCTTTAACCATTTTGAGCAACCCTTCCAATCTTTCGTTCTACAAATTCTCTTCAATCTTTTCAACCATTCTTTATAATATATAATATATTCTTTCCATATCCATCACCATTTATTAGAATCTCTTTGAAAACATTATAGTTTCTTAATGTCCCTCTAAGTTGCTTTACCAGGATCTCTCAGTATGGCCTGATCAGCATAAAATATGAGGCTTTGCTCCCTGTGCCCTGGACACTATATATCTCTTAATCCAGAGAAAGAATTTTTTTAATTTGGGGAGCCCACAACATTTTTTGGATAACATCTATGTTAAAGTAAAATCCCAGGTCTTTTGAACATCAAACCAGATGTTTCCAAGCATATACAAATAGAATTACAATACAAAATATTGAATATAAATATAGCACTGTACATTTTATCCTTGTTAAATTTCACCTCCTTTTTACCCTCCATTGTTCTAGCCTATTGAGATATCTTTAAATCTTAATTTAAATACTCAAAGTATTGGCTGTTTCTTACATCCATATGTCAGCAAGAAATTGATAAGAAGGGGGCAGCTGGGTAGCTCAGTGGATTGAGAGCCAGGCCTAGAGACATGGGGTCCTAGGTTCGAATCTGGCCTCAGACACTTCCCAGCTGTGTGACCCTGGGCAAGTCACTTGACCCCCATTGCCTACACTTACCACTCTTCTGCCTTGGAGCCAATACACAGCATTGACTCCAAGATGGAAGGTAAGGGTTTAAAAAAAAATTGATAAGAGAACATATTCTGTTTTTTTTTAGAAGTGTTGATGAGTTTTTT
The DNA here is from genome assembly GCF_016433145.1 of Gracilinanus agilis. Taxonomy (NCBI): domain Eukaryota; kingdom Metazoa; phylum Chordata; class Mammalia; order Didelphimorphia; family Didelphidae; genus Gracilinanus; species Gracilinanus agilis. The sequence continues at coordinate 12,451,121 of NC_058132.1, read as the reverse complement.
AATAAAAAATTTTCCCTAATTGTATGTAAAAAAAACTTTTAACATTCATTTTTTAAAAGTTATGAGTTCCAAATTCTCTTCCTTCCTTTCATCCTTCCTTCACTCCCTCCTACCTACCCCTTCCCTGACATAGTAAGCAAGCAATCTGATATAGATTTTACATGTGAAATCATGTAAAAAAATTTTCTACATTAGTCATTTTGTAGAAAAGATCTAAAAAAGAAGAAAATGAAATATAGTATGTTTCAGTCTGCTTTCATACTCCATCAGTTCTTTCTCAGATGGTAGATGGCATTGATGACAATTTTGAATTAGGATAGGGCCAAAATATAGAAGCCGTGATATATAATAGAAGCCAAAATATATGATACTGTGAAGCACAGCATTAAAGATGGATCTCCAAGTTGACATTAACCCATTAACTAATACTTTGTGAGTAAAGTTATGCATCCATTTACATATTTTGTCATCCAACCTATATTTCTCCATCTTGGGAGGTGGGGATGAGGGGCCAAAATGTGGATTTAAAAAAAAAACTGAATTTAAAAAAATAAGAAAACAGTGCTTTGCCTTTTAGATTGATCATCTATCTCTTTGCTAGAGGAAAGAGAGTCAAGAACTTAACTATATAATACCTTTCTCTTAGCTAAGATAATAGTAAATTTTACCCTTTTTTTCCCCTTTCAGATTCTATCAGTCATGAGACTGTATTTAAAACTAGGAACGCAGCTCTAAAGAAAGGCATTTTCATGGGAACATCATCCAAACAAAGAATGGCAAAGGCTGGTGGTAGTTGGAATTCCAATATGGGAAAAGTGTGGGATCGTGATATAATGTTAGAAAATCAGAAGGACAACCAGGAGAGACGATCCAAACAAGTAACAACTGCTGTCAGAAAAACTCTTAATGAGGCAAGTGTACTTGAATATAATACATTTGGGAGAAATTTTCATCTTGGGTCAATCCTTGTTCCACAACAGAGAATTCCTACAGTAAGCAATCTTCACAATTATGATATCCTTGGGAAGAGCATTAAGGAATTTTCAGATCTAATTAAATGTAACAAAACCATCTTAGGGAAGAATCTTTCTAAGCCTCTTGGTTACCACTCAGGTCTTATTCAATATCAGATGATAAATAATAAAGAGAAGCCCTTTCATTATAGGGAATATGGAAAAGCTTTCAATCAGAATGTAAACCTTAATAAAACAGTACATACTGGAGAGAAACGCTTTGAATGTAATGAATGTGGGAAAACCTTTAGCAACAATTCATGCCTTACTCTTCATCAGAGAATTCATACTGGAGAAAAACCCTTTGAATGTAATGAATGTGGTAAAGCATTTAGCCAGAAATCAAACCTTACTCTACATAAGAGAATTCATACTGGAGAGAAACCCTTTGAGTGTAATGAATGTGGGAAAACCTTTAGTCAGAAAGGACACCTCATTGAACATCAAAGGATTCATGCTGGAGAAAAACCTTATAAATGTAACGACTGTGGGAAAACCTTCAGCCAGAGGGGAAATCTTAATGAACATAAGAGAATTCATACTGGAGAAAAGCCCTTTGAATGTAATGAATGTGGGAAAGCTTTCAGCCAGAGAGGACACCTTACTGAGCATCAAATAATGCATGATGGTGATAAACCCTATAAATGTAATGAATGTGGAAAAGAGTTCAGCCATAGAACATCCTTTATTTATCATCAGAGAATTCATACAGGGGAAAAGCCCTATGAGTGTAACGAATGTGGGAAAACCTTTAGCAAGAACTCAAACCTAACTCTCCATCAAAGAATTCATACTGGAGAGAAACCTTATAAATGTACTGAATGTGGAAAAGCCTTTAGCCAGAGAGGGCATTTTAATGAACATCAAAGAATTCATGCTGGAAAGAAACCCTATAAATGTAGTGAATGTGGAAAGGCCTTTAGCAAGAACTCCAACCTTACTCTACATCAGAGAATTCATACTGGTGAGAAACCCTATGAATGTAGTGAGTGTGGGAAAGCCTTCAGCAAGAAGGGTCACCTTACTGAACATCAGAGGATTCATGCTGGAGAAAAACCCTACAAATGTAATGAATGTGGAAGAGCCTTTAGCCACAAAACAACCTTTATTAATCATCAGAGAATTCATACTGGAGAGAAACCCTATGAATGTAATGAATGTGGGAAAGCCTTCAGCCAGAGAGGGAACCTTACTGAACACAAGAGGATTCATACTGGAGAGAAATGCTTTGAATGTCATGAATGCGGGAAAGCATTCACTCATGGATCATCTTTCATTCATCATCAGAGACTTCATAATGGAGAGAAGCTACACAAAAGAAATGAGTGTAGAATGTAGTGGAAAGGTGTCTAAATTTGGAGTCAGAAGCTGTAGATTCAAATTCTGCACTTGATCTTAGCCAAAAGGTCTAAAAGCAATTGGATTCAAATTCTGTGCTGTCTTTGACAATTGGGAAAACATCAACCACTCTGGGCTTCAGTTTTTTCATTGTAAAAAAACCATTGATTTGTTGGGGTTTTTTAAAACAATTCCAACTAGAGGTGGTATGGATAACCACTAAGATTCATTTAAGACAGTTATCCATGATAGTATTGGTGTGGGGAAAAACAATGAGCCAAAAAAGAAAAGGAGATCTCATTGATATAATAAATTTAGGAAAGATTTCAGCCCAAGTTTAATGTGTAAGAAGCATCAGATAATTTATACTATAGATAAGCCCTATCAATGCAGTGACAAAGGGAAGATTTTTGAAGTGTAGGTCATTTTTCATCAGACACCTTAAAGATTTTTAATGAAATCTGTTTAATAGCTGGCTTACAGGGTTTTAAAGCTTGTCATGCACTTTACATACATTATTTCATTTGAGCTTCAAAATAAGCCTGGGAGGCAGCTACTACAGATATCTTCATATTACAAATAAGGAAGCTGAGACAGAGATGAAATGATCTGCCCATCACTGCAAAGCAATAAGAGGGGGAAGAATTCGAATTCACATATTCCCAACTCCAGGTTTAACATTCTCCACTACCATTTGCTGCCTCCCTGACAAACCTACTCAAATGTTATTTAACAAAATAAACTTCAGAAACTTCTCATTGCAGATAAAAGATTTTACAGAAATGACCTAAAGTGACTTTCTTGCCTCAAGTTGGGTAATGTTTAAAATTGAGGCCACCTCTCTGAATTTAGAAGATTCACTTAGCAGAATCTTTTTTTTTTTTTTGGAAAGCAATCTGACAGTTCAGATGATGTTATAAAAATAAACATACCTTTGACTCATAATGACATGATTAGGGACATACCCTAAAATGTTATCAAAGATTTTCATAGCAAGATTATGTAAAATTTTTAAAAAATGGAAGCAACCTGAAGTCCAACAATAGGGTCATTGTATTACATTAATGCGATGTTATTAAGCCCAAGTATGAGCAAAATAGAGAAATCTGAAAGGACCTTTATGAAATAATTGGAACTAAAAAGAATCAGAAGAATAGAGTATACTTTTAACCATGTAAAAGAAATGGACAAGTAAGACCTAAGGGAGACTTAGAGACTGACTGGAAAGTTATGACATTATTTGCATTGAAGTTCATTTATTTAAATGTAAATAGTTGCAAAGCAAGTTTAATTGGTTGTACTGATGTCTGATATTGTTTATAAGTCATTTAAAGAAATAAAGTATGACTGGGCCCATCTACAAGTTTGGCCTGGGTAGCATGATGTAGTGGGAAGTGTACACTGTACTTGAAATCAGGAGACCTGGGTTTGAATCCCTGGGCTATAACTTAGTACCTATGTAACCCTGAACAGATCATCACCTCTCAAGAGCCCAAATAATTGTACTTGCACTTTTTTCTATTATTAAATGGGTTCATTAAAACTGTTGTCCTTTCCTGTTTGTGAGTGTTAGAATTGAGAGAGTACCTCAGAGATCTTGTAGTCTAGTTCATCTATGTGACTAAAGAATCAGTTGGGGGGGGGAGAATAACCAGGATGGTAGCTTTGAATTCTATTTCCTATAAAAGATAGAGATAAATTTCAGGATAATCTATTCTAAAAAATAAAAACGATCTAGGAGACTTGGGGTCAGCTTCTTAGGAGAATTTAAGGTATGGATGTAGGGGATGGTTTTAGAGCTGCAGTCTACCAATAACTCAATGGCTGAGAGTAGTCTTGACCCAATTGAAGCATGAATAGGCTGCCATCTTTAGTTTTTGGTGGACTTGAAGATGTTTTTTTTAATTCCAGTGACATGGACATGTATATTTGCAAGGGCATAGCAAAAGCAATTGTTATACACTAAAAGCCTTAGAATGCATTAGCATGCACTCTTTTCCCTAAATCCTCCACCTTCCAACTCTACTTGCATTAGACTCATGCTTTTCAAAAGTTCTTCCTCTATTAAACCCCAAGGGCTTTCCCAGCTACCCAAATAAGGCTTGCCCGAAGGTCTCTTGTTGGACTCTTCACGACCCCATTTGGAATTTTCTTGGCAGGGATACTGGAGTGGCTTGTAATTTCCCTCTTCAGTTCATTTTACAGATAAGGAAACAGGCAAACAGGTTAAGGAACTCTCCTAGGGTCACACTAGTGTCTGGGCAGATTTGAACTCGGGTCTTTCCAACTTTAGTCCTGGAACTCTTTCTACTCTGCCACTGTAAAGGGGAAAATTAGGGTTTGGTTGACTGAATATTAAGAGTTTTGGTCACCAAGGAATTGATTCGATTCCTAATGAAAAACCTCAAGTCAAAATGACTTTTATGGTAGTTTATTTACAAATGAGAAGAGAGAGTGAAAGTAAGAAAAATCAGAGAGAAGGTAGAGTAAAAGGTATAGCTTAACACACTAAGTAATTTGCTACAGCCCCTGGCTCAACCCAGGCAGGGCTAATTAGTCCTCAGCCAGGGAAGGCTCAGCCAAGGGCGAAATGAAACAAAAGCTTCAGTCGTGGAGCCTCTCTTGAAAGGTGAGTTCCTTCAGAGAAATCTAGGAAGTCAGTCTTTAAATTCACCACATGATAGTACAAAGGGAGAGATTTAAGAACTTAAGTCTTACCAAGGTCTCAGGTCCAGCAAGCAGTATCTCCAACAAACGAACAAGAAGTGAACTACAGGAAGTTGTCATTCCCTTTTAAAGGCGCTTCTTTTGTGTCACTTCCTGTGCCTTCCTCTTAGTTTGTGTTCAATCACAACAAACCCTTTGCTTAGGACTGCCCGGGGGCAGTTAAGTCAATTCTGATTTGTCACCCACTCTTGCACGCATGGGTTACAGACCTCCCCACTTGAAAATTAAGTGGTGGTGTTTACACTTTTGGTAATTAAATCTAAAAGGCAGGGTAGGTTTAATTTCATTATCACACCACCTAGCTGTCCTCTAATTTCCCCAGCTTTTCTTATCACTCCATGTATCCACAAGCATTCCCTCCAAAACAAAATTGACATGTAAATGCTTTACATTTATACCCTTTTACCATTAAATTATCACCTTTAGCTTCATCCCTCATATATAAATGTGTAGAGTAGTCCTTGGATCATTGTAAGATCCCTTAAATTGTATGAAGTTAAGATGAAAAAATTCAGCAAGTTGGTATTATAGGAGGTTATTTGGAAACTGGGACCACATAAGGGAATACACACTGCGGGGCACACACACAAACCCCACTAGGGAAAAAGAATGTAATAAATAAACTAAACAAAATAGGGGATGGATTTGGGAAATAGGTAGGGAATGAGACAGGAACAATTCAGCTGGGGTAACAGTTTAACTGAAATCCTAACTAGCCAGGGAAACAATAACCTCTGTGGGTTCTTGATGGTTTGGAGGAGACAACACCATACGTGATTTTGGTCCCCAGGGCCTTTATCACTTCCTTCTCTGTAAACGCACCTCAACTCTGAGAACCCAGACTTATTCAACAAACAATTATTAAACAACATTGTGGCTGGGCACTGTAGATATAAAGGCAAAAACAAAATAACCCTTGCCTTAAGCATGTGAAGATACAGGGGCAGCCAGGTGGCTCAGGGGGTTGAGAGCCAGGCCCAGGGAAGGATGCAACTGAGAGGGCTTGGATAGGGTTCCAGAGGAACTTTAGCTGAGTTGTGAAGGAAATTTGGGATTATCTGAGACAAGAAGTGAGTGTACAAGCCAGGCATAGATCACAGCTAAACAAACATAAAGGCTGTTTAACAAAAGCTGGGATATAGAGGGAACAATGAGTAAGCCAAATGGCTATATAGTAAAGTGTGGAGAAATACATGCAATAAGCCTGAAAAGTCTGGCCAAGGCATTTGTGGATGGCTTAAAAAGCCACATACAGGAATTTTTATTGTATCCTAGAGGCTGAGGAAACAACTGGAGCTTCTCTGAGGCTGGTAGCAAGTCCCACCTGTGCTTTAAGAATATCAATTTGGAGTTGTATGAAGGATGGATTGGAGAATGGAAAAGGCTATTGCTGGGGGGCCAATTAAGAAGCTACTGCTATTTCTCAGATGAAACATTAGGCTCATCCTATTAATCTAATGTAGATATAATAACAAATTCCTTTCTATGTTTTTATTCATCTTTTTCCAGCTTACCTGTAAGTCTTCTTTCCTTAGCTGTTCCTCTGCTTTAGCATTCCTCAAAGGTCCTTCCTCTAAGAAGTCTTTATCATCCCTATGGAGAGCACCAGAATCTCCATTTTATGAAATAAAATATTATATTTAATTATATGGTTGTGTGTATATGCTAGTTACTCCCCAGCTAGACTGGCTATAAATGTCTGGAGAGCTAAGGCCCTTTATTACCTTTATAAGCTTCTGAGTGCTTAGCCGCATACTGGGCACATAGAGATACATGGAAAGAACTTTGTAAACTTCAAACCACAACATAAATGCTATTATTAGCTACTACCATTATGAATAACAACAAAAACTGATTTAATTTTAGATGTACTTAGGTCACTAGGATAACCAATCCCAGCAGTCTCTTGATTCTCTAGGCCAAAAGACTCTTCAAAAGCAAGGTCACAAAAATAGAATTGAAGGAGCCCACCAGAATAGAAGTCTCCTTCCCAGTGTTCCTGACAAATAATCACTCAGCTTGCAGTCTAGAAGATCCCTTTATTTTCTCACTGGTGCTTTCTACATATTTTGTCAGTTGAGTCCACATTCTATATTCTACCATATTCTATACCTGGGAATGACATCTGCATTCTGTTCCTTGAACCAGACATCTGAGAGACCAGGAAGAGGAAAGGAACCAACATTTATCTTGACTGGATCAAGTACAAATTTGTTGGGTTTTTTTTAAACTTTACCTTCCATCTTAGAATCAATTAGTTCCAAGGCAGAAAAGCTGTAAGGACTAGGCAATGTGGGTTAAGTGACTTGCCCAGGGTCACAACATTTGAACCTTGGACCTTCCATCTCTAGGCCTGACTCAATCTACTGGGTCACCCAGCTGCCCCCTTGTTTCCTTTTTAAAAATTAATTTGTTACATTAAAATTTTCAGGTATCTTCTTCCCTCCCTCCTCCCCACACTAGAAAAAGCATCATCTGACAAAAAAAGATGTATATATAAAATTGTATTGCTATGTTACTATTATATCAGTTCTTTCTCTGGAGATAGACATACATAAGTCATTCTTCAAACAATGTTTATGTAGCTGCACATAATGTTCCCTTGGTTGTGCTCATTTCACTTCATAATTTCATGTCAATTTTTCCCACGTATTTTTTTTTAAACCTTTACCTTCCATCTTGGAGCTCCAAGGAAGAAGAGTGATAAGGGCTAGGCCAGTGATTCCCAAAGTGGGTGCTACCACCCCCTGGTGGGTGCTGCAGCGATCCAGGGGAGCGGTGATGGCCACAGGTGCATTTATCTTTCCTGTTAATTGCTATTACAATTTTAAAAAATTAATTTCTGGGGGGCTAAGTAATATTTTTTCTGGAAAGGGGGCGGTAGGCCAAAAAAGTTTGGGAACCACTGGGGGTTGCAATGGGGGTTAAGTGACTTGCCCAGGGTCATGCAGCTAGGTAGTATCTGAGGCCAGATTTGAACCTAGGACCTCCTGTCTCTAGGCCTGGCTCTCAATCCACTGAGTCACCCAGCTGCCCCCTTTCCCAGGTATTTTTTAAACTAACCTGCTCATCATTTCTTATGGTGCAGTGGTATTCCATCAAAATCAGATGCCACGATTTGTTTAGCCATTCCATTTAGAAATAGTCTGATGAAAAATTGAGGCTATTCATTGAGAACTTCCTTTCCTCTAACCCTTAACTCACATGTCCCTGATGACTTCTGCCACTCTCTTCCTTTACCCTTGCCTCACATGGAAGACAGCCCTTTAGCTTGCCAAAGAAAAGCCCTCTCCATGTACAAGTGACTCCATTCTATTTCTTCCCCAGAAGATTTCTTCTCTATCACACCTGTGTTCTTACTTTTCTTCAATTTTTCTTCCTACTGACTGCCTCCATACATGTACATCCCCCATTCTTTAAAATCCCTCTTTTGATCTTTCCTTCTCCGCTATTGTCTCATGTATCTCCCCTCTTCTGTGACTAAACTCCTTGAGAATGTCATCTATAATTGCTGCCACCACTACTTCCTTTCTGCTCATTCTCTTCTGAGCTCTGAATCCTGGCTTCTGACAGCATCAAATGAAACAGCTAAGCAGTCTCTCAATTGCCTAATCCAATGACCTTTTCTCAATCTTCACCTTTCTTGACGTCTCTGTAGCCTTTGACACCACTGATCATCTTCTAGATATTTTCTTCTCTCCAGGTTTTCATGGCATTACTGACCATTCCTTTTCAGGCTCTTTTGATGGATTTTCACCAGGGTCAGGACCACTAAGTGTGGATATCTTCAGGTTTCTATTTGGGACCCCCTTCTCTTCTCCCTTTATTTCACTTGGTGATTGAATTGACTTTCATGAATTCAATCATCATCACTATACTCATGATTCTCAGATCTACTAATCTAGTCTTAACCTCTCTTCTGAACTTGTCCCACATCTCCAACTCTCTGTTGGATATCTTGAACTGGATGTTTAGATAGACATCTAAAACTCAACATACCCCAAACTGAACTCACTTTCTCAAGCCCTATCTATACTCCTTAGAATTTTCGTGTTAGTGTTGAGTATAGTAGTATATTTCTAGTCACCCAGGCTTGTAACCAAAGTATCATTCTTGGGTTCTCTCTCTCCATATAGAATCTATTGCCAAGGCCTATTGTTTCTACCTTTATAACATCCCTTTCCTCTGAAACTTCTGTCACTCTGGTGCAGATCCTCATCACCTGCTGAGCCATTGCTATAGCCTTCTGATCTGTCACCCTACTTCACCTCTCCCCACACCAGCCTAAGCTCCACTGAGATGCCAAAGTGATCTTCCTAAAGCACAGAACCGACCATCCCATCTTATTCAATAAACTGCAGTGGTTCCCAAGAACCTTCAGAATCAAATATTAGAAATCCTCTTTTTAATATTCAAAGCTTTATCTAGCCTGTCCCCTTCCTACCTTCTATTTTATTCCTCCCCACAACCACCATATTCTTCCACCCAATGACACCAATCTCATTGTTCACTACCCTTGCTGTTCCTCCCACAAGATATTCCATCTCCCAATTCCAGACATTTTCACTAACTGCAGCCCTGCTCCACTTATGCCTATAATTCTCTCAATGTTTATCTCCATCTCCTGCACTCTCTGGCTTCCTTCAAGGCCTAGATAAAATCCTGCCTTCTGAAAGAAACCTTTCTTAGTCTTCTTTAATTTTCATGTTTAAAGAACTCTGAGATGGCTCCAAATTTATCTTGTACATACTTTGTACACAGTTGTTTGCATGTTATCTTCTTTATTAGACTTGGAGCTCCTTGAGGGCAGGGCTTATTCTTTCGCTATCTTTGTATCCCCATGACTTAGTACAGTGTCTGGAATATAGTGGGTGTTTAACAGTTTTTTGTTGATTGATTGATATGTTCAAATAAATATGTCCATGGTCTGTGTCATTTGTTCCTTTCTCTGACAAAGAAACATTGGCCCCTACTTTCAGATAAAAAAAAGACAGAGTAAGAAGACATTCAACTCTAAACTTTTACCATATTTATTTTATTAATTGAAATTCTTTAGAGGATAATGCTATTAACTCTGAGTTTGGTGGATTTCAAATTATAATAGAACAGAAATTTGTTTTTAATGTGACTGGAACTGAATTTACTAAATTATTAATAAATTAATTTAGTTGATTATATTAATTGGGGATAATTTTCATTCATAGTATATTTCTGACAGAGCCATAAGACATTTTAGACCCACTGAGGAAAGCAGCCACAAAAGATATGTCAGCAAATCTGCCTCAGACCTTGAGCTCATTTTTGCAACTACAAGGCTATGGCTATAATAAAAATAGCTCTTGATAAAAGAATTCCTCAAAAGTGGGCTGAAGTTTTCTGGCATGAAAAAATAAAGCCTTAGGCCATGAAAGATTTCCTAGAGCTTAGCAGTAAACTTTGAGCCAGGGCAAAAAATATTCTTGTATATGAATGACCAAAGAAACCTTTGTAATGTATCTAAACAGTTTGACATTCCTATGATTAAATGGGCACAGTTGCGTTTCCCCTCCTTTTCTGTATCCCCAATTACTGTGATATATCACATTTGCTCAGCACAATTTTCCTATATATGTGAGGGAATAATTTTGAATAAATGGAATAGCACAAAGCAGCCCCACCTGGCCCTGCCTTATTCACTTCACCAATCAGACACCCTGGTCTATTTCCCCTAACCAAGAGCAGGTCTCAGCAAGGATGTAGAGACCAACTCTACATAAAATTCTTGTGTGGGTTTGAATCACCTGTGGAGGGAAGCTAAAGGCTGGAGTTAAGTTTACAGGCTAGGGGGAAAGGGAGAGGGCGAGAGGGGGAGGGAGAGAGAAGGAACACAGGGACAAAACTTTAGCGTAGTCTCAGCATGTCAGATGGTCAGAGAGAGTGATTGAGCTGAACTGATTTTATTGAGTATTGTAGGAATGGGGGTTGTAGGATGTCAATCAAAACAGTCAGCACATCATAAGTTATAACACGGTACTGACAAGCAAAAGGAACAGATGGCCACATAGTACAGCCAGGTACTTAGGTAAGAAGCACATGTGAAATCCTCTCCTTCCAGACACATTGGCCCCAGCTTATGCAAATGCAAGTCTTTGATATTACAAAGGACTTGCAGAACCTATCTGCTAGCTTTCAGACTGCAGATCACAGTAAAGGCTTGATTTCTAAGTTCCACAAAATTTAAGACCCAATCAATTTAAGGATTCAGAAATCAATCACGTGAAATATATGCATAAGTCTGGTCCATGAACACTTTGCTCATTAGAGTCAGCTTTTGAATATATCTTTAATACCTTCATGATTCATTATAACTGAAACCCTACAAGAGGAAATCAACATATTTTGTCTTTGATATGGGCAGTAATTACACATTTGTAGCTGATATGAATTATATAGGCTCATTTTACTTTAAATGGAGATTTTTGTCCATGTGGGGAATTTGGACATGCATTTGACTGATGCAATTTTAATTTAGTTTCATGTCTGTGAACTGTTTTGATGAACAAATAGTTTTGGAAATTTTAATTAAGGCATGGCTTTCGTAATTGGGATTTTTAATTATTTGTGGTAGTCAAAGTATGGTAGATATGCTATATTTAACTTGGGGTCCTCTCTGAGGACTGAGTGCTATAATAGATTTATTAATTAGAATGTTATTATAGGTTTTAGACAACTATCTCTAACATAGATCATACAGTAAAGCTATTCTTCTTCTTTTGACATCTGAACCTTTCTGGATCTGAAATATTAAAGTTATGAATTAATAGTCTTGGAAAAGGCTCAGTTTCTACTTATAAGAGTACAGTGGAATTAGATTGTAATCCAAAGAAAGAATATGCACTAATTTGAGAAATATAAATTCTTTTTTTTTTTTTAACCCTTACTTTCTATCTTAGTATCAACACTGTGTATATCAATTCCAAGGCAGAAGAACAGTAAGGGCTAGGCAATAGGAATTAGGTGACTTGTCCAGGGTCACACAGCTAGGAAGTTATCTGAGGTCAAATTTGAACCCAGGATCTCCCACATCTAAACCTGGCTCTCAATCCACAGAGCCATGTAGGAACATAAATTCTTGAAAAGGCAATGTAATAGTTATTTTGATTCTAAAATGGAGTTGTTTATTTTAACTTATTGGTACTCATATTGGGTTTAGATTATGGCATTCTTATAAGTCTGCTTAAACATTGAAACAAAAGGTACTCCTGAAAAATAATGAAGAAACTAGTATTGGAGATGATGTGAGCAAGGAGAATAACTCCAGGAAACATTAGTATCAGAAGAAAATTCCCCAGGGTACAACTGTTTGAGATGATACTGATTTGGTCATGCATCTAAAGGGATTTTTATCATTATGACTATTGTGTTTTACTGTTTGTAGAATTGTACTTAGAATGCTATTAATAATTAAGGTTTTCATCATTACAGACTTAGAAAAAGATCAAGTGGAAAACACTCAATACGTGATTCTCCCCATAGAATTACAAGAATATGAAATCTGCTTTTTGTTTTCTATTGAATCATGTTACTATAACCACCTCACTCTTCATTTCCTTCCCCTTTGACTGGTGAGCTATTAGGTGCAAGCACAGGGCTGGGCATGCATGAAGATGTTTGGAATTATGAAGCTGGCTAACATAGAACCTTGAAGGGTTCACAGTAAAGGACACATTAGCAGGCAACACTCCCTGAAGCTTGTTGCCTGCTAATGGGTCTTGGATAACCCAGCTGAGGAATACCTTGTGCCAAGAAAAAGCTGGAGAACAGAATTAGAGACCTTAGCCAGAGACAGAGTGGCCAGCGAGACATGTGGCGCACTGATTCATGAGTTACCCTCCTCACATGTCATGTCCCCTTAAGGAAGTCTCAGAGGAAAGCAAATCAAGAATGCTTTGCTAGTGTCCATGTTAGGGACATTTGTTTAATCCAGGTGTGATAACTTTTGGGGAAGTTCAAGTCCAAACACTTGAACAGACTTCCCAAGAACTTCTGGGGTTGGTACCTGCCTGTAGATAGGTAAAGGGTTGTTTTGGTTTGAGAGCAACTCTGACAGTTGCTTTTTAATATTTTAAATTTTAACCTTTTTAGATTTTTTTAGCGCAATGAGTAAGCCTTGGTTTCCTCATTTATAAAATAGATTTAATAAAAGCATTCACCTCATAGGGTTGTTGTGAAGATTAAAGGAGCTATTTGTAAAAGTGCTTACAGAGTGCATGATACTCAGAATGATGAGAACTTCTTGACTCCAGGTCTAGCAGTCTATCCATTACACTAGAAATTCCCAATTAAATACCAAATTGCAAATCCTGAAAAATCAAAAGAGAGATGAATAAAACTGAAAAGAAAATGATTAAATTAATAAATAAAACCAGGAGCTGACTTTATGGAGGAAAAAACCCACAAAATAGTCAGGTCATTGGTTAATTTAATTTTTAAAATAAGAGGGGACCCAAATTAGTAGTATCAAAAATGAAAAGGCTGAATTCATCATTAAAGAAGAGGAAATTAAAGCAACCAAAGGGAATTATTTGCCCAGTTATATGCCAATAAATCTGAAAACCTAAGTGAAAGGAATATTATAAAAATGCAATTTGCCCAGATTTACAGAAGAGGAAATAGAATGCTCAAATAATCCTCATTTCAGAAAAACAATTTAAAGAAGCATAAATGAGCTTCCTTATAAAAAATCTTCAGCTCCTGATGAATGAATCCTACCAAAAATTCAAAGAACAATTCATTCCAATACTAGACTACACAAACAATTTGGGGAAATAGACAAAGGAGGAGTTCTACTAAGTTCTTTTTTAATGACACAACCAGGAAGCACCAAAAAAGAGAAAGAAAACTGTAGACCATTGCTCTACTGAACATCTGACGCAAACATTTTAAATAAAAACACTCGCAAGGAGTTTACAGAAATATATCACAAATATCATATACTATGACCAAATGGGATTTATACCAGGAATGCAAGGCTGGTTCCATATTAGGAAAACTCTCAACATAACTATATCAGTAACAAAACTAACAAAAATCATAATTATCTCAATAGATGCAGAAAAAGCTTTTGCCAAAAGGCACTTATTCCTATTAAAAACCTTGGAATGCACGAGAAAAAAATGGTGGCCCAGAGGCTCCTGATCAAGGAGGGTGGCGATGGGGGAAGTAGTGCCCCGGCCCTGGCAGGTGGGTCTCGAGAAACTCAGGAGCCGCTAGGAGGGCAGATTAAAGGCATGGTTTGGGAGACTGTGTTTACACAGCTCACATTTCCTTTCCTCAATGGAAGTTGGTCCGCTAGCTTGGCCCTCGTTTACTCTCGCCACAGATAGTGTTCCAGCAGAGTCCAGGGAGCTTACGTCGACCGCGGTGGGTGCTGGGAAGGCTCTCGGCCCGCCCCTCTCCCGCCCCCAGGGGTTGCAGCACAGACAAGGCAAGAGCCTCATCCAAGTCCTTCCGGCCCATGCCTCGGTGGCGCTGCTCCCTCCTCCATTCTTTGCATTCCCTCATTCACTTGAGGATCTGAGACTCTTCCTCCAGGAAGCCTCTCCCGCTGTGGAGAAGGGAAAAGGTCCGGGATAGGAAACCAGGAGAGAGCCCCAAGAATAGGCGCTTCCTAGACGCGAAGCCCCTCCTCACCTGTTTCTCCCCTTTCAGTGACTTTGCCCCGCACATGCGCAGAAGTCTCCTCGGGCCTCGAGACTACGATTCCCACAAGGCTCTGCGGACAAGGTCGTTACCGCTTCCTTCTTCGAGTTCCATGATGGAGGAACGTCTTCGGGGAAAACTTCCGCTTCCGCTCCCTCTTTGTTCCTGGATCCAACTGATTGTTTGCTCCTCCCGGTGAGTCTCCCCGAGCTGCCCTGAGACCACGTGATGCTGCCTCGAGACCTAGGCTCTTGGCTCCGCCCCATATCGCCTGTTTAGCCAATCAGAGGCGAATCTGAACGACTAAGCTCCGCCCCCGACGTCCCCAGTGAGTTGGGATGACTGTGTAGGACCCTGGCCCCGTTTTAGGGGCCACCTTGGCCTTTGTCCTTGTCAGGTCTCCCCGATCCGTCTGTCCCTTTGGAATTCCCCTTTCTCAGTGAATCCCTGGGCCTAGTTCCGAGTGCCCTGGGCTGCCCTTTTTAGGGGCCCGGGGCTGAGAAACGCTTTGTTTACCCCTATTCCCCGACCCTAGTAGGGTTCTCCTAGCCCCGCCCAACCTCCTTCCGGACTCCCTGCCTCGGCCTCCCCTGCCCCGGGGGGCCTCTCCTGCTAACAAACTGCTGCTCCCTGGAGCTCCCTTTCTGAGGCCCTCTAGGCCTGCCTCGGCAACTGGCCTCTCCAGACCCTCCCCTACCGCGCCCCCACATTCTAGTGCCGCCTTTACCTGTCGGAGGGTGGACGCTGCTAGGGCCGGCACGGCTGTCTGTCCAGGGACGCAGGAAGTGCTTGGGCCGCTGGACTCTCCTGTATCAGGCCGGTACGGCACCCATGAAAGATCTCTGTGGCAGCTTCACCCCTGAGGCCACAACCTCACCCCTGCACCCCTTATTTCACTTCATGCTCATTCCTGGTCTGGGTTGTTACATTGATCTTTAGTGACACTTGGTTTGTTTCCCTGAACAAGCCGTTTAACCGCGCACAGCCTCGGTTTCCCCATCTGTAAAACGAGGACAGTTAACGGCGTGTACCTCACAGGATAGCATAAGGGAAATGCTTTGCCTACCTAAGGTGCTGGATCATGCTATCCTTCATTTAACTCATGACTCCTCCCCTCTTCAATCCATCCTCCATACAGGTGCTAAAATGGATTTTCTAAAGTACAGGTCTGACCTGTGTTAATGCCCTGCTCAAGTAAACTCCATGATTCTTTATTACCTATAAGGAAAAGTAAAATAAAAACGGCCTGCTGGGCATTTAATACCTACATTAGTCTCCATTCACATACTCTAAATATAGTCAAAATGACAACCTTGATTTTGTTTCCTCACAATGCATCTTCTCTGACTCTTTACCCAAGCCGTTCTCTATTGTACAATGTATCTGCTCTTTCCTCAACCCTGACTCTTGGAATCTGTGGTTTCCTTCAAAGCTTAAGTTCGGTTGTCATCTTATATAGATCAGGTTTTTCCTGATACTCACTAGTTCCTGTCTTTCTCATGTCCCAAAATTAATTTGTACTTTTGTATTTCTTTTTATGTACACTTATATGTACATATTTTCTTACCCTGTAGAATACATGCTCCTCAAGGTCATTTTCTTTTTTGTCTTTGTTTCTCTGGTGCCTCATATAATGTCTGGCACATAGTAGGCACTTAATAAATACTTGGTTATTGATTGGATATAGCCCACTCTCACTGTATGCAGTCTAAACCTCTGTCCCCACGTCTGACCTCAGAGGAGAAGAACTAGACATTGACAGCTATGTAGCCTGCCTTCCGTGACTAGGAGACGACTTCTGTGGGCATGGAATGTGCTTTCTCTTCTGGGAAGAGCAAGCCATAGTGATAGCCCTTAGCTCATGCTTAGAGTACAAATTCTGTGTGTTGCATATTTGTTGTTTCTGACTTCTATCCCTATAGGGAAAAGCACAGGTATTTTAGCTTATACATCTGGGATTTGCAAAGCTATGTTGATCTCTTTGATGGTTCTGTTCTTTTCCCCAGCTATGCCTTCTGACAACTCTGCTCTTCCACAAGAGGGGAGCATGGAGGAGGAGGGAATGGCTGCTGTATTTCTGACAAGCTGGCTCCACCAGGTGAGATCACAGACAGAGGTGGGAGAGATCTCATTAGTCACCTCTTTTGACCTACTTATTTTGAAAAAGGGGGAGCCTGAAGCCTAGAGGACAGTGACTTTGCCCAAGGTCACTCTGGTAATAAATAACAAAACTGTACTTAAAACCATCCCTCCAAATTCAGTTTTCCTTCTATTGCCCCCTCTGGCCTCTCATCCACCATTGCCATTTTCTTTTATGATATGGCACTCTAGTTCTCTGGCAAATTTTGACTTATTATTAGGTTAGAATCCAAGAGACCTAGGCATTGCACTTAAAGGTATGTATACCTTATTGCCTAGAATCTTTCTCTTTTACCCATAGCTTTCATTTGCCTTCTCTGTCAGATTTCCTACTTACTTAGTACTCAGCTACATGATATTAAGCAATGGCCTTCTTACTGTGCCTTGCATACTTCACTTTTATATTCTGACTTTTGTGCCTTTGTACAGGCATGGCCGAATGTACTCCCTCCTCACTGCTGCTTCCTAGAACCTCTCATTTTCTTTAAGTGCCCTTTACTATAGGAAGCCTTTCCTGGGTAGTATACACACATATATACACATAAAATGTAGATATAGATATGTATCTATGCTGCCTCCTTGGTAGATGTTACCTAATTGAAGGTCAGGAATGTTTCATTTTTTACTTTGTATCTAGTGTCTAGGAACAGTATCTGGTTGTGAAGGGCTTTAAAAGTCAAAGAAAAGATTTTATATTTGATCCTGGAGGCAATGGGGAATCATTAAACTTTATTGAGTAACAGGTTAACATGGTCAGATCTGCCCTTTAGGAAGATCACTCTGATAGCTGATTGGAGGATGGACTAGATTGGAGAGATGTGAAATAGTGAGACCAACTAGAAAAACCAGAATCCAGAAACCCTAATTCTGCTATAGTAAATGATTCATAATGCTTGTTGATCAACTGATCCAAATAAATATGACAGGGACCTTTAAGTTAGGGACTTTTGAGTTTAATGTCAGAAATGATAAAATTTCACTAATATTTGTTAGTTACTGCTGATTTTTAATATCCAAAAGGAGTTGGTAGAAACAAGTTCTTCTATTATATTAATTGAGAATCTAGCTTTTTCTCTGAGTATAATTTTTTTTCAACCTGTTGAGTTGACTTCAGGTTTGTTGGTCAGAGATTGGTGTCAGCATCAAGGATGGGTGCCTCAGGAAGAAATGAATGAGAGATAGATGACAAGTATACAAAATAAAAAAAATACAAAAGAATGAACATAAATCTCATTGATATGTAAGTTTCAGCTCTTTTGAAAACCAGCAAGGTAGATGCATAGAATCCCACTTCTGATGTTGGCTGTGTGGACTGACCCTCCCCCACAATAAATCACTTAACTTCTCTGAATTTATTTCATTATCTGTAAAATGAGGGTAATTAATGTTAGTACCTCAGCTGCTGGGAGGCTCAAGTGAGGCTTTGTCCACTTCAAGTACCATAGAAGCATTAGCTTAATACAAAACTTAGAGGAGAACTGAATGCAGGCTTAGGTAAGATGAGAAGGACAGTTGGAATGGAGGTAAGCAGGAGCTCACCAGAACTCTTCTCAGTTCCCCTCTAAACAACTTTAAGATAATGCCTGAGAATGGATTCTAGAGCAGCTGAATCAACAAAAGGACAGGGTGAAACAATTTACTAATCTAGGGAAACTTAAGAGGGTTAGCTGAAAAGGTCTGCCACATTAGAGATGAGAGTGAAGGGCAGTCCAGGACATTTAGCAATGCAGAAGCTAGGTTCTGTGCTCAGGTGCAGGGCAAGTAGCAGTGGCTCACACCACCCACAAGCCAGCAGTAAGGCCCAAGCCCTGTGCAAACCATAAACAGACAATGGAGGTGACTGAATTGATGGCAGGGCTTCCAGAGGTCACATCCCACATAGAGTCAGGGTATTGGACAATAGATCACAATGAGATTACAGGGAACCTTTTACTGATACAGGGTGCAGAACTCTGTTGCATTGCCCATACATGGATCTAGGTTACAGCCCCAGGATAAGAACAAGCACTAGCACATTAGAACTTTTGGCCACAGGAGAGATGAGATTTTGATTCCACTTCCAGTTTGGAAAAGGTGAGTATGAGCACTAGCACACTAGAATCTTTTGCCACAGGGGAGCTGGGATTTTGGTCATTGTTCTAGGGTAGAAAAGAATACTTGTGGTCACTCACAAACCAGAGCACAGGCCAAGAGATCAGTGAACATTTCTCTTTAGATCTTACTATTTTGGAAAGGCTAAAGCATGGGACAGTGACCTTTTCATCCCAAGAGCAAAGAAATGCTAGAGAAACGAGCAAACAACAAAAAGAGAACCTGATCATAGAAAGTTACTATTTTGACAGGGACAATCAGGACACAGATATCAAAGAATACTACAATCAAAACAACTATATCCAAAGACTCAAAGAAAAATATCAATTGGTCTTGGGCTTAAAAAGTATTCTTGGAAGAGCTCAAAAAAGATTTTAAAAATAAAAAAAGAAAGGTAGAATAAAAAGTGGGAAAAAGGAAAAAAAAACAAGGATTTAAGAAAGTCACAAAAAAAGAGTCAATAGCTTGGTTAAGGAGGCAACACAAACAACGAAGAACAGAATAGACCAGATGGCAAAAGAGTCACAAAAACACAGTAACTTCTTTTTTTTTTTTTAAAACCCTTGTACTTTGGTGTATTGTCTCATAGGTAGAAGATTGGTAAGGGTGGGCAATGGAGGTCAAGTGACTTGCCCAGGGTCACACAGCTGGGAAGTGGCTGAGGCCAGGTTTGAACCTAGGACCTCCTGTCTCTAGGCCTGACTCTCATTCCACTGAGCGACCCAGCTGCCCCCAACACAGTAACTTCTTAAAAATAATAAGTCAAGTGGAAAAAGATGAATAAAAATTCATTGAAAAAATCTTTAAAAGCCTAATTGACCAAATGTAAAAAGAAGTACAAAAGATCACTAAAGAAAATAATTTCTTAAAAATTAGAATTGAATAAGTGGGAAATAATGACTCCACAAGACATCAAGAGACAATAAAACAAAAGGATGTAAAAATAGAAGACAATGTAAAATATCTCATTGAAAAATAACTAATCTGGAAAATAGATTCAGGAGAAATAATTTAAAAATTATTGGATTACCTGTAAACCATGATAAAAAAAAGGGGCCTAGAAGAAAATATAAATCAATGGATTATAAGAGATGCACGAAGAGAAGAAAGGCCAGAAAGAATCACAGACAAACAGGACAATTAGGAAAATTACATGTTGAATTTATTACATATATTTGTACATATTTAGATTTAATTATATGCATGTATTTTTTAATTTTTTAAACATTTATTAATATTCATTTTTAACATGGTTACATGATTCATGCTCCTACTTGCCCCTTCACCCCCTGCTCTCCCCCCCATATATGCATGTATTTTAATCATGTTATTTACTAATGTTTAAAAAGAAAAATGTATATAGATCTATATTAATTATCCATAGGTTCATGTACAGTCTTCTCTTGTGCCATGTTTCTGGAAATGCCTGTTTTGTGTTAGTTAAATTTAGATTAAATTAAAATAAATCAATGCTAGCTTTTCTCATATGGGAGGTAGAATCCAATGAGATAATATTTGAAAAGCATTTAGCACTGCCTGACACATAGTAGGTACTTAATAAATACATATTCTTTTCTTGTTTCCCTTAGTACAATGAAAGGCAAAGAATAAGTACTATCAATAAATACTTTTTTTCAGAACCTTCATCTTAAGTACCAATCTCCAAACTTACTTTCAGTTTCACCCTCTAACAAGATCTAAGTGAGGGACATTTTCTGGCTAAGTAGGAATGTCTTCTGTGTTTCAGGAGTTTGTGACATTCAAGGATGTGGCTGTGGATTTTACCCAAGAGGAGTGGAGGCATCTGGACCCTTCTCAGAAGGAATTATATAGGGATGTGATGCTGGAGAACTACAGGAACCTTGTTTTTCTAGGTGAGGACAGTTTCTCCCAATAACTTAGAAACTATTTACTATAGTTCGTTATGGTGTTGAACAATGTTTGACATCATGAAGAGAATAGAGAGCCTTCTGCCCCCTATTCTTAGATGACAGACTTTTACTAAAATTGGAAAAGGGCCTGTTCTTCATCCTGTGCTGCCTTAGATCAAGGGTACTACCCCAGGGTAGATAACTAAATATGTAGACAATCCTGTTCTTTTGATAGGAAAAAAGGACAAAGGAATTCATTTTCTTTCTGATGCCAAGCCCACTTTGTGAACTATACAGCCATTCTCCTCCTATCCACCCTTCAGAACACAAACAAACCTGCTCCCTAGGAGCACATTATAGAACAACTGTCAGAGGGTCTGGATATCACCTCTGGCCATCCTATGTGCTTTCTTTTCCTGTAGAAGAATGGGCTGTGATGGGATTCTGAGGTGAGTCTCTGTCCTTAGTACTTTCTCGTTTTCCATGAGTAGGGTATCCTGTTTCCAAACCAGATGTGATCTCCCAGCTGGAACAAAGGAAAACACCATGGATGCTGGAGAGAGAAGACTCCAGAAATCCCTATATGGGTGAGTGTATGGGAGCTAGGCAGACAGAAGCCATTGCTTAAAGCTGACTATTAGTCAGGAGGAAGCACCTTGGACATCTTAGACAGGAAATTCCTCCAGGCCCCTGGCCTTGAGGAAGGGCTAAAGCCGTCTAGCACAGACTCCCTTATGTTCTCAAATGAATATCAAACCCTTAACAAGTCACTTTTCTTAAACTATTCTTTCATATTAACTTCTATTCTCAAAAATAAGCAGTGTCCTCAGCAAGAGGAATCTCTTTCTTATCTCTCTATCCCCTTTTGCCCCTCCTTCCCTGATCATTCCAGTTAAGGCCTTTGGATTTTGATGATGTCTTCTAAAGTAGTAGCTACCCTTCATAGCTTTATGCCATCATCAGATTTGATAAGCATTGTCTTCTCTGTCCTAAAGGCATCTGACAAAAACATTGGAGAGGACAGAAAAAAGGCATCGTAGTATAGGTGATACCAGAAATCTCCCACCAGGTTAATATCAATCCCTTGAGATTTGATCTTTAGGTATGAGAGGTGATCAGATGCCACCCTAATAAGACATTCTCTCTTCATCAAGGTTTTCATGAAAAAAATTTTAAAAATATGTTAGTGAAATCTAGATATATCATGGCTAGGATATTCTCCTGATAGAGCAGGATGACTTCCCACTCAGTGCAAGAAATGAAACTGGCTCAGGATCAGGCTTTGATATCAACATAATAATTATAGCTGACATTTATATAGCCAATGAGGACTGAGAAAGCCCACTGCATAGATTATCTCCTTTGGTCCTGACAACAACTCTGAGATATAGTCAGCTAGTCAAGTCACCTATTCAGCACTCCTGCCCCTTGTTGCCTGGCTTGGGAAGTGCAGAGGCTGAATGTAAACCTAGCTCTCTTCTGATTCCAAGACCAGCACTGGGGCTCCCCTATACTGCTTGGCTCCTCAACATTCCTCCAGTTCAGCCAGTTAAAGTTTTCAGAAACCACTTTTCATCCTTCTTTCACCATTTTTGCAGAACCTCTTTTTCTCTGGTTTTCAGATTTTTAGCAGTAGATCTCAGTCACATGCAAATCATTTAAGTAGCCAGGTGGCATAGTGGATAGAATGCTGCACCTGGAGTCAAATCTGGCATCAAATACTTATTAGTTGTGTGACCTTGGATAAGTTATTTATCCTCTACCAGCCTCAGTTTGCTCATCTATAAAATAGAGGTCAAAATAGCACCCACTTCCAAAGTACCTTTTTTTTTTTTAAACCCTTAACTTCTGTGTATTGGCTTATAGGTAGAAGAGTGGTAAGGGTGGGCAATGAGGGTCAAGTGACCTGCCCAGGGTCACACAGCTGGGAAGTGTCTGCAGCCGGATTTGAACCTAGGACCTCCCATCTCTAGGCCTGACTCTCAATCCACTGAGCTACCCAGCTGCCCCCCAAGGTACTTTTTGAGAATCAAATGAGATATTTTGTAAAATGCTTTACAAACCTTAAAGCCCTATATAAAGCACTATTATTAGCATCCTGTGATGTCATTGTTTTGGTCAGTCAAGAAGCATTTATTAAGTTCTTATTCTGCCATACTGCTCAGTTCTAGGGATACAAAAAAAAAAAAAAAAAAAGGCAAAACCACATTCCCTGCCCTCATATTCAAATGGGGGAGACAATCCAAATAACGATGTACCTACCAGATTAATACAGTGTCAATGGGAATAATCAGAGGGATGGCACCAGCACTGGGGGAAGATGAGATAGAAAGCTCCAGGAAAGCTCTCTTACAGGAGGTAGAATATTAGCTGAGCCTTGAAGGAAGCCAGGAAGGAGAGGGACAGGACAGCATTCCAGGGATGGGGGCAGCCAGTGGTGAAAAGGCATGAAGTTGGGAGATGGGAGTATTCAGGGAATAATATGTAGGTCAAGGTAACTGGAGCAGAGAGGACATAGTGAAGAGTAAAGGTGAGAAGGCTAGGAAAGGGGGGCAGTGAGATGGCTTAGCGGATTGAGAAACAGGCCCAGAGATGGGCGGTCCTGAGTTCAAATGTGGCCTCAGACACTTTCTAGCCATGTGACCCTGGGCAAGTCATTTAACCTTCATTGCCTAGCCCTTACCACTCTTCTCTTCTGCCTTGCAACCAATACACAGTATTGATTCTAAAATGGAAGATAAGGATTTTTTTTAACAAGACTAGAAAAGTAGGAAGCCCTGAGGTTGTGAAGGGCTTTAAAATCATTTTGGAGGTAATAGGGAGTCATTGGAGTTTACTGAAAAGGAGGTCAACATGGTCAGTCCTGCCCTTTGAAAGATTTCTTTGGCAACTCATTGGAAGATGGACTAGAGAAGGGAAGTTTGAAGCAGGGGAACAGTCAGAAAGCTGTTGGAGTTCAGGAATAAGATGGTGAAGATACAAGAGTGTGAAGGATGGAGAGAGAAAGGGATGTAGAGCTGAGATGTTGCAAAGGTAGAAATGGCATGGCTTGGCAATAGATTTGATATGTATTTGGCCTCAATCCTTCAGCTCATTAAAATTACTTGGGTATTTTCGTGCCACCTCTCAACTCAAGACTTGAGTTTCCTCATATCACATTTGAGAGGCAATGTGCCATGCTGAGAAGAAATAGACTAAGTAGAAGATCCCAGTTATAATCCCAGTCTTCCCATGTTAGCATTTTGATCTTAATCACTTAAATACTCCAAGTCATGGTTTCCTTACATAACATAATACCTGCCCTACCTACTGCACAGAGTTTTGAATAAAATAAATGTGACAGTTCTTTCTAAATTATAAACACTACACAGTTGTAAGTGCTAAGAATGTTTTATTATATTTTTTTGCTTTCAAGATTGAAGATAATTTTATGTGTGTGTACATATATATGTATATATATTTCTTAAACCCTTACCTTCTGTCTTAGAATTGATACTAAGTATTAGTTCCAAGTCAGAAGAACAGTTAAGGACTAGTCAACAGGAATTAGGTGATTTGCCCAAGGTCACATAACTAGGAAGTATCTAAGAGTAGGTTTGAACTCAGGACCTTCCATCTCCAGACCTGGCTCTCTATCCACTGAGCCACCTACTTGCCCTGAAGAAAATTATCTTTGATGAGAAAAAACAGATTCGAATATACAAAAAATACCTTCTAACAGGAAACAAGTGATTTTTTTAAAAATGTATTTCAGATTGGGAAACTAAACTTGAAGCAAAGAAATCAGTTCTACAGTTGGACATTGATATGAATAAATCATCCCTGGAAAAATACCCAAGAAATAGTTATCAGAATTCCACACTGAAAGAAGACTGGGATTTTAATGTTAAGAAACTTTCTCGACTTGAATTTGGAGAGTCATCCCACTATAATTCAAACCTTCTTCAAAATCACATAACAAAAATTGTAGAGAGAGCTTATGTATATGATGAATTTAGGAAAGCCTTCATTCACAGGCAACATCTTGCTGAATATCAGGGAATTTATACTGCCGAGAAACTTCATAAATGTAAAGAATGTGGGAAATCTTTTAGCTGCAGTTCATCTCTTAACTATCATCATAAAATTCATACTGGAGAAAAACCTTACGAATGTGAAGAATGTGGAAAGGCCTTTATTCTCCGAGCACAACTTACTTCACACCAGAGAATTCATTCAGGAGAGAAACCGTATAAATGTACTGAATGTGGAAAGACTTTTAGGTCCAACTCATCTCTTACCTACCACCAGAAAATCCATACAGGAGAGAAACCTTATAAATGTAATGAATGTGGAAAGGCTTTCAGGTCAAAAACACAGCTCAGCTCCCATCAGAGAATTCATACTGGAGAGAAACCTTATGAGTGTAATGAATGTGGTAAGACCTTTGCCCAGAGTACACCACTTACTACCCACAGGAGAATTCATACTGGAGAGAAACCATATGAATGTAATGAATGTGGCAAAGCTTTTAGATATAACTCCTCCTTTATTTACCACCAGAGAATTCATACTGGAGAGAAATAATTCAATTGAATGTGGAGAGGCCTGTCTTTGGATAGAAACATGCCTTAATTCCTATCAGAAAGTTCATCTTAGAAAGGAACCTTGTGAATATAATCAGTTTTAGAAAATCTTTATCTGGAGAACACCTATACCAGCAAAATATTCATCCTAGGAAGATTTCTGAATGTGGAACAGCATTCATTTAAAGCTTACCCATTACTTGATAACAAGAAAATTCATCCCACTATTTAGCAGCAAATGCTTTCTAACAGGATGTTTTTTTTATGATAACTCAGCAGCCACAAAAAAGCCCATACACAAAACTGATGTATTTGAAGCCACATTTACAGGGCTGAAATTTTTGGCTGCAAATAACTGACTTCTTGTCTTCATATCACTATATAGAAAGGGGGGGTAGCTAGGTGGCTCAGTCGATAGAGAGCCAGACCTAGAGACAGGAGGACCAGTGTTCAAATCTGGCCTCGGACACATCCCAGCTGTGTGACCATGGGCAAGTCACTTAATACCTATTGCCTAGTCCTTACTGCTCTTCTGCCTCGAACCAGTACACCAAGGCAGAAGACAAGGGTTTTAAAAAAGATACAGAAATAGAAGTAAGTGCCAGTAATTGAGATATAGGTCCACAAAGAAAGCAATAGCCCAAAGGAAGATTTCTGATAACTTTCTTATATATGGGGGAAATCTTGCTTCCTTACATAGATTTATGGCATGGGACTCTGGGGCCAGACTTATACTTGTTTTCAGAGACATATCTACATATATGTATGAGCTGCCTCAGCCTTAAACAAAGTTAATGAAGAATAAGATGAGGCACTTTAACAAAAACAAAGACTGCATATCTGTGTTTCTATATAGAGACATATCTCTATGTGCGTGTGTATACATAGATATGTAGATATTGACATAAAAATAATATAGATATAGATCTGAAGAATTTAGCAAATATATAAAGACTTCCATGAAGTGAAGGAAGAAAAAAGGAGAGCTAAAGGATAATACATTTATTAAATATTACAGTATAAATGAAGGCAGCTTCAGAATACATAATGGATGGTTATTTAAAACACACATGAGTGTTTTCCTACCTAAAATCATACACCCAATAGAGGATAGAAGCATACAAGGTTTTGATTAAGTGAAATAGAAAACAGAATCAATGCATCTAATATAAAGGGTAACTCAGTTGCACAGAAAATCCTTGTATCTTATATCTCTAATGAAGGTCTGATACCTAAATAAGTAGAAATTGACACAACTATATGACAGATCCATCCCTTAATAGATAAGTGGTCAAAGGTTTTGAAAAAACAGTTCTCAAACAAACTACAAGCTACTATAAAGCAATGAAAAATTGTTCCATAAACTAATAAGAACTACAAGTCAAAACAAACCTGCAGTTTCACCTTACACTCAGCAAATTGGCAAAGATGACAAAAGATGGAAATAGTCAATTGTTGGGGTACTGGAAAGACAGGCATGATAATGGAAGTTATGGTTCCACCAACCAAACTCTGAAAAGCCTTTGAATTATGTGAAAAAGTGACAAATGTTCATACCCTTTTACTAAGAGATGTTACTTTTAGGCTTATGCTAAGAAAGTTAAGGACAGAAAGAATCAATATGTGCCATATTAAGAACACCACTCTGGGTAGCAAAAAAGTACATGCCCATTGACTGAGGTTGGCTAAGTGATTGTGTAAAATGATTATTATAAATGCAAAAAACATGGGGATATTGGTCTGAACAATTGAAGAATGTGGTTAGTAGAAACAAGGAAAAGATACAACTATAACCATATAAATAGCAAAACAATTGAAAATTGAGTGCTTTGTATAATTATAATAACCAGTCTTTGCCCTTGGAGAAGAGATGAGGAAATAAATATTCCTCCTTTCATTGAAATAGATAATGAGTTTGGAATGTTGAATATGCTATTAGATGTAGTCAGTGTGTTGTGTGGTTTTGTTTAATTTTCTTTTAGAAGAGAAGGCTCACTGGGTAGAGGAGGAGAACAGGGCATTGTCAAGAATTGATGTAATATTAAAAACAGGCACCAATATAACTTTTTTGAAATGTAATTCATTAATACTAATATTGTAAAGAATTAAATTAAGGATTTGACTAAATATCTGAGAATTCTAAAATAATATGGTGGTTGCTGATTTAAAACATTATAGCTCAGGTCAAAATGACTTAATAGCTTTTATTTACAAAGAGGTGGAAAGAGTGAAAGTAGAGGAATGCAAAAAGAGGGTAGAGAAGATGTCTAGCCTATCACACTAAATATTGCTCAGGTGCTCAGCTCAGCCCGGCAGGGCTTGTTAACCCATGACCAGAGAATCCAGTGTTCCACCCATGCAGCCTCCTACAAGAGGGGAAGGCCTCTCTGGAACTAATCTCTCTCCAGAAGCCAGGAAAGGAAGGCCAGCTACTCACCCAAGAGCCAAGGTCCCAAGTCCAAAGTCACTTCCAAGAGGCAGGTCACCAGCCAAAGCTCCAGTCCAAGATCTTCCAAGCTGAAGATTCAAGCCTAAAATGACTTCAGCTGAAGAAGTTTGGGATTTTTTATAGTCCTTTCCTGTCCCTTCCCCTCTTCACAGGGGCCAATCACAGCTTCCAAATTGCCTTGCACTGCTCGGAGGTGGGGGGAAGAGGGGGCAGTGTCTGTGGGATTCACACCTCATCCTCAGAAGGTGTCAACTCTTATCAAAGGATTCACAGGTTTCTGATTGATTGGGTTAAAAGCATGGAGTTCTCCAAGTAAGTGACTTGTGAATTCTCTTACTTGGTAACAAAGGGTTAAGTAAGTGTTAAGTAGGGGTTTCTTAGATTGATTAAAAATAGACAAAGAGTTTAAAGAATTTCCTTTCACACTCCCCACTGTGATTCTTTGGGAGACTAGAGTAATTTGATATTTGTTAATTAAAAGTTAATTAAGAAATAGGGTTGATTGCAATAGATAAATATAGAAATTTGAGAAAACTGAATTTCTTTAAGCCAAAATAGAATTTTCAAAGAGAATCATGGGAAATAAAATTAATTTCTCAAAGATTCTTGGGAAGGACAGTTAGACCAATGAACTCACTCTTGATCTGTCCTGACTCAAAGAAGGTGGTCCAAGGGTTTTTCTCAGAGAGTTGGAAGTTGGAGAAGATCTGGTGAATTTTCTACTTGAGAAATATCCAAGTAAGAAGGAAGGAGATTGTGGTGCAATATCATTGCTTTACCAGTGGTAGCAGAAGAGAGCAAAGCTGTGAAGATTCTGACTAGCTGTTTTCCCATCTAAACAGCAGGAAAGAAATCCAATCTTTCTCATCATGATGAATTATATATTATTTTTAGTTTTAGGGTAGAAAGTTAGATTTGGGTTAATAGACAGATAGGAAGATAAGTTAGCCTTGATTTTTAACAAGGAGAAGAGGATTCTTGTGAACCTTAATTTAGGGGTTTGATTACAGTTAGAAAATTTAGATTTAGGGTAAATATTCTTACCTATTTGTTCTTTCCCTTTTTCCTAAATTTTAATACTTTCAATAAATAGTTTTTTATATAAAACTGGCCTGAGCCAGAATTTTTTAGACTGCTTGGGAAGCCATCTTTCCCAATGGTCAAACCAACAGCCTGTCTATACAGGACACAATTATTGGTAATACTATACCAATACCAATAATTCATAGAGATTAGAAAACCCTTATAACATTTGGGAAGCCACGTTTTGGAAAAGAAAAGAACCTACAAAACAAGGGAATTACTAGTTATATTTTCAAACCAAGTCAGATACAGACAGGCAGTTCTCAGCTAGTAGAATTTTCAGGTGCAGTTCAACTTCAGCACCAAGGAGAGTTCCATAGCATAGTGTGCCTCTCTGTCAACATCAACTTACACAGAGCAGAGTCTGCAGTGATTAGTAGTAATTAACAAGATGTGGTTCAGATTGGAATATCTTAATTTGGAGAATCTTACCCAAATGATTAATAACATGATTCTAGAGTACATCAAAGGAATACTCTGCCCAACCCTCTATACCAACTGCTGTACTTATTATTTTTTGACATATACTAGTTTCCATTAGTAACCATACTAATACTGGCACTGCTTTCAATTAGGATGGGTTTCTATTGCATCCTAAATATATTAACATTTTGGAAGAGAAAACATCAGGGAATATGAGATGTTCAGATGAAGTACTTAGTAGAGATGATAAATGAACTAAGGCAAGAACTGGCACTTTTGAAATAACAAATTAATAATGGCAATAATGTTGAAAACAAAGTAGGACTCACAAAACTTGAGCAGGAAACAACCAAGATGGAGAACACTGTGGGGGTGAAGGGGGGATTTTCCCATTGTGTGAAGTACCATGGTGACTAATAACAAGAAACTGGTCACTGTAAAACAAAAGTTTTTTCACCCAAATGAATATTGATAGTTTTAAGAAAAACACTCCATTCTTTGACAAAGAACCTGTAGCTGTAATTAGGAAAATTGAAAAGATAAAGTAGGATGATCCAACTTACACTGACATGGACATATTAATGGACAAATTTTTAACAAAAAAGAAAAATCAAAGATAGTTTCAGAAACAGCACAATGACCAAATTTTTCCCAGGTTGGGATGAGAATAATCCTGGAGATTATGAGGAATTTATAAGAGCAAGGGAGGCACTAATTAACATCATGAGGCCACACTCCAATAGACCTGGGGCCTGGACAAAATTTGAATGGCTACAGCAGGAAGTGGGGGAAACACCTTCAAAATATATGGACAGATTGATTGATGTGGGTGAATGGTATCTGTCTTTAGTCTTCATGGCCAGTAAAGATATCAAACAATTATGAAGGCAATTTGTAAAGCACTCCTGTAAGGTGGTCAGGCATTATTTCCAGCAAAATTGTCCTGACTGGCCAGAAATGTCCCTGGAAGACATCTGGAGGGTTGCGATGTATATATTTCAGGCAGACCAAGACAAGAAAGAGAATTAAACACTTTAGTGGAAGACTTAAAGAGATAAGAGATCTGAAAATGGAAATAAGATCAGACAAAAAAGAAAAGACCGTGATAATACTGATGAAGGAATTCAAGCAGCCTCGGCAATTCTTTGCCCAGCAGAGGAATTATGGCAACAAAGGTCCACAATGCTACTTTTGTGGAAAATTTGAGCATTACATGAGGCTGTGTTGATCCTGGGAAAGATAGAATAGAGTATTTTACAGGAGCAACAGGAATTACTATCATGGAAATTGGTTTTCTGATAGATAGTACAACAACCACTATCAAGGGTTTAGAGGAAATGGGTTCCCTGATAGGTCTCAGTTTCCATACCAAGACAGGAGATCTACTTATCCTGGTGACTATGAAAGCAGATTCTATCAGGGGTCTGCCCAAGCAGAAGATATGACGACTATGCAAAATTACATCAAAAATGGTATTAGACCCAAATATTCCCAGGTAGTCACTAGAAACATTCCAAAGGCTGACTCACTGAAGGGAGCACATGGGAGAAGTGGACTGGGTAATGATAATACTAAGGAGATGGCAATACAGGACATGGATATTGAAGAAGTAATGGATGTAGAAGAAGAAATACAAATTGAATGAATTACAGAATGAAGAACAGGAAGATGAGTTTAGATTTCCTGATCAGCTATTATGACTCCTATTATCCTGGTCTATACCCCACTTCAAAGTGCAGAACCCTATGTCACCCTAAATGTGGGAAATGACATTTATGACTGTCTTCTGGACACTGGAGCCTCTAATACTTGAAGTCACCTGACATGTGACATCACATATGTGATGGTGTGGATGTATGCAGGTTGTGGGAATCTCAGGGAAACTATTGGAAGTAAAAAAGTTACCAACCTGTATGTTGTCCCTTGGTCCCTTGAGCATAGAGCATTCCTTCCTGCTCATGCCAAATTCACCAGCAAATCTTATGGGAAGAGATCTATTGTGCAAACTCAGGGCTACCATCATATGCACACCAGAAAGGAACATTTCATTAGAACTGCCTGAAAAATCTTTGGAGCTTTTCCCAATATTGTTTTTAGACAGACAAGAAGCTGAGGTAGAGAAGCCACAGATATATGAGATTCCCAATGATATTCCAAAAGGGCTATGGGCTACGTCATCTACAGACTTGGCCTACTGAAGTCAGCAGTGCCAGTCCAGACCCAAACAAAAGATGGTCCAGTTCCATGTATCCCACAGTACCCACTGTCAAAAGAAGCTACAGAACGATTTACACCTGTCATAGAGTCTAATAAAACAAAAGATCTTAGTCCCCTGTATATCCAAATATAACACCTTGATCTTTACAGTCAAGAAGCCAAAACTGGATGACCAAGGCAGGCCAATCTATGGATTGGTCCAAGATTTAAGGGCCATAAATAATCATGTAGTCAAGTAGCATGCAGTAGTACTGAGTCCTGCCATGATAATATCATTGATTCCCAGCAATGCAAAATTTTTCACGGTTGTAGATCTCTGTTTTGCATTTTTTTTCCATCCTTATTCACGAGGTTTCCCCAAAAATATTTACTTTCATCTGGAATGGTATTCAATTCTGGAAGCGTTTGCCCCAAGGGTTCTGCAAAAGTCCTTCAATCTCCCAAATTTTGACTGAGGACCTGGCTAACATATACTTTAAAGAAAGCAGGCTGATTCATTTTGTTGATGATCTCCTGCTGGCCTCACCATCAGCCAAAATATGCCAAAGAGACAACAAGCACCTTCCAATTGAATTATTTAAAAGGGGACACAAAATTTCCAAGTCCAAGATGCAATGGTGATTACCCAGGGTAGAATACTTGGGCTTTATTCTAACAGAAGGGGCCAGGCATATCTCAGAGAAGAGAAGAGAATACACACAAAAGGTAATAGAACCAAACACCAAAAAGCAAGAACAATTCTGGGAGCAACAGGATTTTGCAGACAATGGATACCAGGTTTTGGGGAACTGGTGAAACCATTAACAGAACTTACAAAAGACTGTGTAACAGAGCCACTAAAATTAACATTGGAACAACTTGATTCTACATCACAATTAAAATACATCATTTCATCAGCTCTGGCTTTGAGCATACCAGACTACAAGAAGCCATTAATTCTGTATATCCATGAGAGAAAAGGTTTGGCCTCTGGGGTGCTAACACATGTTTTTGGTCCAGTGCAAAAATTTATTGCATATTATTCTGGACAACTGGTTCCAATAGCTGCGGGGGTGCCTCCATGTCTGCAGGGAGTAGCAGCAATAGCTCTCTTAGTGACAAAGATTGCAGACGTATTTCTGGGGAATCCTGTGATGATCATGTATCCACAAGAAATTGAAGCTCTTTTGATAAAGCATAAGACTCGAGCCTTTTCAGACCGGAGGCTGGCTAACTTCTGGGGAAACGAAGGGACAATCTCTCTGACACACCCCTGGAGAATCCAGATTTTATTCTTTTCACAGATGGATCCTCCTTTATGAGAGATGAGGTACAATACACAGGAGCAGCAATGGCAACAGAGTTTGAGACAGTATGGGTGGCAGCTTTGCCATCAAATCTGAGTGTGCAGGCTACACAGCTCATCACAGTAAAGCAAGCTTGTATCATAGCCAAAGACAAGAGTGTGACTATTTACACCAATTCTAAATATGCCTTTGGGATCTGTCATGAAGTTGGGAGCCTATGGTTGCAAAGAGGCTTCTTAACATGCTCTGGAAAAACAGTTGCCAATGCATAAATTATAAATTTGAACTGCTAGCTGCTTTACAACTTCTAAAGCAGATAGCTATTGTGCACTGTAGAATGCATACAAAAGAAAGGGATTTTGTTTTATGAGGGAACAATAGAGCTGATGCGACTGCTAAATTTGTGGCAACTGGCAGACCTGAACTATGTTTAATTCTAACACAGATAACTCCACAAGATCTGGCTACAGCATACAATGAGAAAGAAGTTCTGAAATGGAAACAAAATTACAAGGCAGAAAATAAAAATGGTATTCGCTACATGAGGAAAACCAATACTGCCAAGAGCTTTTTATAGCCAGATCTGTCAAAGCATCCATAAACAGGATCATTTTGGTACACAGGAAATGGTAGACATGATGAAAAAAGGTTGGATTGCACCTTGGAGAATGACAATAATATCTAGGATTTGCTTTTCTTTCCAGACTTGTCAGAAATTTAAACAAAGCATATTCAAACAAAAAGCTTTTGGAAGGAGACCTATAAATTACTGTTTCTTTGAGCATACACAGATTGATCATATCACCATGCCAATGAATGAGAACTATAGGTATTGTTTAATAATTATAGATCAACTAACAAGATGGCCTGAAGCATTTCCTAGTAATAAGAACACAGCTAATTTTGTTGCCAAGGTGTTATTGAAAGAGCTAGTGCCAAGGTTTGGAGTTCCATCTAAGATCAATTCAGACTGTGGTTTACACTTTATGGATTCAGTTTTGCAACAGATCTATGAAAACTTAGGAATAACATCGAAATTCCATGTCCCATACCATCTCCAAAGTTCTGATCAGGTAGAACGCATGAACAAGAAGTTAAAACTATTGCTGGGAAACTCTGTGCAGAGACCCATTTGAAATAGCCAGCAATTTTACCACTTAAAGTTGCTTTACATCAGAACCAGGCCCAGAAGTGATTTATATGATTCCCCATATGAGATGATTTTTGGTATGCCCCACAACAAACAAAGAATTTTAGTCCTGTCTATACCTCCTTGCTGCATGAAGATTTAAGTATTGCACAATACATCTCACAACTACAGAACAGAATTAAGGAATTGCAAGAGCTGAGAATCCTAGTTCAGGCTAGACTGATAGACTTTACATTGCATGACTTACATCCAGATGGCATTGTGTCTAATAAAAATTTTACTAGGACTAGTGCCACTGAACCAGTGTGGCTAGGACCTTTTGATATTCTACTCACAACACCTACTGCTGTAAAAGTTGTGGGTAAAGATTCGTGACTGCACTGCTCACATGTGAAGAAAATTTCATCAGGAGAAGAGGTTGACAATGGTTGAAGAAGGCTGCAGGTTAAGATGGTAAGAAGAGAGAAGAGGACAAAAATCAATACAACACAACACAAAGATCAACAAGAACATACCAAGGACAACTGTGACAATAACGCACAGACAGCAGACTTACTATGGACAAGATTTAAAAAAAATTTTTAAGCCCTTAACTTCTGTGTATTGGCTTATAGGCGGAAGAGTGGTAAGGGTAGGCAATGGGGGTCAAGTGACTTGCCCAGGGTCACACAGCTGGGAAGTGTTGAGGCTGGCTTTGAACCTAGGACCTCCCATTTCTAGGCCTGACTCTCAATCCACTGAGCTACCCAGCTGCCCCCAATAGGATTTCTTAAGGACAATGTACTGTTTGAAAAAACACATTACAAGAACATTGTTACAATCACAATTGAGAGAACAAAATTTGCAGTGTTCTATGAAAGCATCAATTAACAAGCGACACTGGCAACATAAAATTTCCTGCCAGGTTGACTCAAGTTAAAAAAGACAAACTGCAAATGAAGATTCTGAGGATAGAACACAGTGCAGTTCAATGGTTTGTATGAATGACAGGTTGGTAATTTTAGGATATATATGGTAAACAAGTAAGTATGAACATTTTAGGAAGCAGGCATAGTTATCATTATATACACACACACCATATCACATAGAAATGTTAAGAGTTCTAGATAGCTACATACTAGACACACAGATGACCTACTTAAGTCAAGAGGTCTTTACATCCATTTTACTTACAACAGGGGAGAAATTTTAAATTCTTCAATAAAAGTGACTTCTTTTCTATAAATATGTATTTATGCATGTGTATATATAAATATGTATATATGAGAAGTTCTGTATATTTGTGTACATAGGTTGTACATAGTTTTGTTTGCATGCTGTTGTGTTTTGAGTTGAGTTTGCATTAGTGTTAGAATAGGGTTTTTTTCTGTAAATAGAATAGGATAAGAAAAGTTTGCAGTTTCTGTAACTGTAAGATGGTTTGAAGTTTTTTTTGTCCTCAGGTAGAAATTGTTTTGTATTAGAATAGTACAGTTTAGTTCTGTTACTATTTCATAGTATTTGTAAGGTAACTTTTGGAGTTTTATCTTTAGATAGGATTTTCCTTTCTGTACTAGTGCAGGAAACATTGTGTTATTGCAAATTGTTTGCATTTGGATTCTGTAATTTTAATTTGTTTTGCAGTGATGCAAAGTTTTCTTTACTTTTTCTTTTCTGTCCTTAGAATAGTGATAGACTGCTTTAAGGTTAAGGAAATAGTTCTATTTGGGAAAAATTATTGAATTAGATATAAGATAATTATGTTAATTTGGGGAGAAAATGGATTTTCTCCCCAAATTTCACACAGGGGGATTGTAATAGGGTATTTGTTAATTAAGAGTTAATTAAGAAATAGGGTTGATTGCAATAGATAAATATAGAAATTTGAGAAAACTGAATTTCTTTAAGCCAAAATAGAATTTTCAAAGAGAATCATGGGAAAATAAAATTAATTTCTCAGAGGTTCTTGGGAAGGACAGTTAGACCAATGAACTCACTCTTGGTCTGTCCTGACTCAAAGAAAGTGGTCCAAGGGTTTTTCTCAGAGAGTTGGAAGTTGGAGAAGATCTGGTGAATTTTCTACTTGAGAAATATCCAAGTAAGAAGGAAGGAGATTGTGGTGCAATATCATTGCTTTACCAGTGGTAGCAGAAGAGAGCAAAGCTGTGAAGATTCTGACTAGCTGTTTTCCCATCTAAACAGCAGGAAAGAAATCCAATCTTTCTCATCATGATGAATTATATATTATTTTTAGTTTTAGGGTAGAAAGTTAGATTTGGGTTAATAGACAGATAGGAAGATAAGTTAGCCTTGATTTTTATCAAGGAGAAGAGGATTCTTATGAACCTTAATTTGGGGATTTGGTTACAGTTTGTTATGGTAGAAATTATAGAAATATAAATGAATTTAAGTATATTTAAATGTGGGTTTGAAATGACTAGCCTGACCACATGCTAGGAACCCTTAAGATAAGAGATTCTGGAATGTGGAAGGAGAGATTTTGAAGGAACAACCACCAACAGAGCTCTTCCTATCTTGGAGCTGAGAGTAGAAGGTTTTTCTCTACTGATCCTATTTCTATAGCCTGTGAGTGAGGGAAGGAAAACCTCTTGATTTCTCTGGGAGTGCCTTTCCTCACCAGAAGAATTATCCTGAAGAAGATTCTACATATTCTCAAACACTGACTAAAGCATTGTGGTCCAGAGGCAGTTGTTGGTGTGAGGGCTGAGGGTCAAACCTCAGACCTGGCCCAGCTGGAGTTGAACTCCAACATCCAGAGTTCATCCTTTTCATACTGAACCTGTCACATCCTGATAAATCAACAAAGGGAGGATTTGTAGTGTCAGGAAGAATAGAGAGGGCTTTGGGGTTATTAGCCAAAAACAGGAAGGGATTTTAGGGAGTCTCAAGAAACAGAAGAATCCTCTTTTCAGAGGACTTAGATGGGTTGGGAAAGAGAGAGAATTAGTGATTAGGGCATCCTCAATCCTAAATCCTCCCTCCCTAAACGTTATTCATCAATAAACCTTTTAGTTTTTTTTGTTTTGTTTTGTTTTTAATTTTTAACCCTTGTACTTTGGTGTATTGTCTCATAGGTGGAAGATTGGTAAGGGTGGGCAATGGGGGTCAAGTGACTTGCCCAGGGTCACACAGCTGGGAAGTGGCTGAGGCCGGGTTTGAACCTAGGACCTCCTGTCTCTAGGCCTGACTCTCACTCCACTGAGCTACCCAGCTGTCCCCCCTTTTAGTTTTTTTAACAACAACTTCCTGGAAGACGTGGTTGCAGCTAGTCCAGTGTAGTAAGCACAGATTGCTTTATTGCACTAAAAGGGTACTGAGGCTGCTGGGTTTATACCCCAAAGAGATCGTAAGGAAAAAGACTTGTATAAAAATATTTATAGCTGCACTCTTTGTGGTGGCAAAAAATTGGAAAACAAGGGTATGCCCTCCAATTGGGGAATGGCTGAACAAATTGTGGTATCTATTGGTGATGGAATATTATTGTGCTCAAAGGAATAATGAACTGGAAGAATTCCATGTGAACTGGAATGACCTCCAGGAATTGATGCAGAGTGAAAGGAGCAGAACCAGGTGAATCTTAAACACAGATACTGAAACACTGTGGTACAATTGAATGTAATGGACTTCTTTACTAGTAGCAATGCAATGATCCAGGACAACTCTGAGGGACTTATGAGAAAGAACGCTATCCACATTCAGAGGAAGAACTGTGGGAGCAGAAATACAGAAGAAAAACAACTGCTTGATCACATGGGTTGATGGGGATATGACTGGAGATATAGACTCTAAATGATCACCCTACTGCAAATATCAATAATATGGAAATAGGTCTTGATCAATGACACATGTAAAACCTAGTGGAATTGTGTGTTGGCTATGGGAGGGGAGGGAAAGAACGTGAATCTTGTAACCATGGGGAAATGCTCTAAATTAATAAAATAATAATAAAAGGGGATTGAGGTATGATCTACACACCTCAATGTACCCACTATTTCTATTCACTATTTCAAGTTAGAAAATTTAGATTTAGGGTAAATATTATTCTTGTTTCATTTTTCCTAATTTTTAATTCTTTCAATAAATAGTTTTTTTATATAAAACTGGCCTGCGCTGGAATATTTTAGACTGATTGGGAAGCCATCTTTCCCAACAGTCAAATCAACAGCCTGACACAATTATTGGTAATACTATACCAATACCAATAATTTATAAGGGTTAGAAAACCCTTATAACACTAGACTCCCTTATACCTCTAAAGATCTTCTAGCTAAAGGTGCATACAATATTGCACTTTCTAAGAGTAAACTACAATAGTTAGAGATAAGAGGGAAATAAAGAAGAGAGAGAGAGCAAAACTAATGTTTGCTAAGCACATTGACAAAAAGCCAATTAGGAGGCAGTCCCTTTTGGCATAAGAGTTTACATTCAGAATAAATGTATTCAATCCCCTTTAGTTCAATCAATTATACCCCAAATTTCATTCTTCTGATGCAGTGGAGGTTTCTTTATGGCACTTTCTCTGAACAGTTCATTTTCTTGATTCAAGGAGTTAACAAGCTTCTTTTCCTGAAATTTTTTCTCAAAAAAATTTTTTTAAATCTTGGATTTTATGAGAATTATACAGTATGTATAATTCTTCCTCTACCTTAATGCTGATTAGTAGGAAATTTAGGCAAGTCTGCTATACTTTTGTGTAGTCTATTTTAAGAGAAAAGCTAAAAAATAGAGTAATTCACCCAAATAAAAGCAAGAATAGATTTTTGTATGTGTTAAGGTTGTTTCTATTGGCATAAGAGCTTTTCGTTCTTAGGAGACTTTTCATCAAGTGATTGGGTTTTTGTTTTTAAAGAAAATATTTGAGATTTTTTAAAATGTTTTTTTTATAGAGTGTTTGTTACATTAAAATTCCCAAGTATCTCCCACCATTCCTCCCATCCTGTACTAGAGAAAAGATCACTTAACAAAATGACATATGTATATATAAAACCATGTTACTATTATATCACTTCTTTCCCTGGAGGTAGACACACACAAGTCATTCTTCAAATAATATTTCTGTTTATATTGTGTCCTCTTGGTTTTATTTGTTTCACTTTCATATAAGTCTTTCCATAGTTTTTAAAAAATTAAGCTACTTATTGTTTCTTACAGCACAGTAGTATTCCATTACAATCATATGCCTCAACTTGTTCAGCCATTCCCCAACTGATGGGCATCCTTCTCATGTTAAGAGAAGCTTTCGATATTTTGAGGAGTTGTACTATATTTATACCGTATAACTGTAACATGGAAATGGCAGGGTGGAATTCCTGCAAGATACAGGGTCAAGCCTCACCCAGAATTCCAGGGGACCCCCCTGGAGAACTCTGGGTGAGAGGGCAGTTAAGGCAGTTGTTTCCTGGGGGTTGAGGTGAGCAGATCACCCTTCTTGCTGATCCCGGTTTTTGGATTGCTTTGGAGGCCATTTGTGGCAAAAGCCATTTTGGTTCTGCTCAGCAGTTTGCCTGTGTAGCTGAATTAGACCTTTCCTGCAATAGCATTTTGTCACCATTTAGTTATTTTAGATATTAGAAGTGATAAGTATAGGCTTTGAGGGCAAGCTAGTTATAAAGTCTGCCACTCCCTCCTGAGGGGGGAGGGGCTATTTTTATCTAATAGTTCTGGGCTTCCCAGATCTTATCCAAATCCTTGAAACCCCTTCTTTTCCTTCCTCTTCCTCTTTTATCAGTAAAACTTCATCTTTGGGTAGCTGTGATTGGCTATTATTTTGGGAATACTCACAACCTCCATAAAGCTTGGTTCCTTTCAGTTGCCAGCCCAAGAAGTCAGATCCTCTTTCTGTCCCTGATAGCCACTAGACATCAAGCTTCTCCTATCTTCCCTAGTCAAACCTGTGGGGAAATAAGTTGAGAAAGTAAACATCTTAAGGAAATAAGCTTTGCCTAGCCTTCCCAGAAACTATCAGATCAACCTCCATTTCCAACTGATTTCTAACTGCTTGTTGGGAGGGGGGGAGAAGGAGCACTGAGCCAGTTTATGCCCCTCTCTCTTCACTCAAGCCTGCATGTGGGGGAGGAGTGAGTCCTACAGGTTTCTGGTTTCTGGCCACCACTTCAGCTTCCCAAATATCACTGTTTCACAAACATAACAATAACCTACAAATGTAAGTACAAATATAAGTATATATTCATAAAATAGAAGTCTCCAAAATATTAAAAACATGAGATTAATTTATAATGGATTCTGAGAAGATGACAGTGTGTTAGAACATAACAGAGCTCATAGTTGCCACTACCAACCCAGTAAAGCTCTAAAAATATACCAGAAGGAACAATGATAAAATCAAAGCCAGTCTATTATAAACCAAATCTAGTCAAGGATTATACATACACACAGAACAAATTCCTAGAATCCTGAGAAAGTGTGGATCAGAGATTATCTGGGTAGACAGAAGTTGAAATATTAAATGGATCAGTCTTACATCAGTATAAAGGGTCAGAACAATGCCCAACAGTAACAATCCAGATCCCATTCAGATCTGAGGCCAGGCACAAGGCCCAAACAGCAGAGTGATCCAAAGACCTCATATGAGAGAAGAAAGGGTCAAACCAATGTCCAAAGCCAGCTCTGGGTAACCTAGGGATACCTTTCATGGTAGAAGGCAGATCCAAATCCCTTGTCCAGTCTGGAGTTGCTTAGAGGTCCAATTTGAGAGAAGAAATGGGGACAGCACACAACATAGCATGACCCAGGATTCCTACCTATAGCAAGACCATTATCCAGGCAGCCTGGGTCTAAAATATAATAGTAGATGAGGCCAATCAATTCGTAGAGAAGATGAAGCCTAATCTTAGCTACTAAACTCAGGATCAAGCAGGATCAATCATCCAGAAATATAGGGAGAAATTTTGACATACATATAAGCCTCTAATAAAGGAAACATGAGTAAACAAAAGAAAACACTAAATACAAGGAAGAAACAATTTGTATTGAGATAAGTGAAAAGGGTAAAACCCAAAAAGAAAAGCATAACTACCCAAGTGAATGGAGCCTCAGAGAAAATGATGTCATGACTACAAGTTCTATAAGAGTACATGGGATAAAAACAGTAGATCCTAGATTCAAATGTGATTCAGACACTTCTTAGCTTTGTAACCCTGGGCAAGTCACTTAACCCCAATTACCACTTTTCTGCCTTGGAACTAATACTTAGTATTGATTCTACACCAGAAGGTAAGATTTTTGTTTTTTTTTAAATACATGGCATAAATGATATATAAATATATGCCCATGGAGGGAGAGAATGGCAAGGAGAATTGTTACTTTTGAACTGATAATTGTAAAAATTATTCAAGAACTGAATGTACCAAAGGAGAAAAACATTGATTCTAAGATACAACAGGAAATATTAAAATCAAAAGATTGATTAAAAAATGTAAACTAGGGGCAGCTGGGTAGCTCAGTGGAGTGAGAGTCAGGCCTAGAGACAGGAGGTCCTAGGTTCAAACCTGGCCTCAGCCACTTCCCAGCTGTGTGACCCTGGGCAAGTCACTTGACCCCCATTGCCCACCCTTACCAATCTTCCACCTATGAGACAATACACCGAAGTACAAGGGTTTAAAAAAAAAAATAAGACCCATCCACATGCTATAATAGAATTTAATCTTGATACCTAAACCAGTGGAAAACAACGCAGAAGAAAACTACACACCAAAATTTCCAATGATTATTAATGCAAAAATAGTAAGTCATATTAGTAAACTGTGTTATATTCATAATCTGGGATGAGATGGATGCCTCCTTGACTGACAGGGATGGCAGATGAGAGTTTGGAATGTTCCCAGGTGTCGTGAGCCAAATGTCAGTTAGCCCCACCCTATATATACCCCTGACAGCTACATTGAAGGAGGACTCTGGACTCAGAGGCTGAGAACTGGATATCACAGATCTCTGCAAGTCTCTGTGGTTCTATCTGGGAGTGGGTGGCTGAAGGGTTGAAGGGTGGTTGAAGAAGAAGAGAGTAGGAATAAGCCTGACTCTATTTCCTGGCTAGACTATGAGAGCTAGTGAACCATTAACACTATTAGTGAGAGAGCTGAGAGAATAAAGACCACCAATATATCTGTAGCAATAGCTTTCCCTATTCTCTGGCTTGGCTCTGGTGATAGGTGTTCCTCCCACCAACTGAGGCTGAGGAGACTATAGACAGATACACATCATTACCATCATTATATATCTATATCTCCATCACTATCCTATATTTCTTTAGCAACTGGCTACAACAATATATTCAAAAGTTTATATACCGTGACCAGGTTGTATTTATATTTTAAAATGCAGGGTTAGTTTAAGATAAGGAAGGCTATAAACATAAAACACCAATGGCCCACCCCCCCACCTGACATAGCTTTCAGTCAGTCCAGTGATTCTTAAATTATCTCCATCAAGTAATACACACACACACACACACACACACACACACACACACACACACACACACACACAG